>NC_058140.1:3581704-3897624 GCF_011075055.1 Mangifera indica | reverse complement strand
GCCGGAATTTGTAGAGACCCATAGGGAACAATGTATAGATCACGATACAATGTCGTGTATCCCTTACATGAAAAAGTAAAGTTTTGTTTTTTACGCGTTTGTTTTGAGGAGAGGCATATAAAGCCATGTGGTATAAGACATATGCCTATGTGTGACTTTCCAAAAGTGGACGTTGTGTTTTAAAGTTGGCACACCTATGTATCGGTGTTAGTAAGTACACAAGGGTGTGTCTAGAACAACACACATATGTATATACATAGAACGGGGACACAAGACTGCAAGACATAGACACACCCATGTATCCACTAAGAAATAGAAAAAGACTATTTTACCCTTAAGCTATGTGCAAGGAAAGGAAAGAGGAAAGGAAAAGAATAAAAATACTTCAATAAGACAAGACAAGTTAGTTAGCCAAAGACAAGGTGTCTGACTGTGTGGAAGACAATGTAAATCTTAACCAAGTCAGATTTGGATCAAAAATCAAGAAAGTTAAGGAAAATGGTACATATCTAGATAGCCACCAATTGTGTGCATACACGGTGAAATAAGTGAAAGCAATAAGGCTATATAAAAGATAAACACTCATAAGATTCATCATGTACTCAATGCTAAGACATATTATCCACACAGTTCAATTCAATTTAGGTATGCATGGTAAGGGATGTAGCCTTTTCAGTTAGTTTCTTACGTGGTTAGTGAGATGTATCATATATGTACCTATGGTAGTAACCATTTGAAGATGATTTTCAGAAAGTAGTCTCATAGCTAACATATGTGATAAGAGAAGGACTGTAACTATATTTTCTATTTGACCAGGGTATCATAGTTAGTTATCCTAATAGGTCATATGACATGTGCGTAAGACATGATAGTATGTAGGCACACAAAATGTCATATGCTTTCGCCAGAGCATCATATATGTCAAAATCAACTTAGGCCTCAATAACCTTTATCAATGGCTTATGTTAGGGCATGGGAGTGTTGAGTTATGACTACACTGAGACTCATTATAGGACACCAGGTTTCTCAGTTTTTTGTTTTATGTAAGATGTTGAGAGGTCATTGACTTACTAAATGATTTTCACTCATGCCTTCCTTTTTTGTGGTTTACAAGTAGAGGTCAGTAGTGAGGCATACAGGGGAGCCAATGGTCTAACCAAGCTAGTCCATGAGAGTGAAGAGCAAAATCATCTTTTGTTGATTATTACTCTATTTATGCATTTTGTATTTTAATTATAACCTTTATGGATATTTATACACTATTTTAGTATAATGATGTTTTAAGACAATTATTTGAGTAGTTTAATTTATAATGAAGTTATTCAATTAATTTATTGCACCTTTTTGCATGCATAGGTATAAGTGTAATTACATGCTTACTTTATTAATTTCTATTACTTTAATTAAGAGGTCAAGTTGTACATGTCTCTTTGAGTTATATTATGTAGAGAGGTATATAGCTAGATAAGGTGTTACAACTTCTAATCAGTAGGATCTAGGTAGTTTAGATGTATGGTTCTTCCAAGGCTTACTTAATGCCCCAACATGACCATCTATTGAGGGTGCCTTTAGGTATTTTTTTGGTTATATTCTAGTGGAGATTAAACATGCACTTTTCTCTATTCCAAATGATAAATCTCCTCGACCAGATAAGTTTACTTCATTATTTTTCAAAAGGTACAATGATATTATTGGGGATGATTTTAGAGCTACAATAAGGTATTTCTTTGTTTCTGACTGCATAAATGAGTCAATACTATGAGGATAGCTTTGGTTCCTAATGTGGAGAGTCTTAGAAGAATGAGTTTCTTTAGATCGATTTCTTATTGTAATGTGATTTACAAGGTGATTGCAAATTGGTTTAAAGATGTGTTACCTACTATTATTGAGAGTTTATAGTTGGCATTTTTTTTCTCTAGACACAAATTGCAAATAATATTTTGTTGACTTGAGCTTATGCATAATTACCATACTAAGGGCTCCCCAGCTTAATGTGCTTTGAAGGTTGACATTCGTAAGGCCTTTGACATCGTGACTTGGGATTTTATCCTTTTGGCATTACAAACAGTGGGTGTTCCAAATAGAATCGTTTAGTGGATTGAAACATGTTTGTCCATAATGCATTTTTCAGTTACGCTAAATTGAGAGTTACATTGGTTTTTCTTTTAACCCAGAGAAATTAGACAAGGCGATCCATTATCCCCATAACTCTTTGTGTTAGCCATGAAGGGTTTGAGTGGTATCTTGTAAGAGACTACTTAGGTCCTTGATTTCTAACACTATTGGCATTGTCAGAAAACATGTATCACTCACTTTTGCTTTGTTGATAATCTAATGGTATTTTGTCATGCTGATGTCATTTTTGTAGGAGTTATTAAGTCCTCTTTGGATAAGTTTGCAAGAGTTTCTGGCTTGGTTACTAATTCAGAGAAGAGTCATTTTTTTCCTGTCAAGGGTTAGTGAAGAGGTTTAGGTGCAGATTTAGTCTAATTTGGGTTTTCAATTGAGAGTTTTACCTGTTCAGTAGTTGAGGGTTCCATTGTCGATCACTCGACTTAGACATTCCAATTGTCAATCATTGATAGAGTGGATTTCCCATTTGTTGCATTGGGAAATCATTAAAATGAATGTTATTAAGGTAGTATGGAGTCAAAATGATTAAGGTGGGTGAGGTTAGGAGAGATTGAGAAACATCCAAAAACTTTACCTACTTATCAAATCAATGTGTTTTAAAAGTAATTTGAGTAACAAAATCATCTGCTTGGATAGGTCAGACAAGTTTTAACTGTTAGATTTATTTTGAATGAACTAAATAAAAGGTGATTCAATCTTAATACCACAAGATTTAAGTATAGGGTATAAAATATTGATGAATTGAATACTTAAGAGTTATAGGAAAACCTAAAACGCCATCATGCAATATAAAATTATAGAGCTTCTGAAATTACTTATATTGAAGTGATTGGTTTTTTGTTTTTAAAACTCATTGAATGACATTTTTCAATAGGTGAAATTATATTGCATTGGTTTCTGAGAGGGAATCTAACTAATTTATAGTAGGGTAATAAATCTCTTCAAAGTTTTAATAAATCTTAATGTTCACACTTATCTTGTTTACTCAGATAATAACTTTTAAATGTATTAGATTTATGTTTATTATCACCTAAATCTATTTATAAGTTGTTATGGGATTATTTAATTTTTTTATTTTATTTAAAATAAAATCATAATTAATGTTAACATACGCAAAGAAATTGTCTAACATTAATAAGGCATAAAGAATCCCAGCTCAATAAAACCTTTTGGAACTTAATCCGGCAATTGTCTGTCATTGATGTAGAGATATTTCAACTCAAGTGCTCGCATGAAGCTATATTTTAATAAAACATTTTTGCAAACATTGACTTGGGAATATACACTTAAATTTACACCGATTTCATATAAAATGAGCCACATAATCAATTAATCTAATCTTAACATTAATATAGATTCATATATATATATATATATATATATATATATATATAAAAGTTATTAAGTACTAAAATGAATATAGAGAATTAGACACACCTAATTACAGTATAGTTGATATGGAATCATTTCTTTGTTTGATCAATCATCAATCTGATAAAAACTGATATTCTTTTCTAGTAATGTCTTGAATAATGATATTTTGGAGTGAAGTTTTAATGGTACCTAAATTTGATTAAGAACCTATCTCTATTTTTATAATAATTTTACTAAACCATTCTATTATAACCCTAATAAATTTAATTGTTTATATTTGTATTGTTATAATCTAAATATGTTATATGGAGTACATTGAACATTCAAAATGATCACATTATACCTAAAAAAAAATTTTACATGACTATATATTTATCCGTAGGTTTATTGAATTAAAATATGCCCATATTCATAAAATTTTATGAGGGCGATAGGATTTTATTGTCACCTAATAAGTCAATTCTATGGAAAGAGAAATAGACGAGGGCCATTAAAATTGGACTCTTTAAACCATTTGTATTCCACCAAGGGGAATCCGAAACAGAGATTGGGTAAGAAGACGGAGGGGGTAACATAGAGATTGTTGCCTTTCTAATAATTGTAGTGAACATCATCTTCAAAATTGATTAAGTCAGCTAAGCCACAAATTAAATATAGCTTGTGTACCAATTGTACCGTGGTCCACAGAATGATTAATGATCAGAAATGAATTATATATGGTGATTTGGCTGATGTAAAAGAGATGCCTACAACAGAGTCCGTGATGCAGAAGACTTCAGTCACTCACAATAGTATTAAATTGTGACTAAGACTGAAGAGCAAAACTGAATTGAAATTAATGGAAATCGTCAGACATTTATGTAATGAATAAAACTTAATAGACACTTTTTTGTTTTATATAATTTGAGTTAAAAAATGATGTATTATCGTAAGGTTAGATAATTTTAAATTAAATTAAAATAATATTTAATTATATAATAATATATTATCTATATATTTAAATTATATAAAAAATATAAACATATAATATTACTCTTTTACTAGCAAAGATGATATATGAGCCCTACGGTAAAAATCTATAGATGTCCTTTCAGCGCGTAAGAATTCGGCCTCAGCAATTAGCACATGGGTCTGCCAAAATGTTAGGCAAACAATTGGCACTCAAAAAGTTTCAAGCCCAAATGAAAGGCCTTGGTCGAAACCTGTTCACTAGTCTAGAATAAGGCTGATTCTGACTGTTTGAGTTAGCAATAAACTTCGAAAAATGGGTAGAACAACCGAGGCAATATAACTTTTCGACATGGAAACCGCACGTAGGCACTTGCGGATTTTCCCAGGATACAAAGAAAAGACATGCTTTACAGATGCACACTGGCATTGGCACCCGTAGAACCAAAGCAGCCTTCAAAATAATGATTCCAATATTTCTAATATTTTCAAAAATTATGGTTAACTTTTTGATATACGGTTATATGACAAAGACATCTCTATCTATAGAAAGAGGGAAGGAAGGAAATGAGATTGAAAGTAAAGGAAAATAAATGGGTTTTTAATAATTTTAATATTTTAAGGGTTTATTTTTTATTTTTGTTAATACGAGATTATATGAAAATTTTGACAAATGATAAAAAATGCTTTTTATGTATGATTTTGAGAGGAGAAGTGTTATTTATGTTATGTAGTGGTGGAAAAATGTTTTAAAGTCAAAGTTTGAGTTGGAGCATGTAATTCACTCTTTATGAAAATAGTCATTCTTTCAAAGGGTCATCAAATTCAACTTTTATATATTTGTAATCAATTATCCAATATAAATAAAAAATGTTCTTAACCCTACTCTTTCAATAAAACTCTAATTAAAAAAATATCAAAAATTCAAATATTAAGATCTAAAATCAAGGAAGAAATCCAATATATTCAGGTATTCAAATGAGTGATAAACTTTAAATTGTCTTTATATGATAATTGTGTTTTGTTTTTTGTTGTGTTGATCTACTTTTCATAAATATGAGTAGATTTCCTTAGTGTTAGACCCGAGGTGTTTTGATAATGATAAAATTAAGTTCGAATGACTAACATTGTCTAAAAAATGCCTTGAAACATTACTAATTAGACAAACTTTGAAAAATGCAGGTACAAACATGATGAATGACCGTGAATGCTTGATGCACATTCATTCATAAAACAGAATTGACTCGTGCATGAATACAAACATGACCGTGGATGTCCCCATTCATGCATCTATGATTTTGGCATCTTTCAGATAGGTAATGCATGCTTGTCCTTCAAAGTTGAACGTCTATGCATGACCATTTTCAAGTTAGTCACAAGGAAGAAGTCATCATGTATGCCTCCCCATTCGAATTCAAGTGAGTCAACATGGAAAAAAGTCAATGCCTTATGCATACCTGTCCATAAGAAGATTGAACACCCTCGCATGGTAAAACATGAAGACTCACGAGAAAGGCTTCATGTTCGTCATTATTTTGTGTGTTGTAATACCCTTTTTCAAATATATATCCTTATTTGAAATACGTATCCGAAGAGACGTGTTATCTTAAAACATCCCAAAAACATACTCAACAATAAAATAAATACATGGTATTTAATTGAAATTCTCACAATTCCCAAAAGTGTAATTAAATAATATGACATCATCATAATTATTACTTAAATCTAGTGTATGTGAGAAAACTTAATGTAAAAACAATTAAAAAACGAGTCTAGTGCAAAATAACAAATAACATGGTCCACATAGGCAAATGACCAAAATGCTCTTTACTTATGCAATATCTCAAGCTGATCTATTGGCTTTATTGCTACCTCATTGCTTAATGATCCTATCAATAAAATCACAAAAGAATATGGTGAGTGAAACACACTTAGTAAGTAGTTTACTTTTCATCTCATCCACATAGCAATAAACAATAATATAAGTTCAAATGTTTCATGTTCTATCTAATTGTAGTATTCTAGATGTTAAATCGACATCTTGGATGCCCTTCCTAGTATCTTGGTACCTTGCGCCTCAAACTTGAATGTTCATGTCATCCTTGATGACCAATACCCAACGATGTGTATTGACATCTCAAATGCTTAGTGAGAGCATGTGACATCCTTGATGTCATTTATATTATGTACTCTGTACAAATGCCAACTGGGCTTGGGCTAAGGTCATGCAAATGATCACACAGACTAGCTATGATGCTTTTACAACCACACTGCACATAGCTTGTGGCACGATCACACTACACATAGTTCAATGATAAATCATACTACACATAATTTGGTAATAACCATACTACACATAGCTCAATGATGGATCCATGTTGCACACAACTTGGTGGTGAGAATAAGATAATACATCGTTTCGATTTTTAACTCAAAATTGCTCTAATTAGGTTTGTGTTGTTGTCCATATAATCAGGTACACCCATGACAATTCTAATCTCATATTGCTTTTGTTAGGGCCTTATTATTGGTTTTCCTTATGTTTATCCTTCATAAGGGTAAAATAGTCATTACCATAGTTATACATAAATCATTACCAACTTTCTATCTCTTCTTTAAAAAATCTCCAATTATACACGAAGGTGTATATATGTTTCTAAATATACCTACATGGGTACGCATCTAATATTCATAACATGTATCTTCGAACAAGATACACAGTCATGTGTCTCATACCACACGAGCGTGTACCTAATAACAAAATAGCACACCAATGACTTTTGTCTATACGAAGATTGTTCAACCCCAACAATGCACAATTGTGTATTTCCTATACACAAGTATGTAGTGTCTGTTTGTTAGAAAATGAACTTATAGTCACGTTTTAGACCATCCAAAACTAAATCTAGGTCCTTGAAATCTCACCCAAAACACATAAAAACATATCTAAAATATTCTTCAACCAAAAACAGGCATCAATAATTCACAAAATCATGAAATATGCATAGTTTCGTTTAATACCATAATCATATATGATTTTTACTCATACTTAAATTTTGATTTTTACTCAAGATATCCTTATACACAAATTAGATCACTAGCCATCAATAAACAATTATATTCATGATTTTCATCAAAATCTTGTTATCCAATTCATCGATTTCAATAATAATAGTACACACCAATTAAAAAAGAATACACATATATATACAACACTACTAATGCCCATACAATCATAAAATCATATAAAGGAATTTACGAATCACAGGTCGGTCATCGTGCTTACCTCTCGTCCAACGATGCAATTAGTTTTCCTATGGCAAGATTAATTCCCAAAAGTCTCCTTGCATCTCCTTGGCTCTAAGAACCCTCAACTCCCTCCAAAGCTCTCTGTTTTCATTGGGAAAAATATGCAAATAAGTGTTAACCAATGCATCTAGATCTTTTTTATTTTAATTGAAAATCATGATAAACAACCATGTACTTTTTACACATAGGTGTGTATGTTGTTACCTAATAATTATAATTTCTAAAATCAGCATGGAACCTATCTTTATCCAATATTCAAATTGTTGACCATACACGAACGTGTATGTCTCCCAAACTTGGTAATTTTCATGCGTTACATGAGAAAAGACTAATTTGCCCTTGCCATTGTATGCATAGGTGTGTAACCTACCTACATGACCATGCAACCCAAAATAACACATATACCAAAAATAAACGTGATCAAAAGAACAAAAGACCAAAATATCCTCAAATATACCTATGGATGTTACATGTTGTTAAAGTCAAAATCAAGTAACGCTTGCTCATAAGCAAAATTTTAGCTGTTTAAGTCATTATTTATGCTCGCAATATACCGTTTTGGAATTCTGGAAGACTTTCAAATATAAAGAAAAGAACAATCATACATAGGAAATACACGCCTATTTAGGTATTTGCACAAGAAAAAACATTGACCATTAAGGTTCTGATCGAGGTTGACTTCGTTTGAAAATAAGATTTGGTGGTTAGGTACACCTATTCATGAAGCAAGAACACTTGTGCACTTTTGATTTTTAAGAGATATTTGTCCTTTGCAAATGTTAGTGGATATATTTTTTAACCCAATGACTCCTTCAACATTTTCAACACATTTCACATATAAATAGAAGTCATTTGCAATTGGAATAGGTTAGAAACTACATTGATTCATCTATAAGCATTTTCTTCTCACAAAGCATTCTCTTATTCTCTCTCTAAGCTTAAAACTCAAATTCTTGAGAGAACCTTTATACTCAACTTGTGTATTCAACCTTTGAGATGCATTATCGCTTTTTAATCTTGTATTCAAAACTATTGTGGGCAAAATCTCGTATCAACTATTGTAGTGGACAAAATCCATATAAACTAGTGCACACGTTAAAGTGTTTAATAGAACTTCAAGTGGGTTGCTTGAGGAAATGCACATACGAAGCTTGGAAGAAAAAGCTCTGAATCATTATAAATATTGAGCATCTTCTTTCCCTTAACTTTGTAATTTTTGCTCTTATTTGTTATTGCATTGTGTTTTAAATTATGCCTTCAAAATTTAAAATATCCTATTTACCCCCTCTAAGATCACATTAGGCATTTAGGTGTTTTTAGTTAGTATGCATGAATGAAACCTAATTTGTGTGACACACATACGAGGTTTTAATTAAAAAAAAATATAATGTATAATACATGAGTAGTCTTATTATAATTTTATCATGCATAACACATAGGGAAGAAGACTGTAACACCCCTTTTAGAAGTTTTACCTTCTAGAGGAAGATGTCACTAATTAGACTATTTGCGTATGCATAAATTTAAAAACATATAAACCAAACACAAAATTTCATTCTTGAATCATAATTACAAAAATGTTTTTTTTTGTAAATAATATCAATGAAAATATGTTGAAGGATGTCCAAAATATAATAAACATAAAATTTCATAACATATGGTGTGTAACACAATATATAAAAATAAAGTTTGAACACATAAACTAATGATTAATAAAAAAGACAGAAATGCCTTCCGCTGCTCTATGTTTGCTAACTACCACTTAGCCATCACAATCATCTATACCTATACAAAATAGAGGAATGAGTGATAAAATATTTAGTAAGTAGAAGACTCTATTGTTAACTTTTACTTAATCTCTAAGTACCTTTATCTTGACTCATACCATCTTTGTCATTCAGAGTTTGTCACTAAACTCCTCTTAAGATAAAGATGAGTCTTATATCTCATATATGTACTCATACTTATCTCGAGAACATCCAGACTATATACATAATTCTTGAGTCGAGCTTTGACCGATTTAGTCACTACAAAACCATTCCTTAGATTCCTAACTAGTAAGACTATATCATTTTTAGGGTTTTCGATTACTAGGAACTATTCCTCGGATCCCTATTGGTGTGACTATAATATCTCTCAATGAAAGCCTTATCATCTAAAAGCTATGTTCCAAAGTTGTATACTAAGGCGATTGAACTTGATTGAATAAAGAGATTTGACACCTTGGCCATGTGAGCGCTCGTTTTATAGTTTATTCACCTATACCACAATTGGATTGTCGAACATTATCTTAACTAGGCTTTACTATGGCTAGTACCCTACTATGGATGATGTAAGGAGTTTTTACTCATAGTGTCCCTTTGTAACGACCCTAAGACGTTTAACATGCCTGTATCTAAAATCACATATCACCTTAAGCTTATCATAGGTTTCACCCTAATCAAATCTTATGCCCTATTAAACTTTTATCTTTTGGGCACATTGGTAACTATTACGTACTCGAGATCCTTATACTGTATTTTAGAATGACTTATAAACCTCTAACTTGGTTCCCTTTTTCTTTCTTTATTCTGCCCTTAATACACGATGGTGTTATCTAGGATACACGAGTATGTATATTCTTTATGCATGAGACATGACTATTCCCTTAAAGGCATGTCTCTACTATACAAGACATATGAGACTGTTGCTTCAAAAACATGAGTATGTCAACTATATAAATCATGCATAAACTTATTTCCTCGTGGCCTTTTCCTTTGTAAATAAAATCATACTTACATAGAGGTGTGTGTCTCTAGAAATAGACATGTGCCCTTTCTTTATACTTGGACTTATTTTTCAAATTTAACTCATTTCAATCGCTCTACTTTTTAGGGTATTTTAGTCATTCCACCCTATAGAAGAATGTGTAAAAGACATACATAGGTGAATTTCATGCCTTAGTTGATCACTCAACAATCATCGATGTCCAACAGTCATTAGAATGCAAAAAAGTAATTTAAATTCTGGTTAACGCATACGCAAGTGTGTGTCCGATACCACATAATCATGTGTTAAACCCATAAACAAAATGATAAGTTTATTTTCGTACCCTAAACTAAACTTTAAGATTTCTGAATAGAAACAAGTCAATTCATCAAGTTTCTACTGAATTACCACATCAAGGTAATCACTTAAAACACTAATTCATCCCCTGGATTCCATATCTCAAAGTCAAAGGCGAACTCAATCACAAGTTTCCTTGTAAAAAAAACCTTTTATCATGCATTCTCCATCAACATAAGAAATGCACATTAATGACAATAAAATATCACAACCATTATGATATATGCATCAATCATTCTCTCACATCAAACTAAAACCATAACATATCATAACTATAAAGCATCACATGTATAATTTGACATCACAAGGATGCATAATCACAACCAATGTAGCAGTTTTATTCACAATCACAACAAATAAACATAGGCATAAGCCTCAGTCCACAGTTCCATAAAGCTCAACAAAATGGGTAAAAGAATCTCTACTTACCTTTCTTCCAATCACTTGAAGGTTTGGGGTTGTTTATCTCTTTCTATTCTCTCTACTTATATTATTGCCTTAATTACTAGAAAAACTCACTAGATTACCACAAGAAACTCTGGAAAGTCAACTCACTCACTCCTCTATTTCTTTAAAAAAAAAAACAAGCTCGAATAGGGAAAAGATCCTTAAAATGCAGCTAACATGTCTTTTTAACATTGAATCCACATAATTTCATACACGAGCAAGTACTTCACCGCACATGGCTGTGTATTGCTTAATTCAAATTTCACACAATGTCGCCTTATCTAGCTGACGTGACAATTGACACATAGGCATGACCTCTCCATGCACGGTCGTGTCACTCCAATTTCACATTTTATCAATCATAAACAAGTAAAATAACCAGTATGTCTTTGAGACGTATCTGTAGGTGTTATAAATGCTTATTGATATTGCACTATAAGTAATGCAAAAAGAGTCTAATTAAATTATTAAATTTAATTCACAAGAGGTTTGTGGATATTTTATGTTTAGAGGAGTTTATTAATATTTTTTTACCATGCATGACATAGGCGATAGATATGTATGAAATCTCATGTAAAATGAAAAATTTTGACTTAATTTAATTTTTATTATTAAATAATTCATTTATGTATTATATATATTATAAAATTGATCAAAATGTTTGTTCTTTTGGTTAGATACAAAGGGCAACACATAACAACATGCGGTAATACAATAAATTACATTGGCAAAGAACCAAAAAATTGTGATAATAAAGTTCAACATGATGTACGAGGATTAATTTAGTTGTTAAGTAAACATTTATGTATTAAATGTAAGTGAAATCCTATTCATATAACCATGAAACTAGAAAATTCTATCAATAGGGTGCTTTATGATATTGGGGACAATGATAATGTCGCTAGTATCATATACTTCAACATATCTTATAATGTCGCTAGTTCAATGATAATTTTCTAATTCGTCATTTTGAAATGACGATAACTTTTCATATACTTCAACATATCTTATAATATTAACTTGCACATAATCCATTATGTATACAAAAAAGGAACAGAAAGTTTACAAAAACTTGAAAAAATCATTTGACCCAAAATTTCACACATATATACTATGCACACACCATGCATACCTAGCTTAAAAGTTTTCTTTCAACTCATGATTTCATGCATACTGTGTGGACCGTACATACCTAGTAATGTTTGTCTGGCTGGGCAAAATTTAAATGGTTGTTTATTATGACAAAATTTTAGTTACCCTTATTACATGAGAATAAAGTTACTGAGCTATTAGTGTTATGTTGTTATAGTAGATTTGTAACTGATGTTGTGAATAGGTAATGATGGTATTGAGGGTAGAGTTAATGAGTTATTGGTGTTATAAGTTTGTAGTAGTATCTGATTGTGAATCAACACGAGGTTCATTACTCTCGAGTATAGTAGTAGATATTCAATTGTGTAGTTTGGTTATAACAACATTCTAAAATCTATGACTATAGTAGGAATAGGTTGGTGTTCGATCCAATATAAGTTTAGTCATTGTTTGACTAACCAAACTATAACATCTCTCTCTAGAAGATTGCCTTCCAAAGAAAGATGCCACTAACTTGGACTATTTGTGCATGAATAACTTAAAACTTTACAAAATTAAACATTCATGTTTACTTAAATAACCTCAATATATTAAAACTTCATAACATGAGAAATGTATCAATATGTGTAAAACATAAACATAAATACATAAACATTAACTAATAAATCTCCTCATGTTCAACCTATGTTGAAGTGAATCTAAGCAACTATCATCACCTACTACCTACAAAACATTAATGAAAATAAATAAGTAATAATCACTCATTAAGTAGGAGATGCTTGGTCATCTAATTCTCTTCTTTTAATTCATTTCCATACGTAACAACTAAAATTGTCTATCTTGTGAACTTGTCATCTATGGTACATTTATGAACCTAAGCTAGGATGACATGAAATGCAATACATGATAAAAGTTGTTAGTAAACTTTGGTGAAAACATTTTCATAAAACCATTCTTGTATGAATACTACATTGGTAATGTTAATCAAACTAGGTTAATATAGAATTTCACACACTAACTATGTGAGTAACATAGTTATAAAATGTCTTTCCATAAACACAAACATATTAAATATTTTCAAGCTCGAGTTTGAGTTTAAGCTTAAGGGGTGTTTAGTTTGTCAAGTTCACGAACCTGAAAAAAATTTTAAATGAATAAACTAAAACAATGTTATTTTCACTAATACACATCAAAACAATGTTATTTTAGTTTTTTTTACTCAATTACAGTACTCCATTTACTTCGAAACTTGACTCAATTTGACACTATGGCTGAATTCGTGCTTAAATCCACCTATAATCAAACTCAACATCTAAGTCTTAGTTTCACAAACATGAGGAATGGTAAGTTCAACTAGCTCTTAAATGTTTGTATATAAAGTTAGCATACAAAACCATGTGACATTTCTCTTTAATCGACATGTCATTTATCTTCGTTAATGTCACTACATATCTTAAACTTGGATAAGAGTTTTGTCAAACAAACAAAATGAGAATAGGTGAATAAATAATAAATACAATACGATAGCTGTTATAAATTATTGAAAAAAAAAAAACAAAAGAAAGATAAGAGGATGTGGAACTTTTTTTTTGTGAAGAAGCAAAAATGCTCTCAGAATGAAGATTATAATAATTTATTTTTAGTGGATTTGACATAATAGAATAATCTTAAATCTCTAATCTCACATAGGTAATGAAGTATATATTTGATTCTATTCCAGTGGCGACAAGTTGGTGTAGAGCTAAATCAGGCCAATAAATTGATAAGGAAGGGTATATTCGGTCTAGTGTACTAGGCTAAATATAATAGGACTCCAATGATATTAAGATACAATATTTCAGGATCGAGTATCTTTTCATCTTTTTCTTTAAGATGAAATGAGATCGAGAGACTAAATAACCATTGAGGTGCTCAAAGGATAAGTCTTATTCATATTAAAATGTTTTAATAATTTTTCAGTATACGTTGATTGATGGATAAGTATTTTATTTGAATTATGTTTGATCTGTAAGCTGAGACAACATTTTGTTTTTCCCAAATTCTTTATCTCAAATTTTTTTTCAGATATTCAATAGTTTTTTAAAGCTCTTTAAGAATTATAATTAAATTTATGTCATCAACATAAACTACTATAATGGCAAACCTCAATTCTGATCTTTTGATAAAGATATACGGGCATATAAGGTTATTCATATAACTCTCCTTTTTCAAATATTCACTAAGATGATTGTACCGCATTTGTCTAAATTGTTTTAATTTGTACAATAATCTTTGTAATTTAATTGAGTACATGTCTCTTGAGCTGACATTTTTTGTTTCAAGTAATTTATATCCTTCAAAAAGTTTTATATAAATTTTAGTATCCAAGTTTCTATACAAATAAATAATAACTACGTCTATTAGACGCATATCTAATCCTTCAGAGACTGTTAAATTGATTAAATATCTGAATATGATTATATCCATCATAAGTGCATATGTTTCATCAAAGTTTATATCTAGCCTTTGGGAAAAGCCTTAGGGTATAAACATGGCTTTATATCTAACAATTTCATTTTTCTCATTTCTTTTTATCACAAATACCCATTTATATCCAACGGGTTATACATCCTCAGGTGTTGGAACCACAAACCCAAACACTTGATGTTTTGCTAGAGAAACTAATTCTGTTCGAATTACTTCTTTCCATTTCGACTAATCATGTCTTTGTTTGCACTCAGCCATAATACATCATTCAAAATCATTATTATTCATAATTTTAGTAGCTATTGCAAATGAGAATATATCGTCAATGTTAACTGTTTCACAATTCCACATATCTCATATACAAACATAATTTAAAGATATTTTAGTATTCTCATTTTTTTGTTCTTCAAGATTTTGTACCACTTTAGGAGTTTGTGCCACTTTAGGAGTTTGTGCCACTTTAAGAGTTTATACCACTTTAGGGGCTTGAGTCTCTTCAAAGACTATAACCTCTTTTAGAGGAATGTTAGAGAGTGTAGATTCTTCATTCATTTTAGGATCATCATGGTTAATATCTGTTTAATTATTTGTCTTTTTTTTTTTAAAGACAGTGTCCTTCGATCCAATAGGTTTACCACATTTTTGGTGAGCAGTAGATTGATCAGTATAGTTCAAATAGACTATTCAATAGTCACATTAATTCTTACTGGTGTATTGGCAACTGGTATATATGATCTTGCCACTTTTGTTATATCTACAAATGTATTAGACATTTGGTTGACAATAATTTGTAAACGCACTATCCTCTATATTTTAGTTTCATTCTGGGATGTGCAAATGTCTAGATGAGATATAGTAGGTACATACTAAGTAAGTTCATGTCTAACTTTATGAGACGTTTTCTTTTCCCTTAAAGGTGGAAATGTTGTTTCATTAAAGTGACAATCTGCAAAACATGCAGTAAAAAGATCACCTATTAATAGTTCCGCATACCTGATAATAGATGGTGAATTATATCCAACATAAATTCTCAAATGATGTTGAAGTCCTATTTTTGTGCGTTGTAGAGACACAATAGGGACATACATAACACAACCAAATATTCTCAAATTAGATATATCAAGTTTGTGACCAAGAACTAATTGTATGAGATACTATTGGTGATAAGCAAAAGGTCGCAAATGAATTAATGCTGCAACATATAATATAGTATGCCTCCATATAAAAGTTGGTAATTAAGTTTTTAGTAATAAGATACATGCAATTACCTAAAGTCATTTGATAAGAGGCTCGACTAATTCATTTTGAGTGTAGACATGTGGGACTAGATGTTCAACATTAATCCCTATAGACATGCAATAATTATCAAATGTCTTGATGTAAATTCACTAGCAATATCAACTGTATTGACTTAACTGAATAATTTACAAAATGTGCCTTTAATTTGATAATTTGTGTTAACTATTTAACAAATGCAATATTTCGAATTGACAATAAACAAACATAAGACTATCATGTAGATACATTAATTAAGACCATAAAATAATAAAATGACCCACTTGATGGATGAATAAGTCCCTATGTGTCCCTTGAATCCTTTGTAGGAATGATAAGGATTCAACTCCAATTTTGGAGAAAGATAGTTTAATTATCAATTTGCCTTATGTAGAGGCAGTGTAAAATTTTTCATTAGGCAATAAAATTTTATAATTCTTCAATGTATATCCATGTGAATTTTTAATAATTGTACGTATCATTGTAGATTTTAGGTGACCTAGACAGTCTTGTCAAAGCATAAAAACTTTTAGATCAGAGAACTTCTGGTTTAATACTGTATAGGTTTCAATTATCTTTATGATTGTATAATATAATTTAGATGATAAAACAGACAATTTTTATAGGATAAGCCTTTTTTTGGAGGTATTACCGATTATATAAATGAATTATGCACCATTTTTACACATGGTTTCAATGTGATAACCATTATTTCTTATATCTTTAAAACTAAGTAGATTTTTTCTAGATTTATTTGAATATAATACATCATTGATGCTTAATTTGTTCACATTTTTAAACAAAATTGTGACTTTTTCAGAGTCTTTGATCAGATTTATTGATCTTGATATAATATTTATTTTAGCTTTAATCGGTGCTAAAATTAAAAAAAATTTCTTTTCCTTGAAAATTATGTGCATTGTTGCACTATCCACCAAACACATATCTCCATCTTCAGCTTTTGAAGTCAACGCTTTAATTTTGGATTTCATTTCCTTTTATTTAAAAATTATGTTACTCATAATGTACACAAAATATTAAAAGAAAGGAAAATATGATAATAAAATACAAATTAATATTCATGACTCCAAAATAATTATATATGATGAATTTTAATTATAAAATTCTTGGGCATTCAAGTCACTATTCAAATTACCCATATTTTTATTCTTAAAAAAAGTTTTAAAACATCAAGATTAATTAGATCAACAAGATCTAAATCATCAAAAATTCAATCCTTATGAATGCTTAATATAGATCCACCCAATGTTTGTATGTACTACAAGTACATAACCAATAACATTTATGATCACGTTTATTATTTTGTGGTTTACTTTGCATTATTCTTTATTTTGTTTTAGTTTTAGTCTACTTCTGGTTATATGATTGAGATTTTCTATTATAACCATATTCGAATTGAAAATTATTTCATTCATGCTCTTACTCACACCCATGATAACTACTTTTAGTAGTTGTGTTCACTTTAAAGAACGATACAATACTTGTGGGCAAGTTTGATGGGTTTTTATTAGCGAGAAAAATATTAATTTAGAATTTTTTGCTCAAAATTGCTACTACATAAACATATTATAAAATAAAAGATGAAGAATTTTTTTCTTTCACATTATCTCAATCAAGGAAATATTTTGAATATAACAGAGTTGTACTAAATTATAGAGCCATTGAGAGCATTATTAAATCTTATGTTCAAATTTATCTTTTAAATTTCTCTATGAATTTAATGGATCTATCATTATATCCATATATTCGGCTTGTAATCCATCAGGAATGTGACACTGAAAAAATAATAGTCTTGTATTTATCCTTTTGAGATATTTTATTTAATCAATTTTTAAAACTCATATATTCAAGGTGGATAGTTGTGTAAAAAACCCATTTAATATTAACCAACCAATTTTATAAACTTTAGATTCAAATATTGTTATATTCTTCTGGTTTTGTAGACAATATATATGAGTTAATTTTTAAAATTTCAGGTTTAAATATTATCTTATATTTACAAAACAACTGATTTTGTAAGGAAAATATTGAGATTAATTTTTTGAAAACTTCAGGTTCATGTATTATCCCATAATTAAAAAACTTTTGGTTTTGTAATTAGTATTTAGAATATTATAATATGTATTCTAATTATATTTTGACTTCAAGTTCATATTTTTTACAATTTATACAAACTTTAGGTTGCAAATATGATATAGTTATTATAAAATAAATACTTTGATGAAACTTTGGACTTCTGGCCTCTATATATATATATCTCACGATTTTATAAAGTTTAGGTTGCAAATTGGATATAATTATTATATTAAAAATAAATATTCAAATAATATTTAGGATTTCTGTCTCAAATTTATGTTTTTATAAACTTCAGGTTACAAGTAATATTTATGACGATAGGTCTAAATTTATGATTATGTAAATTTTAGGTTACAAATAATATTCAGGATTTTAGGTCTAAATTTATGATATTCAAGACTTCAAATTTAGATTCATAATTTTAAAAACTTTGGATTGTAAATAAGATACAATTATAAATAAATATTAAATAAAAGAATAAAAGAAATTAAAATATCTATAGTTTATATTTGATAAGTATAATAATATTATAACTGAGATATATATATTTATAATATATAAATAAAATAATAATATAATTAAAAGATAACTAATATTAAAATATATTTATGTTAATCATACTAATAACGTGTTATAAATTATTAAAAAATAAACCCAAAAGAAAGATAAAAGGATGTGGAATTACATAGCCTTTCATTTAATGCTTTCTCATGTATATTTTTTAAGATCATTTGATATATCAACTATTTTCCAATTCATATTTGCGTCCTTTTTTTTTTTTTTTGCGTTGATAATCTTTACACGTAGAAAGTCATTTCACAACAATAGCCTTTTTATACAAGGACACATGTTAAAAAGAAGATTTATAATTAATTAGTTTTTTTCTCTTTTAGGTTGCTTAGATGTTAGGCATATATTACTCATATGATCATATCATATTTCAATTTAGTACCATATTAAAATTATGTTCAACTTAAAATTGGATTTGAATTGGATCAAATCTGAAAAGAGTGAAACTTGTTTTCATGGAATTCAAACTCAATTCAATTTATATTTAATTTGCTTTATAAATCTAAAATTTGTATTCCGTTTGAGTTTAAACAAATCAAACTTAGTTTAAATTCTTCAATTATGTAAGAAGGTGATATTATAATTAAAAATATATTATTTTATTATTATTTAAAAAATATATCAGACAATAATATATTAATTATACAGGGAATTAAGACAATTAAATTTCAATAATCAATACAATATGCCTTATTCGACACACATATGCCATTCGACTGGAATATTATATCCTAACACGATCCTTATAACCACCAAGTTTCATTTGGAGTCATTCCTCTCCTCAATCCTGCCCGGGAACCCACCTTTCATCTTGGCCGTCAAATGCGCCACAAACTCTGGCTCAACACTTTCCTGTATCACTGGCACCACCTTGAACCTCTTCAACACCCCACTTACTACTCTCTTCATCTGCAAAAACGCCATGTCTTTCCCTAAACATATCCTCGGCCTTGCTTGAAACACAGGATGTGTACGAATCCCTTCCAACAAAGCTCCAACTGCCATCTTCTTCCCTCTTCAACCACCTGTCTGGCTTGAACTTGCTCCAATCTTTTCCCCACAGCTTCTCCATTCTCCCCATTGCGTATGGATGATACGCCACTCGCATGCCTTTCTTCACAATTGTCCCGTCTGGCAATACGTCGTCGTTCTCCGCTACCTTGGAGTCTACAGGTGCTGGTGGGTAGAATCTCATTCTCTCGCAGAGTGATGCGTGCGTGTATACCATATCTTTTATGTCCTCATATACTGGAGTGTCTGATTTTTCTTTGATTTCGTTGAGAATTTCTTTTTCGACTTCAGGGTGTTTTGAGATGAGCAAGAAGAACCAAGTCAAAGCAGCAGATGTGGTGTCTCGGTCGGCAAGTGTGAAGCTGATGACTATATCAGTGACAAAGTCATCGTCGTATTTGCCTGAGCTCAAGAATCGTGCCAAAAGATCCGTGGACTCACCAGGGTTTTGTTTCTTTTCTTTTATGATGTTCTTTGAAAATGCTTTCACTTCAGAAATTGCAAGTTTTAGACGCCTTTCAGAGCCAATATTGAGAAGCCGTTTAGCCTTCCAAATTATAGGTAAGGGCGCTTGAAATCTTTCGCCTTCCAAATTTTTAATTTGAAAATTTAATGACATTATTTGTATGAAGTCTGATGTAATATCTACATAGATAATAAGAGTTTGAAGTACTTCTTCACCTAGAGAGAGCTAAACATGAGACAGAGGAGACGGTCATAACTGGTTAAAGATTATGATTGTGACATTCGGTACCATCCTAGAAAAACAAATATGATGGTAGATGCCTTGAGTAGAAAAGTGATGTTATCATAGGTCACAACTTGTCAAAAGGTACAAAAGAGATAGAGAAAGAATAGATTGACCTCAACACCAGTTTTAACCCTACCCACAAAAAGAGAAGAGTATGACTTTGTACACCTATGCTAGTTACGGTGGTTTTTACTTTGAAAATTTAATGGTATTATTTGTATGGAGTTTGATGTAATATCTACATAGATAATAAAAGTTTGAAGTACTTCTTCACCTCGAGAGAGCTAAACATGAGACAAAGGAGATGGTCATAACTGGTTAAAGATTATGATTGTGACATTCGGTATCATCATAGAAAAGCAAATATGATGGTCGATGCCTTGAGCAGAAAAGTGATGTTATCATAGGTCACAACTTGTCAAAAGCTACAAAAGAGATAGAGAAATACTAGATTGAACTAGTTATGGGAATGTTAGTTGATCTGAGGATTTGATCAACATTATTAGATGAGATTCGTGAAGCTCAATTGTTAGACAAGTGGTGTATCCAAATAAGGAAAAGGATTATCAAGAACACAATGTTTGATTTTAATATCATTGAAGAGGTGTTGAGATTTATGGATCATATGTGTGTTCCTAAGGCGTTAGTTTTGAGGCATAAAACCCTATATGAGGTTCATAACTTTATTTAAACTATTCACCCTAGGAGTGTGAAGATGTATCAAGACCTGAAAAAGACATTTTGGTGGATCAACATGAAAAAGAGATGTAGTTGACTTTATGGCAAAATGTTTGGTATGTCAATAGGTTAAGTCTAAACATCAAAGACCATCTAGATTATTGCAACCTTTAATCATTCCTGAATGGAAGTGAGAGCATATCTCTATGGACTTTATGGTCAATCTACTGAGAGTTTAAGATAAATACAATGCCTTTTAGATTATAGTAGATTTATTAACCAAGCCAACACATTTGATCCATTTTAAAGAGGGCACTAACATGAATTAGTTGGGTCAGATATACGTTAAAGAGATTGCATGATTGCATGGAATACTTAAAACTATTGTATTAGACAGAGATGCAAGATTTGTCTTAGCCTTTTGGCAGAGTTTATAGAGATCGATGGGTACCAGATTAGCATTTAACATTACTTATCACCCTCAGATTAATGGACAGATTGAGACAGTGAATCAGGTGATAGAGGATATGTTGAAAGCTTGTTGCTTGGATCAAAAAGCGAGTTGGGTTGAGGTGTTGATAGTAATGGAATTCACTTATAATAATAGTTATTAGACAACTATCTGGATGGCTTTCTATAAGGCACTTTATGGGAGAAAGTATCGATTACCATTGTATTAGAAAGAGATTAGTGAAAAGGATACATTGGCAAAGTCCTTAGGGTTGGAAATGACTAAAAAAATAATCAAAGATATGAGGTTGATTCGAGAAAGGATGAAACAGGCCTATGATCATCAGAGAAGTTATGGAGACCAAAAGAGGTGAGATTTGGAGTTTGTTATGGGTGATAAGATATTTGTGAAGATTGTCTCCTACCGCCATATGATATGGTTTGGGCAGAAAGGAAAGTTAACATAAAGGTTTGTAGGACCCTATGAGATCTTGGAACATGTGGGCAAAGTCTTTTATAAACTTGTATTACTAGTAAGTACAGATATGATGTACAATCTATTTCATATGTCATTGATGTGCAAGTATCTTCGTGACCCGACTTATATGTTAAGAGTTGAAGATAAAGAGTTTAAAAGTTTTTGATAGATGAGTGAAATAACCTAGGAAAAAACAAATTTTTTGGTTAACATCCTTTGGAGGTATCATTGAGTAGAGGAGACGATTTGGGAGGTGGAGCAAGATATGAGGCAGAAATTCCTATAACTATTCAAGTGAATTTCGAGGATGAAATTCAATTAAAGGGGGAGAAATATAATATTCATAGGTATACTTAAGGTTATTTTGGTCTTTTAGTATTTTTCTTGTGTAAGATTGTGCTTAAGAAGTTTTTATGTTGTTTCTAGCT
This sequence comes from Mangifera indica, assembly GCF_011075055.1. Lineage (NCBI taxonomy): Eukaryota > Viridiplantae > Streptophyta > Magnoliopsida > Sapindales > Anacardiaceae > Mangifera > Mangifera indica. The sequence goes on along the minus strand of NC_058140.1, from coordinate 3,875,012 downwards.
CGCACGATCATGTATAAGAAGCTACACACCTATGTATAAGGCGGTAAAGATGGCAAAATAACATTTTTGTATATAGTGTCCTTTGGTTAATTTTGGCTAGGATACATGCCCATGTAAGTGAGACACACGACCATGTTTAGTCAACAAATTTTGAATTCTGTGATAAGGATACGTTCCATAGGAATCTCACAAAATAATTCTAATGTTTGATAACCAGCTTACATACCCTTATACGTTTGTTTGATTTAAAAAATAAAAACGGTTGTAGAAGAGACAACTCTTATTTTTTCTTAAAATCTTTTCAGCCAAACCAAAGAAAAGAGAGGATTAGAGAGTACTAGAGTCATTTTTCGCTAGGAGAAAAGCTTTTAGGAGTCATTTAAGCCACGAGAAGACTAGTATCATCATTTTATCAAGGTAATTAGCATGATTCCTTGTGATGATTATGTATTGGGTGTTATTGATGATTTCAAGTTGAATGAAAACATGATAATTAATGGCTTAGGTTAGTTTTTATATATATATATATATATATATATATATATATATATATATATAGTGAAAGTAAGGGTTAATTGAGTTTTGATATGATTATGGTCATATTTGTAATTAGAATTGTTTAATATAGGTTTAGTAATGATTTCCTCTATGTATAGTTGTTTAATTTAATGTTAATGGATTGTTTGAGTTGGTAGAATGATAGAAAACTCATTAAATTTGGTATGCAGATGAATAAGCTTTTGATGTGTAGTGTAAAAAGGGATAGGCATATTAGGTATGTAATGTGCCATGTTAATGACAAGTAATTCATTGATTCATGTGTGTAGTATAGAATAGGACTACATGGTAAGATGTGGTTATGAAATATGTTCCTTTTAGAAGTGTTTTGTTAGTATTTGGAAGTGTAAAAAATACAAGAGACATAGAATCAGAATTTTGGAAATTTTGAAATTTTAATGACATATGCTCATGTCTATTTAGGAATATTCACCTATGTAAGTTGGGTACACGACGGTGTAGAATTGGAAATGGACACACACCCAAACATGGGATACACATTCGTGTGTTTTACACTAAATATATAGTCTTGTATGTTTTTGTTACAGGTCGTGTAGATTAAGTAATACATGCCTATTTGTAAAGTATACACCTATGTAATTTTTAAGAAAGCGATTCAGATGTATGAAATTTTTCTAAAAGTATACGGATTAGAGAAATAACAAACCTACTTTTATAAAAGCGATTGATAGAAGAAAGTTGATGATAAAACCCTAATGAGAGTTGTTCATAGGGGTTTGCTAACTACGTGGATGATGACACATACCTGACTAAATTTTATTCAGATAAAAAATTTTGAAAGGCCATACAATGATGTTATAGACCACCAAACTATGTGTAAAGTAACAGTGAAAACAACAGGGCTAATAAATCTATGTGATTCTGCACTGACAATAGGTGTCGTAGTATTTGGGATACGTGTACGAAGATGAGATAGGTCTAGAGGCCCATTGTATGATTAATATTGTCTCAACAACCCATGTCTGGTTGGTATGTGTATGAATGACACATAGAAATGGCATTTAAGATGTCATAAACTTTCACATGATGTTTTAGACATCGATGTACACCATAAGGGTTAGTTATTTAGGATGACAACCTATTATAGGGATATGACACTAGGTGCTAAGATAATTCGGATAGACATCTAGGATGCTGAAGAATACATCCGTGAATTTTCTTAGGATGGAAGTAACACCACTACATATATTACTTTTGTTATTTATTGAGTACAAATCCACTTACGTGCTTTCTGTGTGATTTTGCAGGTAAGGTTCCAAAGTAGTAGGGTGGCGGTAAGAAGACTAATGGTACTCGTTTTGGTGCATAAGGGCAGGGGACTTGGATATTCTTCATTGTCATTCATAAACCATTTATTATACTTTTATGGATTCTTTATATATATTAATGCATGTGGATTTGACTATTATTGGTTTGGATTGATTTGTATGAACTCAAACTTACATTTATATGTTTTCATTCATATTATCCAGATAATCTTTGATTTATAATGCTTTATTTTAGTATACTTTTGGGATAATAAGTCCGATTTGAATGTTTTGTATTTAATGATTGAGATAACATGCTATAAAAGTCTGTTTGGTCATGTCTTTCAGGGTAAATATTTCAAATATGCCTTGAAAAAGGTGTTACAATATGTAACATAGCATACATAATACATCCAATGACATTTGAATAGGTAACTATTGCTTTCTCTGTTTTTATCTTTAAGTTTGTGACATATCTCTTAGCTCAATAATTCGTTATTTGACGTAAGAGTATCAACAGGTTCATAGTTTACCATATTGAATCATTTTAAAATCTTTTGAATATTATGCTCTTATGACAAAATCAAAAATTTCTTTGAACAATCCCTTTGGATTTTAATTCTTATTATGTAATCTACTTACCCACATCATTCAAGTTAATAGCACAGATAACTATCCTTTGATAATTATCATTTACTTCAAATAATTTCTAGTTATCTATATATTATCACACATAGAGATAAAATTGTAAATTTGTCATCATCAAACTTTGTTCACATAGATATAGTGGTATTGATTAATCATCTTAAAGTTATGTGACATTAAAGTCTTACGAAATTTCAAGTACCACTATCTAAAGAACAATTTTATATCATATAACATTCTTAAAGCTTGCACACTTTATGCCTCAGACCTATAACAATAAGATCTATACCTCATTTCAGTTAGTTTTTTTGTCAAGTTCTCTATTAAGTAAAGTTATCTTGACAATCATCAGAAACAATTCTAAATTCAAATGTTTTACTATAGCTAAAATCAAACAGACTGAAGTAAATCTTATAAATGGCAAAAACGTTCTTCTTCACGATTTGTACCTACTCATTGGGTATAGTTATTCACCACAAGACGAAATTGTATCTATTTATTGAGTTATCTGTCTTACAATTGATTCAAGAAACCTACTTATTCCCAATGAATTTTTGATCCAATAGTGAGTTAACCAAAACATAGATCTAATTTGTTTTTATATATTTCATCTTTTCTTTCAATACATCTTACCATTTTTCCTTATCAAGGAATGAAACAACTACTTTTATGATTTTTGGTTCATTATCTTAAGGAGTTGTGTTGAAAACCTTATTTTAAATTTTAAAATGTCACTAGAGTACTTTCAAATGTCCACTCTTACGCAATTAAGGATCATTGCTCTCACTATCCAAAATAGATTAAAGTTTAATCTTAATACTCATACTAGGTTGAGATGAATGAAGCAAACAACTGAGAATCATTGCTCCCCCTATCCAAAATAGGTTGGAGTTCAATTGCATTTGCTCCCACTATCTAGAATAAATATAGATATTATCTCTTAAAACTCAACTAATGGTCGTTAAGATGTACATATCCTCATTCTTCTCTTATCTCATATAGATGAATCCTTTTTCAATATCATTCCTATTAAGAAAAATATTATCTATGAATATAGTATCTCTTGTTACAATTTTAATCAATCTTCTGGTAGAATCCTCCCTAATGAGCACATACATTTTAGAGTGTTCAGTGTATCTAATAAAGATACAATCCTTTCTTCTCGATCCTAGTTGTTTAAACTTATGGGAAAGGTTATAAATAAATAATGCTAACCACTAAGGTTGGAATCTATTAACACAGATTTTCTACTTGATCATAACTCATAAGGGAGTGAAACAACTGGTTTAGTAGGCACTCGGTTAAATACATAAACAATAGTTAACGTTACATCATTACAAAATGATGTTAATGTTTTGTCTGTACCATCATTGACCTAATCTTTTCCAATAAAGTTCAATTACAATTCTCCATTACACCATTTTGTTGCAGAATTCTTAGAATTATTAGTTATCATATTATTCCTTTTTTATTTCTTAGTTTCTTAAACTTTTCAAACAAATACTCAAGACTTCAGTCAGTTCTTAAAACTCTTATCTATTTTGTCAATTTGATTTTCAACCTTAATTACATATAATGTTTAAAGCACTCTACTGCTTTTGATTCATGGGAGATCAAGTACACAAGATTAAATCGAACATAGCTATCACATATACCTAGGTGTATAAATTGCAAAGGAAGCTAAACTTTTACAACTTTGTTAAATGGTTTTCTAGTAGTTTTTCTAGCTGAGCAATGCTTACACGTATGTAGTTCTATTTATGTGAAAGTTTCTAATAAACTTTTATGGACCAATCTATTCAACACGTGTTGGCTAACTTGCCTTAATTTAACATGTCATATATTTGCATTCACATCCATACGTACAAGAAAAACAAATAATGAAAAAACTATCATTAACACAATTAAGGTAAACAAACACCATATAACCATTCAACCAACAAACCAAATCCATAGAAATAACTTCTATTATAATTTTGACAAAACACCTAGAGAGATTCAAATTATATCATAGTTTGAGAAAAACAAGTAGTTTGACCAAGATTTGTCGAATATTTGGAGTATATTGGATTTCATGCAGGGAGAGAATTTAATCACCTTGCAAAACTTATTTACTCTTGTGTGTCCTTCTTACTTTAACCATTGTGTTATTGCTTACATAAATCTAACTGATCTCCTTTGAAATTCAACAGAAATCTACTAAAGCTTCATGAGTTGTTTGGTTGGTAGCTTCTGAGTTCATAATCTACATAGAATAATACTTTATTAATATCACAATACTAAAAACAAAAGTTTTATCACTTTATGTAGAATAAGACAATATCATTTTTAGCTTTATTCATTAATGGGTGAAATATCTCTCGTTGCTTTTATTGTAATAATGCATCTTGTTTTTGTCTTTTCTTTTAGTACATTTGCCATTTTCTCATTTAAATTCCTTGTTTTTATTCTTTAACCACTAAATGATCTCCTTCCCAACTCGGACTTAAGCCACTTACTTTTGAAACCATAAACAACTTTTGAAACTCGACTTTGTAATGTATGCATAAGTACTTGATTTAGTTACCTTAAAAGTGCTTATCATCTAGTCTAAGTGGCAAGAATTATCAACTAAAGTCTTTATATTCTCATTGTGTGTCATATGTTCATATGCTCCCACTCCTGGGAAAATATCACTTAATTATTAGGTTATGCCTAATTGACTTCATTTCTATAATCATATTTGACATTATATCAAATTTAACAACTAATTGCCTTCATTTAGGGATTGCAGTTCCATCAAACTTTTCTATTAAAACTATACTTATGACATCTACAATTGAGCATTATTGGTATTCGTATACTAGATTGTTATTCATGGAACTAGTCAAAATATCACACAAAATGAGTCTTGTTTCTTACATGTATGATGTGCATCTACATCATGTTTGTATAAGGCACCATTTGAGTTTCTATCACTTAGTTAGCTCCGATTATATCATAACCTAATCTATAGCCTCTAAAGTCTTTTGATCATCTAGGATATTGCGCATTTTTAAATGACACATATTGTAATTATCCTTATTTAATATCATTCTCATTCAAATAAGCCATCATGTTCTAGGATGTCATAGTTAATTAGATCCCAAAGATATATATCATGCATAACTTAATCAACGAAACCAAATACACATCAATTGTTGCAATTATGTATTAAAATTTAAAATATCTCTCATAAGGCAAATAATTGAAAGTTCATCTTCTATGACTCAAATGTTTGATATTTTAAAATTCAATTTAATTACGCCAATATTAATTCTAGATGAGAATTTCATTAAATTCTATCAATCTCAAAATTTCCACATTCAACATATATAATATATGATACAATAAATACATCATTTATTATAACTAAGATCATTTTATTAACCCATATTATATTTAAAGACACTATATCTATAATAAAGTCTTTATATTATTTGCGATAGGTCAAAATGGTGGTTTTTTTTACATACATTACTAAGCATTGTTCTTTAGCAAACGATAATGTATCCGTTCAGTCCTAAAAATTTTTTTTCATATACTTGTCCTAAACAAGATAATTCATTATTGGGCTAATGGTCATGCATGAATATGATTAGACTATATACCATCTCTTTCCAATTAAGAGAATATAACTTATCTTTTAAGTTTAAATCTTTATTGAATATATATAGTCCCAACATGCACTAGTAGATCATTGGTTGATCACATCATATACTTAATGTGATAGTCCCTAGTTAACTTGCATGAATTAGAAACATATGTTTTGAAACATCGATATGTGTTTTCAAAAGCTAGATAAGGTATTACATGTCTTTACATGTCATAGGACCCATAGAACACATTCCACGAGTAGATCCAATCATCACACAATTGCCACGAGTCGAAAAATGAGTTTCATGTGCCCAAGCACATTGAAAATGGTGTCTCATGCATTGTCACAAGCCAAAACATGGCCCTACGTGCCTTCACAAGCTGAGACAACGTCATAATCACTTCCATGCATTGAGATGATGATGCAAGTGCCTCTAATCAATGGAAATAAGCCATAATCATTAGGAGAGGTCACTCACGCTCCTTCACACGTCGGAGAACCATTGTTGACCATTGACCGATATTGATAGATATCGTTGACAGGTGATTGGTCAAATTTTGACTATTGACTAGTCAATTAACCGATTCGATTTTAACCCAATTAACCACGGTTTGACCCATAGACTAACGAATTTTGACAACCTATTGACCAAATGGGTCGGACAATTGAGTTTCCCTAACCCAATTGTAACTTGAATCATAGAAGAACCCTAATTCTCCGTCAGTTCAATTGGTCGTCTTTTGACCATCTTTTGATAACAAGACCATAGGGCTTTTAAAGCTCTTGTGACGACGAGTCTCCTCGTATCAAATTCTAGCACCATCACCATCAGAATTTGGTGAAACAACAACAAGAAAAACACGGTTTAGGTCTAAGTTTTTTGACGATTTCTAGCCAAATTTTAATGTTATCTCAAAACCAAATCATGTAACGAATATTTAGACTATATTCTAACATGTTTCCAAATATCAATTTCATGCAATTTAGCTAAATTTAATTCATGCCCAAAATCCGAATTTAAATAAAATTTTAATCAAAAATAAAAAAAATCAGATTATATAATTCATAGAATACATGACATATACACAACCTATGCTCTAATACCAATGTTGAAAAATCAAAATATGGAAAAAATTTTAAATTAAAAAATGTGTACCTGGTTTTGTTTCTAATGATTTGAATACACTACAAGGTATTGATGTGAGTCATTTTCATTATCTCATTTGCTTGATTATTGCAATCCTTGTAAGACAATCTTTATCTATGTGTTTTTTGTTTCTAGAAGAGGTGAAGAGAAAAAAAAATTTGGTTTTACTCTTGTTGTGTTAATCTTATGGGATGACAATTTTTGGACATTAAAATAACAGTCCAATTGCCATCCAACTACCTTCAACAATTATCCTTTGTTAGTTACGCTAATCGGATTAGGTTGACCTAGACCCAATAGTGCATAATAATGAAAAATGTATCAACAAACAAACATGAGCCAGATGCTAACAAACATCAAATACACTATAATGATCGCTTTCTACATCCTTTGCTTCCATAGAGGATTCAAACTCTAAACTTCACTCCTCTATCAAACTTAAAAGGAAATTCTTAATGACAACTTCCAGGTCATATGCGAGAGAAGACAAAAAAAAAACAATTATATGTGAAATTTGTAATCTAAGTCGTTGTCTCTCTCTTTTTTTATTGAAACAGTGAAGAAGTAAAGGAAATTTTCATTATATTTGTTTGATTTTATTCATGAACACGTGTCAACCTTCTTAAGATACAAATAGAGCATGTGCAATTGTATTTCACAAGGAAAGCAAAAAGAGAAGATGGATACATTACTCAAAGCATACAAAGTCATGATAATGTTAAGTTGCATAATAAAAAAGATATGGTAAGATTGTCTTATGGTAAGAGGTTCTCAAAGTTCTTGTATCCTTTTTGCACTCTATGAACTAGGGGCAATTGTTATATGATAAAAAAAGTCTTCCGTAAAGTCAACTCTATAGTATATCCAAATATGACTAACAACATATAGCAACTAGGTAATGCCTCTAGTCTACACGTTTAGTGACTTAGTTTCGAGAAAGATGATGTAACTTCTGTAAACATGAAAAAAAAAAAAAGAAGAAAGAGAGAGATTTAAAGACCATTCACATAATGATTTATCATTAAATAATGAATGCCTCAAAAGAAGTTTTGATAAGCAACTAGTGGTCATTCCATTCTAACTCAAAAATCCACAAAGTGAAGAAGTCTCTCTGAGACAAGGTCATAATTTTCTCTAATGAAATTAATACATATACTGATAAAACTTATTTATCTTAATTATTTCAAAATAAAATTAGGATTATCTTATAAAGAAAAGAAAATAAAAAATTATTAGTAAAGCATTATATCTAGATGAATTATGTATAAAGTGTTTTCTAGGCTTATTTAGTAATTTTCATAAAAGATAAAATTACAATTAACAAACGCATTAAACCAGGGAGAGAGGGAAGAGGGGTTTGAGGGCTAATAACAGATTTTTTTTTTTCCACTCTAAAATGTTTCCCGTGTGGGGTAACTAAATTGATGAAATTGTACTTAGGATAGGTTTACTTAATTCCTAAAAATCATGAACTTATTTTTATTAGGGGTAACTAATTTTGGAATTTGAATTTATTTCAGAATTCATTCAAACTAAATTCAAAATCGAATTTTAATAAACTTAATTCGAATATGATTTTAATCCTTATAAATTAATGTTATGACTAATTAAATTACCGAAAATGTTAAGTCATGATCTATGAGAGAAAATTGGTATATTAATACCACACTCAACTTTTAAGTTTCAGTTTTCCAAAACCTAGAGAATGGTCAGTGTAACTAAATTCTTACATTTTAAAATTTAAGATACGTGTGAAAAAATTTTAAACTTTTAAAATTATAATATAATAACTAATAATATATTATTTTATTATTATTTATAGAGAACATTCAGAGAAATTTTAATTTTAAATTATTAATACAATATGCCATACACATACGACATTTGTCCGTTTGTACATGGTCCTTATAATTTGAAGTCATTCCTCTCCTCAATCCTGACCGGAAACCCACCTTTCATCTTGGCCGTCAAATGCGCCACAAACTCTGGCTCAACAGTCTCCTGTATCACCGGCACCACCTTGAACCTCTTCAACACCCCACTTACTACTCTCTTCATCTGCAAAAACGCCATCTCCTTCCCTAAACATATCCTCGGCCCTGCTTGAAACACAGGATATGTGTACGAATCCCTTCCAACAAAGCTCCAACTGCCATCTTCTTCCCTCTTCAACCACCTCTCTGGCTTGAACTCGCTCCAATCTTTTCCCCACAGCTTCTCCATTCTCCCCATTGCGTATGGATGATACGCCACTCGCATGCCTTTCTTCACAATTGTCCCGTCTGGCAATACGTCGTCGTTCTCCGCTACTTTGGAGTCTACAGGTACCGGTGGGTAGAATCTCATGCTCTCGCAGAGTGATGCGTGCGTGTACACCATATCTTTTATGTCCTCATATACTGGCGTGTCTGATTTTTCTTTGATTTCGTTGAGAATTTCTTTTTCGGCTTCAGGATGTTTTGAGATCAGTATGAAGAACCACGTCAAAGCAGCAGATGTTGTGTCTCGTCCGGCGAGTGTGAAGCTGATGACTATATCAGTGACAAAGTCATCGTCATATTTGCCTGCGCTTAAGAATCGTGTCAAAAGATCCATGGACTCGTCTGGGTTTTGTTTTTTTTCTTTTATGATGTTCTTTGAAAATTCTTTCACTTCAGAAATTGCAAGTTTTAGACGCCTTTCGGAGCCAATATTGAGAAGCCGTTTAGCCTTCCAGATTATGGGTAAAGGCGCTTGAAATCTTTCGCTGCTTATTTTAACACACTCGTCAAAAGCTTGAGCGAACTTGGCTTTGGGAAAAGATGGCAACAGATATTCAGGATCGTACCCAAAAGCGATCCTGCATATATTATCAAAAGCAAATCGTTGAAGAACATCTTGAAAATCTAGCACTTGTTTATCGGCAGCGGCCTTTTCAAGAATGGGAATAAGGCGATCGGAGAGTTCAGTTTCAACGACGGTTTCGACAAATTTTCGGAGGGTTTTGGTATTGAACTCGTGACTTGAAATCTGTCTTTGAAATTTCCATTGTTCGCCGTCAATATTGAAAATACCGTGACCTAGAAAGTCGGAGAGAGTTGTTCCGAATCCAGCGCCTTTTGGGTAATTCTTAAAGTTGGTTTTGAGGATATGCTGGACATTGGCTGGATTGGCTGTGAAGATAGAGACCTGGCCTCCTAACCTATGCAAGGTAAATGTTGCAGAAGGGATATTTTGCAGAATTTTAGTTACCCACTGGAGTAATTGGTTTTTGTTGGCTTGAAAAGAGAAAAAGGAGCCCACTATTGGGTAGCATTTTGGAAGAATTACATTACTGGAAGGATACGATGATGATGAACCCTTTGTTTTGGAGAGAAGGAAAACTAGCGAAGTGATTATGAGAAGGAGAACTGAAGTTAGAAGATTAAGCGCCATGACCGACAAAAGATTTGAGTTTTGAAGGAAAAGTTGAAGAAGAAAGTCGTATGGTTGGGTTTTTATAAGGTTAAGTGTCTGTCCACTTGGACGTCATGGCTTATTATGATATTGATATTTCCAAATTTCATCTGCAGACTAAATTTGAAGTGTGAACTCGACAAATCATATTCAAATTGACCAAACAGGACAAATAAAAGTAAAATTAATTGAAAGTCAAAAGAAATTTAGCCTCTGCACCGTACCTGGGTTTCTGGGAAAGGCCTTCTTTTCTGAAAAAATATATTCAAATTTCGTATGCAAGATCATCACCCTGCAAGCCCAAGTATTTTAAATTCTCTATTTTGAGAGGTCATCTAAATTTGTCAGAACTCTCTTTGAATTAAACCTTTTAATAGTGGAGAGTGGCTCGGCTTAAAAAATTAGTCTATTAGATTCGCTTGACGATATTTCATCCATTCATCATTTTATATTAAATTTGATTAAGCTATTGCAACTGTTTTTAGAATTAAAAATTATGTATAAGGAATCACCACGTCATTGGGTTCGTTTTTTATAGATACATGAAGCTTTCTAGACATAGAGACATCACTGTTGCAAACAAGGAAAGATAAAATTTAAGGCACTTTCATTAAGTAACAGATCATCTTTGTTTTTTTAATTAAATCTATAGTAATTTATTAATGATTGAGTGCTTGCTATCTATTAATATTTAAAGAATAATTAATTGAAAGAGTGAAATGTGTTTTCCCCCCTAAAGTTTAGCAGTAAAACCTTTTCACCCTTAATTAATATAAATAACATTTTTTTCCCCATTCTTTCTCTCACCTGTCTTTATTTTATAATTGTATATCAAGTGGTAAGAGAATAATTTTTAGAAACTATAATTGAAGCATGACATTTGTTAATGTTCTGTCGTGACAAAAGCATTGGTGGGCACATTCAATTGTTTTATGTTATTCACGTAAATAATTGACTATAATACAAGTGATAGATTGTTGGTGTAGATACTCTAGAACCAATCTTCTTGATGATAAAAATTCATAAAGAGTCAAATTTGAATATTCCAGTGATAATATTTATCTGTAAGTGTATGTGTTTACACATATGTTTGGATAAATATTTTTAGGTTGGTGGAACCCTAGCAAGAGATCAATAGGACATTTGATTATAAGAACCTTATAAGCATATATAATGAACAATATAAAAATATCTGTATCAACCTAACACAACATATGAGTACATTCTTGGAGCATATCCAATAGATTGACCCGCTAAGAGAATTCCACATAGATACTTACCCCTGTTGGAAATAATTAAACATGTTAGGATCAAATTATGTGAAATTTGTAAATAGAGATTTGCATATAAGGATTTCTTTTCGATGAAGCTTCTTCAAATGCGATCCAAAATATCGACGTTAGTCTATTCCTATGACCCAATTTGCACTACATATTGCTTTTTAATTAGGGAGACAAGATCTATGCCAATTTGTGTGTTGGGTGGAGAATTCTTCTCTTTACAAAAAAAATGGCGTATATTCTTTTGGGGAGGCAGTTAAGACTTTATATAAGAGTCCAACTGTCAATTATTAACCACCAATAACTGCCCTTTGGCAGTTAAGAAAATTGGGTCGGGTCGACCTATCATGGGTGGACCCGTATTCAATATCTCCCACTCATACATGACGGAAGACCTGAACCAAATGCTTAGTCACATAAATCCCATATAGTAGTACGTTTCATACTTGCAAATGTGTCATGTGAGCTTGCGAGCAACCTGTACTTGGGGGTTAAATACTATATATCTTATAAGAATTGCATAACGGTTTCAACCCGAATAAAACAAAAATAAAGCATTAAGCTCGTAGTACCCCAGACTTACTCGATAATAGTAGCTCTCTTTAATCCCTCATTTATCATTGTGTTATTTTCCTATGTATCCATGATCAAGTCTAATCTCTCATATGAGTGACATGATCGGCCGACCAATGGACACACAAAACATTTAAGTCTTTCTCATCTACTCGAAATTCTCAATTTAAACTTAGTTGCTTTTCTTGTCATGTTCCATAGATCGAATCATGCATGACTATAGGTTCCAAGCTAAGATAACAACACTAAGAGTAAATATCGAATAATAGTAAAAAGTCAGAGGGTACCAATATGAGATAATCTTTATAAAGTCTCACACAGTGAGGGAGCAGAGATTCAACCTTTCGCTACTTTAATTAGTCGTCTTACTTATGCACACATAGCATGAATCATGTACTATAATGTGTATTTTCCTTTCAAATGTCATTCACAACACTGTACAGATCTTAGTCCAATCTTTACACCTAACGCTTAACCTAAGTTCTTATCATTTTCACACTTGCAGGTATTTATCTATATTAAGAACTCACATCTGACATTCACAAGTTATTTGGACGTGAAAAATCCAAATCAGTCATTTTCAAATGCATTTAGTCATGACCTCATCTTGATCAATCATTAAAGCGACATTTTTAACTTCAATAAATCTTTTTTCAAGAAATTTGTCTCCCATTGGTATGCTCTCTTAGCATTACATTTCTCAAGAATCTTGATTAGTATGAATGTAGAATTATGATAGTTTGGTGTTGAATGTACAAGAAGACATGACCAAGAATGGCGTAAGATTGATTTTCAAAAGGCCATGCAAGATTGTGTGTTGTTAGTCATGGTCGTGCATGCATTTGACATGTACTCTCGTACACTTGTTCCCCAAAAACTTGAATTATTGATGGATGAATGTATGGTAAGCATGTATGAAAATCCATGGCCAAAAATTGACTTTATGATGTCATGTATGTCTGTACACTAGGATCATGTACAATTGTATGTAAATGAATAGGGTTACAAAAAGCTTTGGGTTAGAAGAAGATTATGAACAATAGAAAAAGGTGATATACACTCGTGCACTTGAAGAAGGAATGCCTTTACATGGGATTTTTATATGTGTACACCTGTGAAGCCTTAAACTTGAGCATACATGCATTTTGATGAAGTATGCTTGTATATAGCCAAACACACAACCATACAAAGAAATGATTGTGTGCACCTTTAACTTGGTTATGGATGATCATACACTAAAAATTTTAAATAAATTCTGAAAAGGAATTAAACCTTATTGAGGTGCTGAAAAGTGCTCTAGAGATAGAGATATGAATTAGGCACATAGAGATGATTGATAAACCTAGGTAAAGATGAAAAAAATCAGATTAATAACTGAAATAGTTCTAAGTTATTGGGTATTGATAAAGATTAAAAAATTCTAAAAGAATTAAGATGAGTCAATTCCTATGAAACACAGATTTATGAGATTATGCGTTAACTTGAGGGAGCATTTGTGACCTAGGAACACTTATAGATAGGGTATAGTTTGTCCATTGGTGTCTATAAATAAAGAGAGAATTGTTAAGACCATGTGTTTGTTAATTGGCTTAGGAATTATCAAGACATAAATAATCTATTGGTTATAGTCCAAAGATTAAAATGTTATGACCGCAAGTCTATTAATTGACAAAGAGATAGGACAACCAAGACTAGAAAGAAAACCTTACAAAATTGGTCACTGGAGTGGGTACCGATTTCCTTTCTTTTGGTTAAGATCCGATCAACCTTAGATTTGGAATACAGATAATACTTGGGGTAGGAGATAAAAGGGCTAGATTTGATTAATTGATTTTCAGGTAGATTACTCTTACTATCTAAGTGTTTTTCACTCACTCATTTCCTTTTCATTTGTAAATGAGACACATAGAGATGACAACGATAAGGCAATTGATTTGTGGTGGAGTAACATGCGACGGATGGACTTATTATGATTTATGATTTGATATGATGATTTTTATTATAACTATGATAGTTACGAACTTTCATTGAGTACACATATTATTAGTGATTATGTTTGATTTGGATATACATTTTGATGCTTAGGATTGAGTTGTTATTATTTGGTTATTATTTTATTATGATTAATAATATTTGAGGTATTTCCAATATATTTTGTAATTTGTGTGTGAGTTAATTTAAGAAGTTTTAATTGCACCTAATTAAGATTTGGTAGCACTTTACCCTAAGGGATAAAACTTCCAGGATTGGGTGATACAAAAAGTTATCATAATGAACAACATCCCGTTGAGTTGAGAAAGATATGTGTTGGAAATATTTTAACATACCAAATCGAATTTTGTAAAATGAAAAATGCATACTCAATTTTGCATTCTTGTTTTCTAATGATTTGAATATGCTGCAAGGCATTAAAGAAAGTCATTTCCATGAGCCTGTTTGCTCGAATATTGCAATCCTTAGGAGACATAATCTCTGTCTATGCCTTTTTTGTTTTTGGAGGAAGAGAGAAAAATGTGTGTTTTCTTTTTGCATTAATCTAGTGGGATGACAATTTTTGGACATTTAAATAATAATCCAGTTGACATTCAACTACCTCTAATAATTGCTCTTTGGGAGTTAAGCTAATTGGATTGGGTCAACCCATCATAGGTGGACCTAGACCCAATATCTCTTACTCAGACATGACAAAAGACTCGAACCAAAAACTTATCAACAAAAATCCCATACGACAACATGTTTCATGCTTGCAATTGTGTTATACGACCTCATGAGCAACCTATATTTTGGAGTTAAATACTATGCATTTGTTAGAAATAATATAGTTGCTTCAACCCAAATAAAACATAATCAAGCATTAGGCTTTTAACACCCTAGACTTTCTCGATAACACTAGCTCCTGTTAACCCCTCATTTGTTATTGTGTTGTTTTCCTAAGCATTTATGATCAAGTATATTTTCTCATATAAGTGACACGATCAATCGATCAATGGACATATGTAATATATAAGTCTTCCTCTTTTATTTGAAATTCTTAATTTAAACTTAGTTGTTTTTCTAGTGATATTTCATAGATCAAATCGTATATGGTCATAGGTGTCAATTAAGATAACAATACTAAATGTAAACATCGAACAATAAAGAGTCAAAGGGCATAAACATGAGATAAACCTCATAAAATCTCACATAGTGAGGAAATAGAGATTTATCCTCTCACTAGTTTAATTGGTCGTCTTACTTATGCATACATGGTATGAATCATGTATTACAATGTGTATTCTTAACCAATGTCATTACTTTAGCACTGTATATATCTTAGTTTAGTCACTACACCCAATGTCTAATTTGAGTTCTTAATCAATTTCACACTTACATGTATTTATGCATATTAAGAATTCACATCTAACATTCACAAGTTATTTGGATATGGGGAATCCAAATCGATCATTTTTAAATGTATATATTCATGACCTCATCTTGATTGATCATCATGGTGACATTTTAACTTTGATAAATCTTTGCTTGTGTGAGTAAGTCAATTTCTAGCTTGTGTGACATTGTAAGCTTGCTGAGCTAAAAACAATGTGTATGTAGTGAAAACCCAAGAATTTTGGGATGCAAATTCAAAACAAAATAAGCTTGAATTCATGGTTTTCTTAATAACTTATCAATCACAATCTATGCAATCAAGAGATTTAACATATACAAGATATGCATCTCTTGGAATAATCTTGGTCAAAGGATTAATGACCATATAATGCATAAAATTATATTGTACATTCATTTCCTTCTTAAAAATGATGTCTAATATTGACATGTTTGGTTATTCTACAAAAATTAAGATCTTTTATGAAAGTTTTCTTATCTTGATTATTTCAACAGACAACTATTGCTCTGACAATATCATCTAATTTACCTAGATTCATGAAGAATCTTTTTAGCCAAATAGTTTCTTGCATAATCACTGAACAGACTATATATTTGATCTCTATTATAGATAAGACTATGCATGCCTATTTCTTATCCTTCCAAGATGTAGGCCTTTTTGGAGTAAGAAAACATAATCAAGAATTGATTTGCATTGGTCTAAATTACCTTCCCAATTGACATCTCAATAGTCAATCAAATGGAAATTTGATTCTTAATTGCATAAACAATAATTCACAAAGCTTTCTAGGTATATCAATATTCTTTTGACAGTTTTTTAATGCTCTTTTAAGTATTTGACTCATATTGATTAACCAACTCGATAACAAAACAATGGTTAGGTATGTACATGTAATATCTGTACTATGCTCAAGGTTATTTTGATCTTTTAGTATTTTTCTTGTGTGAGGATGCATTTGAGAATCTATTATGTGGCTTTTTGCTTGCACAACCGTGAATGAAAGGCTATATGCTTGTGTATAAAAAGACAAAAATGGAAAAATAATCTTTTCACATATAATGTGTTTTGGTCAATTTTGGCCAGGATACACAATGTAAATGGGATACACGACTGTTTCTAGTCAATAAATTTTGAATTTTGGGATAAGAATATGTTTCACAGGAATCTTGTGACATGGTTTTAATTTTTGGTAACCGATGTACACGTCTATGTGTTTAACATACATGTTTGTGTACGTTTGTTTAATTTGAAAATAAAAATGGTTGCAGAAGAGACAGCTCTCATTTTTTCTTAAAATCCTTTCAACCAAACAAAAGAGAAAAGAGAACTAAAGAGTGCTATAGTCATATTTCACTAGGAGAAAAGCTTTTGAGAGTTATTCAAGCCATAGAAAGACTAGTATCATCATTTTATCAAAGTAAGTAGTATGATTCCTTGTGACGTTTATGTATAGGGTGTTACTGATGATTTTGAATTGAATGAAAATATGATACTTGATTGAGTATTTACATTATTGTGGTCATATTTGCAGTTAGAATTGTTTGATCTAGGTTTAGTAATGATTTCCTCTATGTATGGTTGTTTAATTTAATGTTAATGGATTTTTTAAGTTGGTAGAATGATAGAAAACTCATTGAAATTTTTATGTAAATGAATAAGTTTTTGATGTTTAGTATAGAAGGGTATAAGCATATTGGGTATATAATATGCCATGTTGATTACGAGTAATTCATTGATTTATATGTGTAATACATAATAGGATTGTATGGTAAGATGTGGCTGTGAAATATGTCTCTTTTGGAAGTGTTTTGATTGTATTAGAAAGTGTGAAAAAGGTAGGAGACATAGAATTGAAATTCTAGAAATTCTGAAATTTCAGTAACATATGCCCGTATGTTAGGGCACAAGAGTATCTTAGACTGAGACAAGAGGATATGATAGTCGAAACATTCTCTACCAAGCTGAACTCTTTAGCTCAATATGCCTCAGGTGTGGCCAGTTCCCATAAAGGGAAAATAATGATCTTTATCAATGGATTTAGAGTTGACATCGCCAAAGACGTGTTGATAGGAGATAATCCTCCTAGATCTTATATTGAGGCAGTAGGAAAAGCTCAGTAATCAAAGGCAATGAGATTGAGAATGGTTAAAGAGAGAGGAGAAAGATATAGATCTATATCACCAACTCAGAGTTATTACTGATATAGCCCTAAGGGTAGCTATGTGGGAAATAGTTATGACAACCATGATACTAGAGACAATAAAGACAGTTGAGGTAAAAGGAGTTTCCAATTTTGAGGTCTATGAGAGGTTGGAAGAACAAGAGATTGAGGTGTAAGAAGCTACTTAGGTGAGAAGAGATCCATGCATGCTAGAGATATGGTCATAGACATATTAATGAGTGTTTAGTTACTTAGAAGATTTGTTTCAAATATAAATAGCTAGGACACCTCGTTTGAAAGTGTACTATAACAACACTAGCCCTAATAGAGAAGACAACCAAGGGAAAATGATAGGCTGGGTTTACGAATTGCCCAAACTCAGGTTGAGGTCATCCCATCTATTGTGAGTGGTTAGTTAATTTTTCACTTTGGTCTTTTATATACATTGATAGATTTTGGTGCTACTTATAGCTTTGTTGCTCGAGATTAGAACTTGCCATATTGTCTAACATTAGTATAAAGATGCTAGATTGAGATAAAAGTCAAAGTAACCAGATATTGTTGGATGAGATCGTCCTTGAGAGGTTGATAAATGATAGTCGATTTGATAGTGTTTGACATACCGAACTTTGATATAATATTAGGCATGGATTTCTTGAGCCACTATAGAGCTGAGATAGATTATAAGAAGAAGAGAGTTCAGTTTCAGTTGGAAAATGGTGAAAAATTCTCATTTGGTGAAGGTCAAGTATTGAGCATGATGATCAGCAACCTGAAAGCCAAAAAAATATTATTGATAAACTGTTTCGAGTACCTAGCTCATATGGTAAGCAAACTAGTAGATTTCGCCCCAAGTTTGTAATCCATCCTAATGGTATATGAATTTTCTAATGTGTTTCTAGATGAGTTACCAAGATTGGAACCAGTGAAAGAGGTAAAGTTCAATATAGAGTTAGCCTCAGGGATAACACCCATTTCAAAGGTCATATATATAATGAAACTAGTAGAGCTTTAAGAGTTGAAGAAACAGTTACAAGAGTTACTTCATAGTGAATTTATATGATCGAGTCATTCACCATAGGTTGTACTAATCCTTTTTGTGAAAAAGAAGGATAAGTCGATGCATATGTGTATTAACTTCCAGGAGTTGAACAAGATCACCATTAAGAATAAGTTTCCACTACCACAGATTGATGATTTATTTGATTAGCTAAAGGATACTTTGGTATTTTCAAAATTGATTTAAAGTCGGGGTACCATCTAGTCAGGATAGCCAAAAACGATATTCCAAAGACAACCTTTCAAACAAGATATAAACATTATAAATTTATGGTGATACCTTTTGGTCTAATGAATGCACCAACAATCTTCATGAATTTAATGAATAGAGTGTTTTAACATTGTCTTGATAAATTGATTATGGTATTTATCAATAATATATTGGTGTACTCTAAGTCTCATAAGGAGCATGAGAAACATTTAAGATTTGTGTTACAAAAACTACATGATAAATAGTTGTACATGAAATTCTCAAAATGTGAATTTTATTCGGATTATGTTGCTTTTCGAAGATATGTGGTATCAATTAATGATATCTCGATAGATTTAAGTAAGGTTAAGGCAGTGTTAGAGTGGTAAAGAACCCCTAAGGAAGTGAGAAGTTTTATAGGATTGATAGGTTATTATAAACACTTTATAGAGGGCTTTGCTAAGCTAGCTCAACCATTGATTGAGTTGACTAAGAGCAACGCCCCTTTTAGGTAGTCTAACACCTATGAGAGAAGTTTCTTGGAATTAAAGAATAGATTGACCTCAACACCAGTTTTAACCCTACCCATAAAAAGAGAAGAGTATGACTTTGTACACCTATGAGCTGGCTATAGTGGTTTTTACTTTGAAAATTTAATGGCATTATTTGTACGAAGTCTGATGTAATATCTACATAGATAATAAGAGTTTGAAGTGCTTCTTCACTAAGAGAGAGCTAAACATGAGACAGAGGAGATGGTTATAACTGGTTAAAGATTATGATTGTGACATTCGGTACCATCCTAGAAAAGCAAATATGATGGTAGATGCCTTGAGTAGAAAAGTGATGTTATCATAGGTCACAGCTTTTCAAAAGCTACAAAAGAGATAGAGAGAATAGATTGACCTCAACACCAGTTTTAACCCTACCCACAAAAAGAGAAGAGTATGACTTTGTACACCTATGAGTTGGCTACAGTGGTTTTTACATTGAAAATTTAATGGCATTATTTGTATGGAGTCTGATGTAATATCTACATAGATAATAAAAGTTTGAAGTACTTCTTCACCTAGAGAGAGTTAAACATGAGACAAAGGAGACAGTCATAACTAGTTAAAGATTATGATTGTGACATTCGGTACCATCCTAGAAAAGCAAATATGATGGTAGATGCCTTGAGCAGAAAAATGATGTTATCCTAGGTCACAGCTTATCAAAAGCTACAAAAGAGATAGAGAAAGACTGGATTGAACTAGTTATGGGAATGTTAGTTGATCTGAGGATTTGATCAACATTATTAGATGAGATTCGTGAAGCTCAATTGTTAGACAAGTGGTGTATCCAAATAAGGAAAATGATTATCAAGAACACAGTGTTTGATTTTAATATCATTGAAGAGGTGTTGGGATTTATGGATCATATGTGTGTTCCTAAGGTGTTAGTTTTGAGGCATAAGACCCTATATGAGGTTCATAACTTTATTTAAACTATTCACCCTAGAAGTGTGAAGATGTATCAAGACTTGAAAAAGACATTTTGGTGGATCAACATGAAAAAGAGATGTAGCTGACTTTATGGCAAAATGTTTGGTATATCAATAGGTTAAGTCTAAACATCAAAGACCATCTGGATTATTGCAACCTTTAATCATTCCTAAATGGAAGTGAAAACATATCTTTATGGACTTTATGGTCGATCTACCGAGAGTTTAAGATAAATACAATGCCTTTTGGATTATAGTAGATTTATTAACCGAGCCAACATATTTTATCCATTTTAAAGAGGGCACTAACATGAATTAGTTAGGTTAGATATACGTTAAAGAGATTGCATGATTGCACAGAATACCTAAAACTATTGTATTAGACAGAGATGCAAGATTTGTCTTAGCCTTTTGGCAGAGTTTATAGAGATCGATGGGTACCAGATTAACATTTAACATTACTTATCACCCTCAGATTAATGAACAGATTGAGATAGTGAATCAAGTGATAGAGGATATGTTGAAAGTTTGTTGCTTGGATTAAAAAACGAGTTGGGTTGAGGTGTTGACAGTAATGGAATTCACTTATAATAATAGTTGTTAGACAACTATCTGGATGGCTCTCTATAAGGCACTTTATGGGGAAAGTATCGATTACCATTGTATTGGGAAAAGATTAGTGAAAAGGATACATTGGCAAAGTCCTTAGGGTTGGAAATGACTAAGAAGATAATCAAAGATATGAGGTTGATTCGAGAAAGGATGAAACAGGCCTATGATTATCAGAAAAGTTATGAAGACCAAAAGAGGTGAGATTTGGAGTTTGTTATGGGAGTTAAGATATTTGTGAAGATTGCCTCCTACCACCATATGATAAGGTTTAGGCAGAAAGGTAAGTTAGCATAAAGGTTTGTGGGACCCTATGAGATCTTGGAACGTGTAGGCAAAGTCTTGTATAGACTTATATTACCAGTAAGTATGAATACGATATACAATCTATTTCATATGTCATTGATGTGCAAGTATCTTTGTGACCGAACTTATATGTTAAGAGTTGAAGATAAAGAGCTTAAAGATGATTTGGTTTATAAAGAAAGGTCGATCCAAGTTTTTGACAGACGAGTGAAGTAACCCAGGAAAAAACAAATTTTTTTGGTTAACATCCTTTGGAGGTATCATTGAGTAGAGGAGACGACTTGAGACGTGGAGCAGGATATGAGGCAGAAATTCCTATAACTATTCAAGTGAATTTCGAGGATGAAATTCAATTAAAGGGGGAGAAATATAATATTCATAGGTATGCTTAAGGTTATTTTGGTCTTTTAGTATTTTTCTTGTGTGAGATTGTGTTTAAGAAGTTTTTATGTTGTTTTTAGCTCACACGATCATGTATAAGAAGCTATACACCTGTGTATGAGGCGGTAAAGATGGCAAAATAGTTTTTTCGTATATAGTGTCCTTTGGTTAATTTTGGCCAGGATACATGCCCATGTAAGTGGGACACACGACTATGTCTAGTCAACAAATTTTGAATTCTGTGATAAGGATACGTTCCATAGGAATCTCACAAAATGATTCTAATGTTTGATAACCAGCTTACATACCTTTATATGTTTGTTTGATTTAAAAAATAAAAACGGTTGTAGAAGAGGCAACTCTCATTTTTTCTCAAAATCTTTTCAACCAAACCAAAGATAAGAGAGGATTAGAGAGTACTAGAGTTATATTTTGCTAGGAGAAAAACTTTTAGGAGTCATTCAAGCCACGAGAAGACTAGTATCATCATTTTATCAAGGTAATTAGCATGATTCCTTGTGATGATTATGTATTGGGTGTTATTGATGATTTCAAGTTGAATGAAAACATGATAATTAATGGCTTAGGTTAGTTTTATATATATATATATATATATATATATATATATATATATATATATATAGTGAAAGTAAGGGTTGATTGAGTTTTGATATGATTATGGTCATATTTGTAATTAGAATTGTTTAATATAAGTTTAGTAATGATTTCCTCCATGTATAGTTGTTTAATTTAATGTTAATGGATTGTTTGAGTTTGTAGAATGATAGAAAACTCACTAAAATTGGTATGCAGATGAATAAGCTTTTGATGTGTAGTGTAAAAAGGGATAGGCATATTGGGTATGTAATGTGCCATCTTAATGATAGGTAATTCATTGATTCATGTGTGTAGTATAGAATGGGACTACATGGTAAGATGTGGTTACGAAATATGTTCTTTTTAGAAGTGTTTTGTCAGTATTTGGAAGTGTGAAAAATACAAGAGACATAGAATCAGAATTTTGGAAATTTTGAAATTTTAATGACACACGCTTATGTCTATTTAGGAATATTCACCTATGTAAGTTGGGTACATGAGGGTGTAGAATTGGAAATGGACACACACTCATATGGTATGGGACACACGTTCATGTGTTTTACACCAAATATATAGTCTTGTATGTTTTTGTTATAGGTCGTGTAGATTGAGTAATACATGCTTATTTGTAAAGGATACACCTATGTAATTTTTAGGAAAGGGATTCAGATGTATGAAATTTTGCTAAGAGTATACGAATTAGAGAAATAACAAACCTACTCTTATAAAGGCGATTGATAGAAGAAAGTTGATGATAAAACCCTAATGAGAGTTGTTCATAGGGGTTTGCTAACTACGTGGATGATGACACATACCTGACTAAATTTTATTCAGATAAAAAATTTTGAAAGGGCATACAATGATGTTATAGACCACTGAACTATGTGAAAAGTAACAGTGAAAACAATAGGGCTAATAAATTTATGTGATTCTACACCGACAATAGGTGTCGTAGTATTTGGGATATGTGTACGAAGATATGAGAGGTCTAGAGGCCCATTGTATGATTAATATTGTCTCAACAACCCAAGTCTGGTTGGTATGTGTATGAATGACACATAGAAATGGCATTTAAGATGTCATAAACTTTCACATGATGTTTTAGACATCGATGTACACCGTAAGGGTTAGTTATTTAGGATGACACCCTATTATAGAGATATGCCACTAGGTGCTAAGATAATTCGGATAGACATCTAGGATGCTGAAGAATACATCCGTGAATTTTCTTAGGATGGAAGTAACACCACTACATATATTACTTTTGCTATTTATTGAGTACAAATCCACTTACGTACTTTCTGTGTGATTTTACAGGTAAAGTTCCAGAGTAGTAGGGTGGCGGTAAGAAGACTAGTGGTACTCGTTTTGGTGCATGAGGGCAAGGGACTTAGATGTTCTTCATTGTTATTCATAAACCATTTATTACACTTTTATGGATTCTTTATATATATTAATGCATGTGGATTTGACTATTATTGGTTTGGATTGATTTGTATGAACTCAAACTTGCATTTATATGTTTTCATTCATATTATCCAGATAATCTTTGATTTATAATGCTTCATTTTAGTATACTTTTGGGATAATAAGTCCGATTTGAATGTTTTGTATTTAATGATTGAGATAACATGCTATAAAAGTCGGTTTGGTCATGTCTTTCAGGGTAAATATTTCAGATATGCCTTGAAAGAGGTGTTACAATATGTAACATAGCATACATAATACATCCAATGACATTTGAATAGTTAACTATTGCTTTCTCTGTTTTTATCTTTAATTTTGTGACATATCTCTTAGCTCAATAATTCATTATTTGACGTAAGAGTATCAACAGGTTCACAGTTTATCATATTGAATCATTTTAAAATCTTTTGAATGTTATGCTCTTATGACAAAATCAAAAGTTTTTTTGAACAATCCCTTTGGATTTTAATTCTTATTATGTAATCTATTTACCCACATCATTCAAGTTAAAAGCATAGATAACTATCCTTTGATAATTATCATTTACTTCAAATAATTTCTAGTTATCTATATATTATCACACATAGAGATAAAATTATAAATTTGTCATTATCAAACTTTGTTCACATAGATATAGTGATCTTGATTAATCATCTTAAAGTCATGTGACATTAAAGTCTCACGAAATTTCAAGTACCACTATCTAGAGAATAATTTTATATTATATAACATTCTTAAAGCTTGCACATTTTATGCCTCAGACCTATAACAATAAGATCTATACCTCATTTCATTTAGATTTTTTTGTCAAGTTCTCCATTAAGTAAAGTTATCTTGACAATCATTAGAAACAATTCTAAATCCAAATGTTTTACTATAGCTAAAATCAAATAGACTGAAGTAAATCATATAAATGGCAAAAACGTTCTTCTTCACGATCTGTACCTATTCATTGGGTATAGTTAGTCACCACAAGATGAAATTGTATCTATTTATTGAGTTATCTATCTTACAATTGATTCAGGAAACCTACTTATTCCCAATGGATTTTCGACCCAATAGTGAGTTAACCAAAACATAGATCTAATTTGTTTATATATATTTCATCTTTTCTTCCAATACATCTTACCATTTTTCCTTATCAAGGAATGAAACAACTACTTTTATGATTTTTGGTTCATTATCTTAAGGAGTTGTGTTGAAAACCTTATTTTAAATTTTAAAATGTCACTAGAGTACTTTCAAATGTCCACTCTTATGCAATTGAGGATCATTACTCTCACTATCCAAAATAGATTAAAGTTTAACTAGGTTGAGATGAATGAAGCAAACAACTGAGAATCATTGCTCCCCCTATCTAAAATAAGTTGGAGTTCAATTGCATTTGCTTTCACTATCTAGAATAAATATAAATATTATCTCTTAAAACTTAACTAATGGTCGTTAAGATATACATATCCTTATTCTTCTCTTATCTCATATAGATGAAACCTTTTTCAATATAATTCCTATTAGGAAAAATATTATCAATGAATGTAGTATCTCTTGTTACAATTTTAATCAATCTTTTAATAGAATCCTCCTTAATGAGCACATACATTTTGGAGTGTTCAGTGTATCTAATAAAGATACAATCCTTTCTTCTCGGTCCTAGTTGTTTAAACTTATGGGAAAGGTTATAAATAAATAATGCTAGCCACTAAGGTTGGAATCTATTAACATAGATTTTCTACTTGATCATAACTCATAAAAGAGTAAAACAACTGGTTTAGTAGGCACTCGGTTAAATACATAAACAATAGTTAACGTTACATCATTACAAAATGATGTTAATGTTTTGTCTGCATCATCATTGACCTAATCTTTTCCAGTAAAGTTCAGTTACAATTCCCCACTACACCATTTTGTTGCAGAATTCTTAGAATTATTAGTTATCATATTAGTCCTTTTTTATTCCTTAGTTTTTTAAACTTTTCAAACAAATACTCAAGACTTCAGTCAGTTTTTAAAACTCTTATCCATTTTGTCAATTTGATTTTCAACCTTAATTACATATAATGTTTAAAGCACTCTACTGCTTCTGATTCATAGGAGATCAAGTACATAAGATTAAATCGAACATAGCTATCAACACAAGTAATAAAATATGTGACACCTTCTAAAACTTCACATTCATAGAAACACATATACCTAAGTGTATAAATTGCAAAGAAAGCTAAACTTTTACAACTTTGTTAAATGGTTTTCCAGTAGTTTTTCTAGTTGAGCAATGCGTACATGTAGGTAGTTCTATTTATGTGAAAGTTTCTAATAAACTTTTATGGACCAATCTATTCAACACATGTTAGCTAACTTGCCTTAATTTAACATGTCATATATTTGCATTCACATCCATACGTATAAGAAAAGCAAATAATGAAAAAACTATCATTAACACAATTAAGGTAAATAAACACCATATAACCATTTAACCAACAAACCAAATCCATAGAAATAACTTCTATTATAATTTTGACAAAACACCTAGAGAGATTCAAATTATATCATAATTTGAGAAAAACAAGTAGTTTGACCAAGATTTGTCGAATATTTGGAGTATATTGGATTTCATACAGATAGAGAATTTAATCACCTTGCAAAACTTATTTACTCTTGTCCGTCCTTCTTACTTTAACCATTGTATTATTGCTTACATAAATCTAACTGATCTCCTTTGAAATTCGACAGAAGTCTACTAAAGCTTCATGAGTTGTTTGGTTGGTAGCTTCTGAGTTCATAATCTACATAGAATAATACTTTATTAATATCACAATACTAAAAACAAAAGTTTTATCACTTTATGTAGAATAAGACAATATCATTTTTAGCTTTATTCATTAATGGGTGAAATATCTCTTGTTGCTTTTATTGCAATAATGCATCTTGTTTTTGTCTTTTCTTTTAGTACATTTGCCATTTTCTCATTTAAATTCCTTGTTTTTATTCTTTAACCACTAAATGATCTCCTTCCCAACTTGAACTTAAGCCACTTACTTTTGAAACCATAAATAACTTTTGAAACTCGACTTTGTAATGTATGCATAAGTACTTGATTTAGTTACCTTAAAAGTGCTTATCATCTAGTCTAAGTGGCAAGAATTATCAACTAAAGTCTTTATATTCTCATTGTGTGTCATA
This sequence comes from Mangifera indica, assembly GCF_011075055.1. Lineage (NCBI taxonomy): Eukaryota > Viridiplantae > Streptophyta > Magnoliopsida > Sapindales > Anacardiaceae > Mangifera > Mangifera indica. The sequence continues at coordinate 3,847,675 of NC_058140.1, read as the reverse complement.
TGTTCATATGCTCCCACTCTCGGGAAAATATCACTTAATTATTAGGTTATGCCTAATTGACTTCATTTCTATAATCATATTTGACATTATATCAAATTTAACAATTAATTGCCTTCATTTAGGGATTGCAGTTCCATCAAACTTTTCTATTAAAACTATACTTATGACATCTACAATTGAGCATTATTGGTATTCGTATACTAGATTGTTATTCATGGAACTAGTCAAAATATCACACAAAATGAGTTTTGTTTCTTACATGTATGATGTGCATCTACATCATGTTTGTATAAGGCACCATTCGAGTTTCTATCACTTAGTTAGCTCCGATTATATCATAACCTAATCTATAGCCTCTAAAGTCTTTTGATCATCTAGGATATTGCGCATTTTTAAATGACACATATTGTAATTATCCTTATTTAATATCATTCTCATTCAAATAAGCCATCATGTTCTAGGATGTTATAGTTAATTAGATCACAAAGATATATATCAAGCATAACTTAATCAACGGAATCAAATACACATCAATTGTTGCAATTACGTATTAAAATTTAAAATATCTCTCATAAGGCAAATAATCGAAAGTTCATTTTCTATGACTCAAATGTTCGACATTTTAAAATTCAATCTAATTGCACTAATATTAATTCTAAATAAGAATTTCATTAAATTCTATCAATCTCATAATTTTCACATTCAACATATATAATATATGATACAATAAATACATCATTTATTATAACTAGGATCATTTTATTAACCCATATTATACTTAAAGACACTATATCTATAATAAAGTCTTTATAGTATTTGCGATAGGTTAAAATGGTGGTTTTTTTTACGTACATTACTAAGCATTGTTCTTTAGTAAGCGATAATGTATTCGTTCAGTCCTAAAAATTGTTTTTCATATACTTGTCCTAAACAAGATCATTCATTATGGGGCTAATGGTTATGCATGAATATGATTAGACTATATACCATCTCTTTCCAGTTAAGAGAATATAACTTATCTTTTAAGTTTAAATCTTTATTGAATATATATAGTCCCAACATGCACTAGTAGATCATTAGTTGATCATATCATATACTTAATGTGATGGTCCCTAGTCAACTTGCATGAATTAGAAACATATGTTTTGAAACATCGATATGTGTTTTCAGAAGCTAGATAAGGTATTACATGTCTTTACATGTCATAGGACCCATATAACACATTCCACGAGTTGATCCAATCATCACACAATTGCCACGAGTCGAAAAATGAGTTTCATGTGCCCAAGCACATTGAAAATGGTGTCTCATGCATTGTCACAAGCCAAAACATGGCCTTACGTGCCTTTACAAGCTGAGACAATGTCATAATCGCTTCCATGCATCGAGATGATGATGCAAGTGCCTCTAATTAATGGAAATAAGCCATCATCATTAGGAGAGGTCACTCACGCTCCTTTACACGTTGGAGAACCATTATTGACCATTGACCGATATTGATAGATATCATTGAGAGGTGATTGGTCAAATTTTGACTATTGACTAGTTAAATAACTGGTTCGATTTTAACCCAATTAACCACGATTTGACCCATAGACTAACGAATTTTGACAACCTATTGACCAAATGGGTCGAACAATTGAGTTTCCCAAACCCAATTGCAACTTGAATCATAGAAGAACCCTAATTCTCGGTCAATTCAATTGGTCGTCTTTTGACCATCTTTTGATAACAAGACCATAGGGCTTTTAAAGCTCTTGTGACGACGAGTCTCCTCATATCAAATTCTAGCACCATCAATATCAGAATTTGGTGAAACAACAACAAGAAAAACACAGTTTAGGTCTCAGTTTTTTGGCGATTTCTAGCCAAATTTTAATGTTCTCTCAAAACCAAATCATGTAACGAATATTTAGACTATATTCTAACATGTTTCCAAGTATCAATTTCATGCAATTTAGCTAAATTTAATTCATGCCCAAAATCCGAATTTAAACAAAATTTTAATCAAAAATAAAAAAAATCAGATGATATAATTCACAGAATACATGACATATACACCACCTACGCTCTAATACAAATGTTGAAAAATCAAAATATGGAAAATTTTTTAAACTAAAAAATGTGTACCTGGTTTTGTATTCTGATTTTCTAATGATTCGAATACACTGCAAGGCATTGATGTGAGTCATTTTCATTACCTCATTTGCCTGATTATTGCAATCCTTGGAAGACACAATCTCTATCTATGTGTTTTTTGTTTCTAGAAGAGGAGAAGAGAAAAAAAATTTTTGTTTTACTCTTGTTGTGTTAATCTTATAGGATAACAGTTTTTAGACATTAAAATAACAGTCCAATTGCCATCCAACTATCTTCAATAATTATCCTTTGTTAGTTACGCTAATCGGATTAGGTCGACCCATCATGGGTAGACCTAGACCCAATAGTGCATAATAATGAAAAATGTATTAACAAACAAACATGAGCCAGATGCTAACAAACATCAAAGACACTATAATGATCACTTTCTACATCCTTTGCTTCTATAGAGGATTCAAACTCTAAACTTCACTCCTGTATCAAACTTAAAAGGAAATTCTTAATGACAACTTCCAGGTCATATATGAGAGAAGACAAAAAAAAAAAAAACAATTATAAGTGAAATTTGTAATCTAAGTCGTTGTCTCTCTCATTTTTTATCGAAACAGTGAAGAAGTAAGGGAAATTTTCATTATATTTGTTTGATTTTATTCATGAACACGTGTCAACCTTCTTAAGATGCAAATAGAGCATGTACAATTGTATTTCACAAGGAAAGCAAAAAGAGAAGATGGATAAATTACTCAAAGCATACAAAGTCATGATAATGTCAAGTTGCATAATAAAAAAGATATGGTAAGATTGTTTTATCGTAAGAGGTTCTCAAAGTTCTTGTATCCTTTTTACAATCTATAAACTAGGGGCAATTGTTATATGATAAAAAATTGGTATAGATACTCTAAAACCAATCTTTTTTATGATAAAAATTCATAAAGAGTCAAATTTGAATATTCAAGTGATAATATTTATCTGTAAGTGTATGTGTTTACACATATGTCTGGATAAATATTTTTAGGTTGGTAGAACCGTGACAAGAGATCAATAAGACATTTGATTATAAGAACCTTATAAGCACATAGAATGAATAATATAAAAATATTCGTAGCTTCAATATTATCCTAACCAATGGTATATATAATATGATAAGACTATCAAAGTATTGAGGGACTTTGTTGAAAGGTGATGATAGATCTCATGTGTTGAGGTTGTGGGTATCAACCTAATACAACATATGAGTACATTCTTAGAGCATATCCAATATATTGTGCCGCTAAGAGAATTCCACATAGATAATAACCCTTGTTGGAAATAATTAAACATGTCAGAATCAAATTCTATGGAATCTATAAATAGAGATTTGTGTACCCAGATTACTTTTCGATGAAGCTTCTTCAAATACGACACAAAATATCGATGTTAGTCTATTCCCACGACCTAATTTGTACTACATATTGCTTTTCAATTAGGGAGACATGATCTGTGCCAATTTGGGTGTTGCGTGGAGAATTCTTCTCTTTACAAAAAAAATGGCATATATTCTTTTGGGGAGACAGTTAGGACTTTATATAAGAGTCCAACTGTCAATTATTAACCACCAATAATTGCCCTTTGACAGTTAAAAAAATTGGGTTGGGTCAACCTGTCATGGGTGAACCCGTATCCAATATCTCACACTCACACATGATAGAAGACCCGAACCAAATGCTTAACTATAGAAATCTCATATAGCAGTACGTTTCATACTTGCAAATGTGTCATGCAACCTCGCGAGCAACCTGCACTTGGGAGCTAAATACTATGCATCTGTTAAGAATAGCATAGCGGCTTCAATTCAAATAAAACAAAAATAAAGCATTAAGCTCGCAGCACCCTAGACTTACTCGATAACACTAGCTCCCTTTAATCTCTAATTTATCATTGTGTTATTTTTCTATATATCCATAATCAAGTCCAATCTCCCATATGAGTGAGATGATTGGTTGGCCAATGGACACACATAACATATATAAGTTTTTCTCATCTACTCGAAATTCTCAATTTAAACTTAGCTATTTCTCTAGTCATGTTCCATAGACTGAATCATGCATAGTCATAGGTTCCAAGCTAAGATAGAAACACTAAGAGTAAATATCAGACAACAGTAAAAAATTAAAGGGTACCAACATGAGGTAATCCTTATAAAGTCTTACACAATGAGGGAGCAGAGTTCATCCTCTCACTACTTTAACTGGTCGTCTTACTTATACACACATGGTATAAATCATGTGTTACAATGTGTATTTTCCTTTCAAATGTCATTCACAACACTATACAGATCTTAGTTCAGTCGCTACACCCAGTACCTAACCTGAGTTCTTAATCATCTTCATAGTTGCAAGTATTTATCTATATTAAGAACTCACATCTGGCATTTATAAGTTATTTAGACGTGAAAAATCCAAATCGATCATTTTTAAATGCATTAATTCATGACTTCATCTTGACCAATCACCAAGACGACATTTTTAACTTCGATAAATCTTTTCTCGAGAAATTTGTTTTTCATTGGTATGCTCTCTTAGCATCATATTTCTCAAGAATAATGTCTCATATTTGCTTACTCTCTCAAAGCTAAAGACGATTACTTGTGTGAGTGAGCCAATCTCTAACTTGTGTGACATTATAATCTTATTGAGTTAAAAATGATGTATATGCAATGAAAACCTAAGAATTTCGGGACACAAGTTCAAAACATAAAAAGAACTTGAATTCTTGGTTTTTGGCGTTATGTCACCAGTACAGTATATAAGCTCAACACTTATTAATCATAATCTATGCAATCTAAGAGATTTAACTTGTGCAAGATATACATTTCTTAGAACAATCTTGATAAAAGGATCAGTGACCATATAATGTATAGAATTATATTGTACGTTTATTTCCCTCTTGGAAATAGAGTCTCTTATTATGTTATGTCTAGTGTCAATACATTTGGAAATAGAGTCTTTTATTTCAACAGACAACTATTGCTTCGACAATATCACCTTGTTTACTCAGATTCATAAAAAATCTTCTTAACCAAATAGTTTCTCGCACATTTACTGAACTGGCTATATATTAGGCTTCCAATGTGGACACCACTATGCATATCTATTTCTTATCGCTCCAAGATATGGGCCATTTTGGAGTAAGAAAGCATAGCCATAATTTAATTTGCATTGGTCTAAACTCTTTCTCCAAATAGCATCTCAATAGCCAATTAAACGCAAGTTCGATCCTTCATCACATCATCAATCATCCACATAGCTTTTTAAAAATATCAAGAAAAATCCTACATATAATCTTTCAGTGTTTTTTTCAATATTTACTTATATCGACTAACTAGCCGAATAACAAAAATAAATATCTGGGCATGTACGCACCATAACATGTATAATACATCTGAATAGGTAACCTTTGACATTTCTCTACTTCTATCTTAAGTTTTGAGATATATTTTTTTTGGCTCAATAATTCATCATTTGATATAGAAATATCAACGGGTTTACAGTATATCACATTGGACTATTCTAGAATCTTTTGAATATTATGCTCTTATGACAAAGTTAAAAATTTCTTTGAACAATTCTTCTAGATTTAAATTCATAATATATAATCTGTTTTTTCATATCCTGCAAGTCAAAAAGTATGGACAACTATTATTTGATAATTATCACTTCAAATCATTTCTAGCAATCTATACATCATCACACATATTGATAGAATTACAGATTTGTCATCAGACTTTGTCACATAGACATGATGGTCTTGATTAATCATTTCAAAGTCATATGGTATTAACACTTATGAAATCATTTTAAATTTTAAGTACCAGTATCTGAATGACAGTTTTAGGTCATTCAACGTCTTTGAAGCTTGCACACTCTGAGTTTCAGACCTATAACAACGAGAGTTATATCTCATTTTATGTAAATTTCTTTGTCAAGTTTTCTACTAAAGAAAATTGTCTTGATATTCTTTTGTTGTAATTCTAAAATTAAAAGTGTTATTATAGCTAGAATAAACCATATTGAAGCAAATCTTTTAACGAAAATATCTTTTCACACAATTTATACCTTCTTATTAGGTATAAGTTTTCGCTATAAACCATTTTCTATTCCTAGTTGATATAAATAATATTTTTTGACCCTTAAATTGACTTAATTACTAGCATATGATAAATAGACAATTTAATAATTCTTGATTATATGCATGTGTTGTTGCACAAAGAGTTAATCTGGATACAAACATTAATCTTAATATGAGCATCTTGATTAGTATGAATGTAGAATTAGGATAGTTTGGTGTTGAATGTACAAGAAGACATGACCAAGAATGACGTAAGATTGATTTTCAAAAGGCCATGCAAGACTGTGTGTTGTTGGTCATGGTCGTGCATGCATTATGACACATACTCTCATACACTTGTTCCTTAAAAACTTGAATTATTGATGGATGAATGTATGGCAAACATGTATGAAAATCCATGGCCAAAAATTGACTTTATGATATCATGTATGTTTATACACTAGGATCATGTACGATTGTATGTAAATGAATAGGGTTACAAAAAGCTTTGGGTTAGAAGAAGATTATGAACAATAGAAAAAGGTGATGTACACTTATGCACTTGAAGAAGGAATGCCTTTACATGGGATTTTTATGTGTGTACACCTGCGAAGCCTTAAACGTGAGCATACATGCATTTTGATGAAGTATGCTTGTATATAACCAAACACACAACCATACAAAGAAGAGATTGTATGCGTCTTTAACTTGGTTATGGATGATCATACACTAATAATTTTGAATAAATTCTGAAAAGGAATTAAAGCTCGTTAATGTGCTAAAAAGTGCTCTAGAGATAGAGATATGAATTAGGCATATAGAGATGATAGATAAACCTTGGTAAAGATGAAAAAAATCAGATTAATAACTGAAATAGTTCTAAGTGATTGGGTATTAATAGGAATTAAAAATTTCTAAAAGAATTAAGATGAGTTAATTCCTATGAAACATAGATTTATGAGATTATGAGTTAACTTGAGGGAGTATTAGTGACCATTGGTGTCTATAAATAAAGAGACAATTGTTAAGACCATGTGTTTGTTAATTAGCTTAGGAATTATGAAGACAAATAATCTATTGATTATAGTCCAAAGATTAAAATGCTACGACCGCGAGTCTATTAATTGACAAAGAGATAGGACAACCAAGACTAGAGAGAAAGCCTTAAAAAATTCATCACTAGAGTGGTACCGATTTCCTTTCTTTTGGTTAAGATCCAATTAGCCTTAGATTTGGAATAAGATAATACTTGGGTTAGGAAAGAAAAAGGCTAGATTTGATTAATTGATTGTCAGGTAGATTACTCTTACTTTCTAATTGTTTTTCATTCACTCATTTCCTTTTCATTTGTAAATAAGACACATAGAGATGTCTACGATAAGGCAATTGATCTGTGATGGAGTAACATGCGACGGATGGACTCATTATGATTTATGATTTGATATGATGATTTTTATTATGACTATGATTGTTACAAACTTTCATTGAGTACACATATTATTAGTGATTATGTTTGATTTGGATATACATTTTGATGCTTAGGATTGAGTTATTATTATGATTAATAATATTTGAGGTATTTCTAGTATATTTTGTAATTTGTGCATGAGTTAATTTAAGAAGTTTTGATTGCACCTAATTAAGATTTGGTAGCACTTTACCCTAAAGGATAGAATTTCCAGGATTGGGTGATACAAAAAGCTATCATAGTGAACAACATCCCATCGAGTTGAGAAATGTGTGTGTTGGAAACATTTTAACGTACCAAATCGAATTTTGTAAAATGAAAAATGCATACTCAATTTTGCATTTTTGTTTTCTGATGATTTGAATATGTTACAAGGCATTGAAGAAAGTCATTTCCATGACCTCATTTGCTCGAATATTGCAATCCTTAGGAGACATAATCTCTGTCTGTGCCTTTTTTGTTTTTGGAGAAAGAAAGAAAAATGTGTTTTTTCTTTTTGCATTAATCTCGTGGGATGACAATTTTTGGACATTTAAATAACAATCCAATTGCCATTCAACTACTTTCAACAATTGCCCTTTAGGAGTAAAGTTAACTAGATCGGGTCAACTCATCATGGATGGACCCAGACCCAATATCTCTTACTCACACATGACAAAAGACTCGAACCAAAAACTTATCAATAAAAATCCCATACGACAGCATGTTTCATACTTGCAAATATGTTATACGACCTCATGAGCAACCTGTATTTGGAAGCTAAATACTATGCATCTGTTAGAAATAATATAGTTACTTCAACCCAAATAAAACATAATCAAGCATTAGACTTGTAACACCCTAGACTTACTCGATAACACTAGCTCCTATTAACCCCTTATTTGTTATTGTGTTATTTTCCTATGCATTTATGATCAAATATATTCTCTCACATAAGTGACATGATCAATCGATCAATGGATATATGTAATATATAAGTCTTCCTCTTTTATTTGAAATTTTTAATTTAAACTCAGTTGTTTTTCTAGTGATATTTCATAGATCGAATCGTGTGTGGTCATAGGTGTCAATTAAGATAACAACACTAAAAGTAAACATTGAACATTAAAGAGTCAAAGGGCATAAACATGAGATAAACCTCATAAAATCTCACATAGTAAGGAAATAGAGATTCATCCTCTCACTAGTTTAATTGGTCGTCTTACTTATGCATACATGGTATGAATCATGTATTACAATGTGTATTCTTAACCAATGTCATTACTTTAACATTGTATAAATCTTAGTTCAGTCACTACACCTAATGTCTAACTTGAGTTCTTAATCATTTTCACACTTACAAGTGTTTATTCATATTAAGAATTCACATCTAACATTCATAAGTTGTTTGGATATGGGGAATCCAAATCGATCATTTTTAAATGTATCTATTCATGACCTCATCTTGATTGATCATCATGGTGACATTTTAACATTAATAAATCTTTTCTTGAGAATTTTGTCTCATATTGGCATGCCCTCCTAGTGTCATATCTCTTAAGAATAATATCTTATTTTTGCTCACTTTATCAACACCAAAGGTAATTGTTTGTGTGAATAAGTCAATCTCTAAGTTGTGTGACATTGTAATCTTATTGAGCTAAAAACAATGTGTATATAGTGAAAACTCAAGAATTTTGGGATGCAAATTCAAAACAAAATGAGTTGGAATTCATGGTTTTCTCAATAACTTATCAATCACAATTTATGCAATCAAAAGATTTAACATAGACAAGATATGCATCTCTTGGAATAATCTTGGTCAAAGGATTAATGACCATACAATGCATAACATTATATTTTACATTCATCTCCTTCTTAAAAATGATGTCTCTTAAAATATTATGTCTAATATTGACATGTTTGGTTATTCTACAAAAATTAGGATCTCTTATGAAACCTTTATTATCTTGATTATTTCAACATACAATTGTTGCTCTGACAATATCATCCAATTTGCCTAGATTCACAAAAAATCTTTTTAACTAAATAGTTTCTTACACAATCACTGAACAGACTATATCCTTGATCTCTATTGTGGAAAAGACTATGTATGTCTGTTTCTTATCCTTCCAAGATATAGGTCCTTTTAGAGTAAGAAAACATAATCAAAAATTAATTTGTGTTGGTCTAAATTACTTCCCCAACTAATATCTCAATAGCCGATCAAATGGAAATTTGATTCTTAATCACATAAACAATAATTCACAAAGCCTTCTAGATATATCAATATCTTTTTGACAATTTTTTAATGCTCTTTTAAGTATTTGAATCACATCAATTAATGGATTTTTAATGCTCACACAATTGTGTATGAGAGGCTATATGCCCGTGTATAAGAAGACAAAAATGGCAAAATAATCTTTTCACATATAATATGTTTTGGTCAATTTTGGCCATGATACACAGTGTAAATAGGATCGACGACTGTGTCTAGTCAACAAATTTTGAATTTTGGGATAATGATATGTTTCTTAAGAATCTTGCAACATGGTTTTACTGTTTGATAGCCGACGTACACGCCTGTGTGTTTAACATACATGCTTGTGTACGTTTGTTTAATTTGAAAATAAAAATGGTCGCAGAAGACGCAACTCTCATTTTTTCTTAAAATCCTTTCAGCTAAACAAAAGAGAAGGGAGAACTAGAGAGTATTATAGTCATATTTCGCTAAAAGAAAAACTTTTAAGAGTTGTTCAAGCCACAAGAAGACTAGTATCATCATTTTATCAAGGTAAGTAGTATGATTCCTTGTGATATTTATGTATAGGGTGTTACTAAAGATTTCGAATTGAATGAAAACATGATGCTTGATTAAGTTTTTACATTATTATGGTCATATTTGCAGTTAGAATTGTTTGATCTAGGTTTAGTAATGATTTCCTCTATGTATGGTTGTTTAATTTAATGTTAATGGATTTTTTAAGTTGGCAGAATGATAGAAAACTCATTAAAATTTTTATGTAGATGAATGATCTTTTGATGTTTAGTGTAGAACGAGATGGGCATATTGAATATATAATATGCCATGTTGATTATGAGTAATTCATTGATTTATGTGTGTAATACATAATAGGATTGTATGGTAAGATGTGGCTGTGAAATATGTCTATTTTAAAAGTGTTTTGGTAGTATTAGAAAGTTAGAAAAAGGTAGGAGACATAGAATTGAAATTCTAGAAATTCTAAAATTTCAGCAACACATGCCCGTATGTTAGGGCATAAGAGTATCTCAGACTAAGATAAGAAGATATGACAGTCAAAGAGTTCTCTACCAAGTTGAACTCCTAAGCTCAATATGCCTCAGATGTGGCCAGTTTTCATAAGGGGAAGATAATGATCTTTATTAATAGATTTAGAGTTAACATCGCCAAAGACGTGTTGACGGGTGATAACCCTCCCAGATCTTATATTGAGGCAGTAGGCAAAACTCAGTAATTAGAGGCAATGAGATTGAGAATGGTTAGAGAGAGAGAGGAGAAAGATATAGATCTGTTCCATCAACTCAGAGTTATTAGCCATATAGCCTCAAAGGTAGTTGTGTGGGAAACAGTCATGATAGTCATGACATTAGAGATAATAGAGACAGTCGAGGTAAGAGGATTTTCCAATTTCAAGGTTCTATGAAAGGTTGGAAGAGCAAGAGATTGAGGTGTAAAGAGTGACTTAGGTGAGAAGATATCCATACATGCTAGAGATGTAGTCGTAGACATATCGATGAGTGTATAGTTACTTAGAGGATTTGTTTCAAATATAAATGGCTAGGACACTTTGCCTGAAAGTGTACTATAATAACACCAGCCCTAACAGGGCAGACAGCCAGGGGAGAAAGATAGGTTGGGTTTATGTATTACTTAAACTCAGGCTGAGGCCATCCCATCTATTATGAGTGGTTAGTTAATTTTTCACTTTCATCTTTTCTATACATCGATAGATTTTGGTGCTACTTATAGCTTTGCTGCTCGAGATTAGAACTTGCCACAGTGTCTGACATTAGTATAAAAATGCCAGATTGAGATACAAGTCAAAGTAACCAGATATTGTTGGATGAGACCATGTTCTTAAGAGGTTGATTGATGGTGGTCGATTTGATAGTGTTTGACATGTCGAACTTTGATATAATATTAGGCATGGATTTCTTGAGCCACTATAGAGCTGAGATAGATTATAAGAAGAGGAGAGTTCAGTTTCAGTTGGAAAATGGTGAAGAATTCTCATCTGGTGAAGGTCAAGTATTGAACATGATGATCAACAACCTAAAAGCCAAAAAAATGTTATTGATAAACTGGTCAAAGTACTTAGCTCATGTGGTAAGCAAGCTAGTGGATACCACCCCAAGTTTGTAATCCACCCTAGTGGTGTGTAAATTTTCTAATGTGTTTCTAGATGAGTTACTTGGATTGGAACCAGTGACAGAGGTAAAGTTCAATATAGAGTTGACCTTAGGTACAACACCCATTTCAAAGGCCACATATAAAATGGCACTAGTAGAGCTTTAAGAGTTAAAGAAACAGTTACAAGAGTTACTTAATAGTGAATTTATATAATCGAGTCATTCACCATAGGTTGCAGTAATCCTTTTTGTGCAAAAGAAGGATAAGTCAATGCATATGTGTATTGACTACCAAGAGTTGAACAAGGTCACCATTAAGAATAAGTTTCTACTGCCACAAATTGACAATTTATTTGACTAGCTAAAAGATGCTTTGGTATTTTCAAAATTGATTTGAGGTTAGGGTACCATCAAGTCAGGAGCCAAAAATGATATTCCAAAGACAACCTTTCAAATAAGATATGGACATTATAAATTTATGGTGATACCTTTTTGTCTAATGAATGCACCAACGATCTTCATGAATTTAATGAACCAAGTGTTTTAAGATTGTCTTAATAAATTGATTGTGGTATTTATCAATAATATATTGGTGTACTCCAAGTCTCTTGAGGAGCATGAGAAACGTTTAAGATTTGTGTTACAGAAACTACATAAGAAATAGTTGTACGCCAAATTCTCAAAATGTGAATTTTATTTGGATCATGTTGTTTTTCTAAGATATATGGTATCAATTAATGGTATCTCAGTAGATCTAAGTAATGCTGAGGTAGTGTTAGAGTGGTAGAGACTCAAGACCCCTAAGGAAGTGAGAAGTTTTTGAGGATTGGTGGGTTATTATAAACACTTTGTAGAGGGTTTTACTAAGCTAGCTCAACCATTGACTAAGTTGACTAAAAGCAATGCCCCTTTTAGGTAGTCCGACACCTGTAAGAGAAGTTTCTTGGAATTAAAGAATAAATTGACCTCAACACTAGTTTTAACCCTACCCATAAAAAGAGAAGAGTATGACTTTGTACACAGATGCTTCATATCAGGGTTTAGAAGTAGTACTTATATAGAAAGGGAAAGTGATAGCCTATGCATCCAAACAGTTAAAGAATTATGAGGTTCGATGTCCTACTCATGATCTAGAGCTGGCTATAGTGGTTTTTACTTTGAAAATTTAGTGGCATTATTTGTATGAAGTCTAATGTAATATCTATATAGATAATAAGAGTTTGAAGTACTTCTTCACACAAAGAAAGCTAAACATGAGACAAAGGAGATGGTCATAACTAGTTAAAGGTTATAATTATGACATTCGGTACCATCCTAGAAAAGCAAATATGATGGTAGATACCTTGAGTAGAAAAGTGGTGTTATCATAGGTCACACCTTGTCAAAAGCTACAAAAGAGATAGAGAAAGACTAGATTGAACTAGTTATGGGAATGTTGGTTGATCTGAGGATTTGATCAACGTTATTAGATTAGATTTGTTAAGCTCAATTATTAGACAAATGGTGTATCCAAATAAGGAAAAGGATTATCGAGAACACAATGTCTGATTTTAATATCACTGAAGAGGTGTTGAGATTTATAGATCATGTGTGTGTTCCTAAGGTGTTAGTTTTGGGCATAAGACCCTATATGAGTCTTATAACCTTACTTACACTACTCACCCTGGGAGTGTGAAGATGTATCAAGACCAGAAAAACACATTTTGGTGGATCAACATGAAAAATAGATATAGTTGACTTTATGGCAAAATGTTTGGTATGTCAATAGGTTAAGTTTAAAAATCAAAGACCAACTGGATTATTACAACCTTTAATCATTCTTGAATGGAAGTGAGAGCATATCTCTATAGATAAGGCTAGACTCAAACTAAGCTCATTCGAGCTCGACTCAAATGAGCCAGAAACTAGCCAACCCTAGCCGAGCTCGATCGAGCTCGAGCTACTCGTCAAATTTTTTAATTAAAAATTTTGATACAAAACGACGTTGTTTTAATAACTAAAAATAAGCTAAACTGAATTCAAACTGAGTTCAAGCTTGGCTTTCATAAGCTCGAACTTAAGCTCAGCTATATATAAACTGAGTTGAGCTCAAACTTGGCTTGGTTCGAATCTAGCCTTATCTATAAACTTTTTGGTCGATCTATTGAGAGTTTGAGATAAATACAATGCCTTTTAGATTATAGTGAATTGATTAACCAAGTTAACACATTTTATCCATTTTAAAAAGAGCATCAACATGAATTAGTTGGGTCAGATATACGTTAAAAAGATTGTAAGATTGCTCGGAGTACTTAAAACCATTGTATCAAACAAAGATGTAAGATTTGTCTTAGCCTTTTGATAGTGTTTATAGAGATTGATGGGTATCAGATTAGCATTTAACACTATTTATCACCCTCAGATTAATGGACAAACTGAGACAATGAATTAAGTGATAGAGGATATGTTGAAAGCTTGTTGCTTAGATAAAAGAGCAAGTTGGGTTGAGGTGTTAACAGTAATGGAATTCACTTATAATAATAGTTATTAGGCAACTATCTGGATGGCTCCCTATAAGGCACTTTATGGGAGAAAGTATCGATTACCATTGCATTAGGAAGAGATCAGTGAAAAGGATACATTAGCAAAATCCTTAGGGCTGGAAATGACTAAGAAGATAATCAAATATGTAAGGTTGATTCGAGAAAGGATGAAACGGGCCTAAGATCGTCAGAAAAGTTATGTAGACCAAAAGAGGTGAGATTTGGAGTTTGTTATGGGCGATAAGGTATTTTTGAAGATTGCCTCCTACCGCCATGTGATGAGGTTTAGGCAGAAAGGTGAGTTAGCATAAAGGTTTGTGGGACCCTATGAGATCTTGGAACGTATGGGCAAGGTCACTTATAAACTTATATTACCAGTGAGTATAGATAGGATGCACAAGTTATTCATATGTCATTGTTGTGCAAGTATCTTCGTGACCTGACTTATATGTTAAAAGTTGAAGATAAAGAACTTAAGGATGATTTGGATTATAAAGAAAGGTCGATCCAAGTTTTTGACAGACGAGTGAAGTAACTCAGGAAAAAACAAATTTTTTTTGTTAACGTCCTTTAGAGGAATCATTGAGTAGAGGAGACCACTTGGGAGATAAAGCAAGATATGAGGCAGAAATTCCTATAACTATTCGAGTGAATTTCGAGGATGAAATTCAATTAAGGGGGAAGAGGGGAAATATAATATCCATAGGTATGTTTAAGGTTGTTTTGATCTTTTAGTATTTTTACTGTGTGAGATTATGCTTAAGAAGCTTTTATATGGTTTCTAGCTCGCACGATTGTGTATGAGAAGCTACACACCTATGTATGAGGCAGTAAAGATGGCAAAATGGTCTTTTCGTATATAATGTCCTTTGGTTAATTTTGGCCAAGATACATGCCCATGTAAGTGGGACACACAACCATGTCTAGTCAATAAATTTTGAATTTTGAGATAAAGATATGTTCTGTGGGAATCTCACAACATGATTCTAATGTTTGATAACCAGCTTACATGCCCTTATACGTTTGTTTTATTTGAAAAATAAAAACGATCATAGAAGAGGCAACTCTCATTTTTTCTTAAAATCTTTTCAGCCAAACCAAAGAGAAGAGAGGATTGAAGAGTGCTAGAGTTATATTTCGCCAGGAGAAAAGCTTTAGGGAGTCATTCAAGCCACGAGAAGACTAATATCATCGTTTTATCAAGGTAAGTAGTATGACTCCTTATGATGATTATGTATTAGGTGTTATTGATGATTTCCAATTGAATGAAAACATGATAATAATGGGACACATATTCGTGTGCCTTACACCAAATATATACTCTCGTGTGTTTTTGTTACAGGTCGTGTAGATTGAGTAATACATTTATATTTGTAAAGGATACATACCTATGTAATTTTTAGGAAATTTGGAAACGTAATCCCTTGAAAGGGATTTAGATGTAGGAAAATTTGCTAAGAGTATACAGATTAGAGAAATAACAAACCTACTCTTATAAGGGTTATTGATAGAAGAAAGTTGACGATAAGACCCTAATGAGAGTTGTTCATAAGGGTATGCTAATTACGTGGATGTTGGCACGTAGCTGACTAAATTGTATCTGGATAAAAAAGTTTGAAAAGGCATACAGTGATGTTACAGACCACCAAACTATGTGTAAAGTAGTAGTGAAAACAACAGGGCCAATAAATATATGTGATTCTACACCGATAATAGGTGTCGTAGTATTTGGATACGTGTACGAAGATATGAGAGGTCTAGAGGCCTATTGTATGAGTAATATTGTCTCAACAACCCAAGTCTGGCTGGTATGTGTATGAATGACATATAGAAATGGCATTTAAGATGTCAAAAACTTTCACATGATGTTTTAGACATCGATATACACTGTAAGAGTTAGTTAGGATGACACCCCATTATAGGGATACGACACTAGATGCTAAGATAATCTGGATAGACATCTAGAACGCTGAAGAATATATCCGTGAATTTTCTTAGGATGGAAGTAACACCCTTACATATATTACTTTTGCTATTTATTGAGTACAAATCCACTTATGTGCTTTTTGTATGATTTTGCAAGTAAGGTTCCAGAGTAGTAGGGTGATGGCAAAGAGATTAATGGTACGACTCATTTTGATACATGAAGGCAAGGGACTTGAATGTTCTTCATTGTTATTCATAAACCATTTATTACACTTTTATAGATTCTTTATATATATTAATACAAGTGGATTTGACTATTATTGGTTTGGATTGATTTGTATGAACTCAGACTTACATTTAAATGCTTTCATTCATATTATCCAGATAATCTTTGAATTATAATGCTTCATTTTAGTATGCTTTTGGGATAATAGGTCTGATTTGAATGTTTTGTATTTAATGATTGAGATAACATGCTATAAAAGTTTGTTTGGTCATGTCTTTCAGGGTAAATATTTCAGATATGCCTTGAAAGAGGTGTTACAATACGTAACATAGCATACAAAATATATCCAATGACATTTGAATAGGTAACTATTGCTTTCTCTATTTTCATCTTTAGTTTTGTGACATATTTGTTAGCTCAATAATTCGTCATTTGACATAAGAGTATTAATAGGTTCACAGTCTACCATATTAAATCATTTTAAAATCTTTTGAATGTTATGCTCTTATGACAAAATAAAAAATTTCTTTGAACAATCTCTTTGGATTTTAATTCTTAATATGTAATCTACTTACCCATATCGTTCAAGTTAAAAGCATAAACAACTATCCTTTGATGATTATCATTTACTTCAAATCGTTTCTAGTTATCTATACATCATCACACATAAAGATAAAATTGTAAATTTGTCATCATCAAACTTTGTTCACATAGATATAGTGATCTTAATTAATCATCTTAAAGTCATGTGATATTAAAGTCTCAAAAAATTTCAAGTACTATTGTCTAGAGGATAGTTTTATATCATTTAAAATTCTTAAAGCTTGCACACTTTATGCTTCAGACCTATAACAATGAGATTTATACCTCGTTTCATTTAGATTTCTTTGTTCAGTTCTCCACTAAGGAAAATTATCTTGACAATCATCAGAAACAATTCTAAATTCAAATGTTTTACTACAGCTAAAATCAAACAGACTGAAGTAAATCTTATAAATGGCAAAAACGTTCTTCTTCATGCTCTGTACCTACTCATTGGGTATAGTTATTCACCACAAGACAAAATTGTATCTATTTATTGAGTTATCTATCTTACAATTGATTCAGGAAACTCACTTGTTCCTAATAGATTTTTGACCCGATAGTGAGTTAACCAAAACATAGATCTAATTTGTTTTTATGTATTTCATCTCTTTTTCCAATACATCTGACCATTTTTCCTTATCAAGGAATTAAACAACTTCTTTTATGATTTTTGGTTCATTATCTTAGAGAGTGGTTGTGAAAACCTTATTTTAAATTTCAAAATGTCACTATAGTACTTTCAGATATCCACTCCTACGTAACTGAGGATCATTATTCTCACTATCCAAAATATATTAAAGTTTAATCTCAATGTTCTTACTAGGTTGAGATGAATGAAGCAAACAATTGAGAATCATTGTTCCCCTTATCCAAAATAGGTTAGAGTTCAATTGCATTTGCTCTCACTATCTAGAATAAGTATAGATATTATCTCTTAGGACTCAACTAATGGTTGTTAAGATGTACCTATCCTCATTCTTCTCCTATCTCATACAGATAAAACCTTTTTCAATATCATTCCTATTAGGAAAAATATTATCTATGAATGTAATATCTCTTGTTACAATTTTAGTTAATCTTCTTGTAGAATCCTCTTTAATGAGGATATACCTTTTGGAGTGTTTAATGTATCTAATAAAGATACAATCCTTTCTTCTCGGTCTTAGTTGTTTAAACATATGGGAAAGGTTATAAATAGATAATGCTAACCACTAGGGTTGGAATCTATTAACACAAATTTTCTACTTGACCATAACTCATAAGGGAGTGAAACAACTGGTTTAGTAGGCACTCGGTTAAGTACATAAACAATAGTTAACGTTACATCATTACAAAATGATGTTGATGTTTTATCTGCACCATCATTGACCTAATCTTTTCCAATAAAGTTCAGTTACAATTTCTACTACACCATTTTATTGCAGAATTCTTAGAATTATTAGTTGTCATACTATTCCTTTTCATTACTTAGTTTCTTAAACTTTTAAAACAAATACTTAAGACTTTAGTCAATTCTTAAAACTCTTATCCATTTTGTCTATTTGATTCTCAACCTTAATTACATATAATGTTTAAAACACTCAACTGCTTCTGATTCATGGGAGATCAAGTAGACAAGATGAAATCGAATATAGTTATCAACATAAGTAATGAAATATGTGACACCTTTTAAAACTTTACATTCATAGAAACACATATACCTAAGTGCATAAATTGCAAAAAAAGCTAATAAACTTTACAACTTTGTTAAATGGTTTTCTAGTAGTTTTTCTAGCTGAGTAATGCTCACTCGTAGGTAGTTCTATTTATGTGAAAGTCCCTAATAAACTTTTATGGACCAATCTATTCAACACATGTCGACCAACTTGCCCTAATTTAGCATGTTATATATTTGTATTCACATTCATACGTATAAGAAAAACAAATAATGAAAAACTATCATTAACACAATTAAGGGAAACAAACACCATATAACCATTCAATCAACAAACCAAATCCATAGAAATAACTTCTATTATATTTTTGACAAAACACCTAGAGAGATTCAAATTATATCATAGTTTGAGAAGAACAAATAGTTTGACTAAGATTTGTCCAATATTTGGAGTATGTTGGATTTCATACAGGTAGAGAATTTAATCACCTTGCAAAACTTATTTACTCTTATTCGTCCCTCTTACTTTAACCGTTGTGTTATTGCTTAGATAAATCTAACTGATCTCCTTTGAAATTCGACAGAAGTCTACTAAAGCTTCATGAGTTGCTTGGTTGGTAGCTTTTGAGTTCATAATCTATATAGAATAATACTTTGTTAATATCACAATACTAAAAACAAAAGTTTCATCACTTTATGTAGAATAAGACAATATCATTTTTAGCTTCATTCATTAATGGGTGAAATATCTCTCATTGCTTTTATTGCAATAATGTATCACTAAATGATCTCCTTCCCAACTCGGACTTAAGCCACTTACTTTTGAAACCATAAACAACTTTTGAAACTTGACTTTGTAATGTATGCATGAGTACTCGATTTAGTTACCTTAAAAGTGCTTATCATCTAGTCTAAGTGGCAAGAATTATCAACTAAAGTCTTTATATTCTCATTATGTGTCATATGTTCATATGCTTCCACTCTCAGGAAAATATCACTTAATTATTAGGTTATGCCTAATTGATTTCAGTTCTATAATCATATTTGACATTCTATCAAATTAATAATCAATTGCCTTTATTTAGGGATTGTTGTTCCTTCAAACTTTTCTATTAAAACTATACTTATGACATCTACAGTTGAGCATTACCGGTATTTGTATACTAGATTGTTATTCATGGAACTAGTTAAAATATCACATAAAGTGGGTCTTGTTTCTTACATGCATGATGTGCATCTATATCATGTTTGTATAAGGCACCATTCGAGTTTCTATCTCTTAGTTTGCTTCGATTATATCGTAACCTAATCTATAGCCTCTAAAGTCTTTTGATCATCTAGGATATTGTGCATTTTTAAATGCCACATATTGTAATTATCCTTATTTAATATCATTCTCATTCAAATAAGTCATCATGTTCTAGGATGTCATAGTTAATTAGATCACAAAGATATATATCAGACACAACTTAATCAATATAACCAAATACACGTCAATTGTTGCAATTACGTATTAAAATTTAAAATATCTCTCATAAGACACATAATTGAAAGTTCATCTTCCATGACTCAAATGGTTGACATTTTAAAATTCAATCTAATTGCGTTAATATTGATTATAAATAAGAATTTCATTAAATTCTATCAATTTCAGAATTCTCACATTTAACATATATAATATATGATACAACAAATGCATTATTTATTATAACTAGGATTATTTTATTAACCTATATTATACTTAAAGACACTATATCTATAATAAAGTCTTTATGTTATTTGCGATAGGTCAAAATAGTGGTTTTTCTCACGTACATTACTAAGCATTGTTCTTTATCAAGCGATAATGTATCCATTCAGTCCTAAAAAAAAAAAATTTCTTATTCTTGTCCTAAACCAGATCATTCATTATGGGGCTAATAGTCATGCATGAATATGATTAGACTATATACCATCTCTTTCCAATTAAGAGAATACAACTTGTCTTTTAAGTTTAAATCTTTATTGAATATATATAGTCCCAACATGCACTAGTAGATCATTAGTTGATCACATCATATACTTAATGTGATGGTCCTTAGTCAACTTGCATGAATTAGAAACATATGTTTTGAAACATCGATATGTGTTTTCAAAAGCTAGATAAGGTATTACATGTCTTTATGTGTCATAGGACCCATATAACACATTCCACAAGTAGATCCAATCATCACACAATTGCCACAAGTCAAAAAATGAGTTTCACGTGCCTAAGCACATTGAAAATAGTGTCTTATGCATTGTCACAAGCCAAAACATGGCCCTACATGCCTTCACAAGTTGAGACAACATCACAATCGCTTTCATGCATCGAGATGATGATGCACGTGCCTCTACACAGTGGAAATAAGTCATAATCATTAGGGGAGGTCACTCACGCTCCTTCACACATCGAAGAACCGTTGTTGACCATTGACCGATATTGATAGATATCGTTGACTGGTGATTGGTCAAATTTTGACTATTGACTAGTCAATTAACCAGTTCGATTTTAACCTAATTAACCACGGGTTGACCCATAGACTAACGAATTTTGACAATCTATTGACCAAATGGGTTAGAAAATTGAGTTTCCCTAACCCAATTGTAACTCAAATCATAAAAGAACCCTAATTCTCGATCAGTTCAATTGGTCGTCTTTTGACCATCTTTTGATAACAAGACCATAGGGCTTTTGAAGCTTTTGTGATGACGAGATTCCTCGTATCAAATTCTAGCACCATCACCATCAGAATTTGGTGAAACAACGACAAAGAAAAACACAGTTTAGGTCTCAGTTTTTTGAGGATTTCTAGCCAAATTTTGATGTTATCTCAAAACCAAATCATGTAACACATATTTAGACTATAGTCTAACATGTTTCTAAGTATCAATTTCATGCAATTTAGCTAAATTTAATTCGTGCCCAAAATATGAATTTAAACAAAATTTTAATTAAAAATAAAAAAATTTAGATTATATAATTCACATAATACATGACATATATACAACTTACGCTCTAATACCAATGTTGAAAAATCAAAATATGGAAAAATTTTTAAACTAAAAAATGTGTACCTGGTTTTGTATTCTGATGATTCGAATACGCTGCAAGATATTGATGTAAGTCATTTCCATTACCTCATTTGCCCGAGTATTACAATCCTTGGGAGTCACAATCCCTATCTATGTGTTTTTTGTTTCTAGAAGCGGAGAAAAGAAAAAAAATTTTGTTTTACTCTTGTTGTGTTAATCTTATGGGATGACAGTTTTTGGACATTAAAATAACAGTCCAATTGCCATCCAATTACTTTCAACAATTATCCTTTGTCAGTTACACTAATCGGATTAGGTCGACCCATCATAGGTGGACCTAGACCCAATAGTACATAATAATGAAAAATGTATCAACAAACAAACATGAGCCAGATGCTAACAAACATTAAAGACACTATAATGATCACTTTCTATATCCTTTGCTTCCACAGAGGATTCAAACTCTAAACTTCACTCCTCTATCAAACTTAAAAGGAAATTCTTAATGACAACTTCCAGGTCATATGCGAAAGAAGACAAAAAAAAAAAAAACAATTATATGTGAAATTTGTAATCTAAGTCATTGTCTTTCTCATTTTTTATCGAAACAGTGAAGAAGGGAAATTTTTATTATATTTGTTTGATTTTATTCATGAACACATGTTAACGTTCTTAAGATACAAATAAAGCATGTGCAATCGTATTTCACAAGGAAAGCGAAAAGAGAAGATGGATACATTACTCAAAGCATGCAAAGTCATGATATGGTACGTGCTGTCGTCGACACCCAAATAAAAATCCTAAATTCCTACAACAAAAATGTAGTAAAGGAAAGTAAGGATCATTCTCTCAAAGAGTTTTAATTATTATGTCATCACAAATCAATCAAAACAAGAAAATAAAAGAGGGTTTTGAATTGAATACAAATTATAATTAAAAAAACAATAAATAAAAATTCAACGAAATAATCTAAAACAAATAATCAAGTAAACAAACCTTGGTCTATGGTCACATTCACCATTGGAACTACGATTGATCGTCGAAACCAAAAATATCGAATTAATTATTTAAATATTCGTTGTGGTATTAAATTTATCTGTCATTCTTTATGATTAGTTAATCAAAAATATGTATTCTAATTAACCCTTATTGATTAATAATTCGGATACAATCTCGAATTTAATTAAACAATAGCATTACGAATTAGAAAGACCAACGAAGCAAGACAATACAAATGTACGACATTGCATTTACTCCAGTTGATTATTTTCCTAGGATTTACAGTTCTTGACGAAGCGAACGATAAACCTAGTTGTCACTTTGATTAGATGGATTGAACAATTACGGATTCAGCACCTATAAATTTTAATCCTTATAGATTAAATGTTATGACTAATTAAATTACCGTAAATGTTAAGTCATGATCTATGAGAGAATATTGGTATATTAATGCCACACTCAACTTTTAAGTTTCAGTTTTCCAAAACCTAAAGAATGGTATAAGTGTAACTAAATTCTTACATTTTAAATTTTAAGATAGGTGTGAAAAATTTTAAATTTTTTAAAATCGTGATATAATAACTAATAATATATTATTTTAGTATTATTTATAGAAGACATACTGAGAAATTTTAATTTTAAATTATTAATACAATATACCATACACATACGACATTTGTCCGGTATATACTATCATGATCCTTATAATTTGAAGTCATTCCTCTCCTCAATCCTGACCGGAAACCCACCTTTCATCTTGGCCGTCAAATGGGCCACAAACTCTGGCTCAACAGTCTCCTGTATCACCGGCACCACCTTGAACCTCTTCAACACCCCACTTACTACTCTCTTCATCTGCAAAAACGCCATCTCCTTCCCTAAACATATCCTCGGCCCTGCTTGGAACACAGGATATGTGTACGAATCCCTTCCAACAAAGCTCCAACTGCCATCTTCTTCCCTCTTCAACCACCTCTCTGGCTTGAACTCGCTCCAATCTTTTCCCCACAGCTTCTCCATTCTCCCCATTGCGTATGGATGATACGCCACTCGCATGCCTTTCTTCACAATTGTCCCGTCTGGCAATACGTCGTCGTTCTCCGCTACTTTGGAGTCTACAGGTACCGGTGGGTAGAATCTCATGCTCTCGCAGAGTGATGCGTGCGTGTACACCATATCTTTTATGTCCTCATATACTGGCGTGTCTGATTTTTCTTTGATTTCGTTAAGAATTTCTTTTTCGGCTTCAGGATGTTTTGAGATCAGCATGAAGAACCACGTCAAAGCAGCAGATGTTGTGTCTCGTCCGGCGAGTGTGAAGCTGATGACTATATCAGTGACAAAGTCATCGTCATATTTGCCTGAGCTTAAGAATCGCGTCAAAAGATCCATGGACTCATCTGGGTTTTGTTTTTTTTCTTTTATGATGTTCTTTGAAAATTCTTTCACTTCAGAAATTGCAAGTTTTAGACGCCTTTCGGAGCCAATATTGAGAAGCCGTTTAGCCTTCCAGATTATGGGTAAAGGCGATGGAAATCTTTCGCTGCTTATTTTAACACACTCGTCAAAAGCTTGAGCGAACTTGGCTTTGGGAAAAGATGGAAACAGATATTCAGGATCGTAACCAAAAGCGATCCTGCATATATTATCAAAAGCAAATCGTTGAAGAACATCTTGAAAATCTAGCACTTGTTTATCGGCAGCCGCCTTTTCAAGAATGGGAATAAGGCGATCGGAGAGTTCAGTTTCAACGACGGTTTCGACAAATTTTCGGAGGGTTTTGGTATTGAACTCGTGACTTGAAATCTGCCTTTGAAATTTCCATTGTTCGCCGTCAATATTGAAAATACCGTGACCCAGAAAGTCGGAGAGAGTTGTTCCGAATCCAGCGCCTTTTGGGTAATTGTTAAAGTTGGTTTTGAGGATATGCTGTACATTGGCTGGATTGGCTGTGAAGATAGAGACCTGGCCTCCTAACCTATGCAAGGTAAATGTTGCAGAAGGGATATTTTGCAGAATTTTAGTTACCCACTGGAGTAATTGGTTTTTGTTGGCTTGAAAAGAGAAAAAGGAGCCCACTATTGGGTAGCATTTTGGAAGAACTGCATTACTGGAAGGATACGATGATGATGAACCCTTTGTTTTGGAGCTCCTTTGACTGGTGATGAGAAGGAAAACTAGCGAAGTGATTATGAGAAGGAGAACTGAAGTTAGAAGATTAAGCGCCATGACCGACAAAAGATTTGAGTTTTGGAGGAAAAGTTGAAGAAGAAAGTCGTATGGTTGGGTTTTTATAAGGTAAAATGTCGACTTGGACGTCATGGCTTATTATGATATTGATATGGAACCTAAACTATGTTGAATGCTCAAAGTTTTCTCCATTAATTATGAAAATACTATTTATCCATTCATGAGCGGTTAAAATTAACGATAGTAAAGATAAAATCATCATTTTATATTTAATATTAAAAATAAACTTAAATATGATTTCATTTCTCCCCTCCTAAAAGTTTAAAAACTAATTTTTCTCCCCTAAGTCAAGTTTGAAAACATCACATTTCTCCTTTAGGGTTTAGTTTCCAAACCCCTTCACTTTCTCCGACGTCATCGCAGGCCGCCTCTCCCTCCCGATTGTTTCTCTTCTACCGACGGCCTGCCTCAACTCTACCCCAACCCATCCGACGTCGAGAGACATCGTCTGGGAAGAGAAATCGTCTTCCCAAACGAAGAAGATGAGATCGATCGATCTCGTCTTTATCGTTTAGAAAGACGATCGTTTTCCTAGATGAAGATGAAACGACTTGTCGTCCCCTGGGAAGACAAGTCGTCTTCATCTGGGAAGACGATCGTCTTCCCAAATAACAAAGATGAGATCGATTGATCTTGTCTTCATCATCTGGGAAGACAATTTCTCTTCTTAGACGATGTCTCTTGGCATCGAATGGGTTAGGGGGGGGGGGGAGTTGAGAAGGGTCATTGGTGGAAGAGAAACCGTTGGGAGGGAGAGACGGCCGGCGATGGCATCAGAGAAAGTGAAGGGGTTTGGAAACTAAACCCTAGGGGGGAAATGTGATCTTTTCAAACTTGACTTAGGGGAGAAAAGTTAATTTTTAAACTTTTAGAGGGGTGAATGAGATTAAATTTTTAGGGGTTAGGATTCTGTTAAATTTAACCGATCATAAGTGGATAAACGATATTTTTATAGTTAATAGAGGGAACTTTTAGAGTTCAATATAATTTGGGTGGGAAATAGTCCTTTGCCCTATTGATATTTCCAAATTTCATCTGCAAACTAAATTTTAAGTGTGAACTCGACAAATCATATTCAAATTGACCAAACAGGATAACTAAAAGTAAAATTGATTGAAAGTCAAAAGCAATTCGGCCTCTGTACCGTACCTGGGTTTCTGGGAAAGGCCTTCTTTTCTAAAAAAAAAATATTCAAATTTCGTATGCAAGATCGTCACTCTGCAAGCCCATGTATTTTAAATTCTCTATTTTGAGAGGCCATCTAAATTTGTCAAAATTCTCTTTGAATTAAACCTCTTAATAGTGGAGAGTGGGTCGGCTTAAAAAATTAGTCCATTAGATTCATCATTTTATATTAAGTCTGATTAAGCTATTGCAACTGTTTTTAGAATAAAAAATTATGTATAATGAATCACCACGTCATTGGGTTCATTTTTTATAGATATATGAAGCTTTCTAGACATAGAGACATCACTGTTGCAGACAAGAAAAGATATGATTTAAGATACTTTCGTTAGGTAACATATCATCTTTGTTTTTTTAATTAAATCTATAGTAATTTATTAATGATTGAGTGCTTGCTATCTATTAATATTTAAAGAACAATTAATTGAAAGAGTTAATTTTTTTCCCCCCTAAAGTTTAGTAGGAAAACTTTTTCACCCTTAATTAATATAAATAACATTTTTTTCACCATTCTTTCTCTCACCTGTCTTTATCTTATAATTGTATATCAAGTGGTAAGAGAATAATTTTTAGAAACTATAATTGAAGCATGACATTTGTTAATGTTCTATCGTAACAAAAGCATTGGTGGGCATATTCAATCGTTTTATGTTATTCACATAAATAATTGACTATAATACAAATAAAAGATTGTTGGTATAGATACTGTAGAATCAATCTTCTTGATGATAAAAATCCATAAAGAGTCAAATTTGAATATTCAAGTAATAATATTTATCTGTAAGTGTATGTGTTTACACATATGCTTGGATAAATATTTTTAGGTTGGTGGAACCATATCAAGAGATCAATAAAACATTTGATTATAAGAACCTTATAAGCATATATAATGAAGAATATAAAAATATCTGTAGCTTCAATATTATCCTAACCAATTGTATATATAATATGATAAGACTATCAAAGTATTGAGAGACTCTGTTGAAAGGTGATGACAGATCTCATGTTTTGAGGTTGTGGGTATTAACCTAATACAATATATGAGTACATTCTAGGAGCATATCCAATAGATTGACTTGCTAAGAGAATTCCACATAAATAGTCATCTTCATACTTGCAGGTATTTATCTATATTGAGAACTAACATCTGACATTCACAAGTTATTTGGACGTGAAAAATTCAAATCGGTCATTTTCAAATGTATTCATTTATGACCTCATCTTGATCAATTATCAAGGTGATATTTTTAACTTCGATAAATCTTTTCTCAAGAAATTTGTCTCCCATTGGTATGCTCTCTAAGCATCTTATCATATTTTTCAAGAATAATGTCTCATCTTTGCTCGCTTTCTCAGCTCTAAAGGCGATTGCTCGTGTGAGTGAGCTAATCTCTACCTTGTGTGACATTATAATCTTGTTGAGCTAAAAATGATCTGTAGGCAATAAAAACCTACGAATTTTGGGACGCAAGTTCAAAACATAAAATGAACTTGAATTCTTGATTTTCAACATTGTGTCACTAGTACAATATATAAGCTCAACACTTATCAGTCATAATCTACGCAATCCAAGAGATTTAACATGTGCAAGATATATTTTTCTTGAAACAATCTTGGTCAAAGGATCAGTGACCATATAATGCATAGAATTATATTGTATGTTCATTTCCCTCTTGGAACTAAAGTCTCTTATTACGTTGTGTCTAGTGTTGATACTTTTGGTTATCCTATAAAAATACAGGATCTTTTATTTCAACAGACAACTATTGTTTCGACAATATCGTCTTGTTTACTCAGATTCACGAAGAATCTTCTTAACCAAACAGTTTCTTCACATTTACTGAACTAGCTATATACTAGGCTTCAGATATGGATACGACTACACATCTCTATTTCTTATCACTCTAAGATATGAGTCGTTTTGGAGTAAGAAAACATAGCCATAATTTAATTTGAGTTGGTCTAAACTCTTTCTCCAACTGGCATCTCAATAGCCAATCAAACGCTAGTTCGATCCTTTATCATATAATCAACCATGCATAGAGCCTTTTAAAAATATCAAGAAAAATCCTACATACAACCTTTCAATGTTTTTTTTAATATTTACTTATATCGACTAACCAGCCCAATAACAAAAATAAATATCTGGGCATGTCGCACCATAGTATACATAATACATTTAATGACATCTGAATAGGTAACCTTTGACATTTCTCTGCTTTTATCTTAAGTTTTGAGACATATCTCTTTTGGCTTAATAATTCCTCATTTGACACATGAATATCAACGGGCTCACAGTATACCATATTGGATTGTTCTAAAATCTTTTGAATAGTATGCTCTTATGATAGAGTCAAAAGTTTCTTTGAACAATTTCTCTAGATTTAAATTCACAATATATAATCTGTGTTCCCATATCCTGCAAGTAAAAAAGTATGGAGAACCATCATTTAATGATTATCACTTACTTCAAATTATTTCTAGCTATCTATACATTATCACACACATTGATAGAATTACAAATTTGTCATCAGACTTTGTCACATAGACATGATGGTCTTGATTAGTCATTTCAAAGTCATAAGGTATTAACACTTATGAAATTATTTCAAATTTCAAGTACCAGTATTTGGATGACAATTTTAGGTCATTCAACGTCTTTGAAGCTTGCACACTCTAAGCTTTAGACCTATAACAACAAGAGTTATATCTCGTTTCATGCAAATTTCTTTGTCATGTTTTCCATTAAGGAAAATTGTCTTGATATTCTTCTAGTGTAATTCTAAATTCAAATGTGTTATTATAGCTAGAATCAAGTATATTGAAATAAATCTTATAACGAAAATATCTTTCTACACAATTTATACCTTCTCATTGGGTATAAGTTTTTGCTATAAAGCGAAATTGTATCTATTTATTGAGTCATCCGCCTTACGAGTAATTCAGGAAACCCATTCATTCCTAATAATTTTTGATTCGATAGTAATTCAACCAAAACCTAGAATTGGTTTATTTTCTTTGTATTTCATCTATTCTTCCAATGCATTTCAAAATTTTTTTATCAAAGGATGAGACAATATCTTTTATTATTTCAGGTTTTCATCATCTTGGGGAATGTTTATGAAAACTTCATTTTCTCTTCAAAACATCACTTGAATACTTTTGGACATTCACTCTTATGCAATTGAGAATTAATGCTCCCAATATCCAAAATAGATTAAAGCTTAATCTCAATGCTCTCACTAGATTGAGATGAATGAAACAAGTAATTGATGATCATTACTCCTACTATCCGAAATAGGTTGGAGCTCAATTGCATTTGCTCCCATTATCTAAAACAAGTATAGGTCTTATTTCTTATGACTTAACTAATAGTCGTTAAGATATATCCATTCTTATTTTTTTCTCATCTCATTTAGATGAAACCTTTTATCAACATCATTCCTATTAAAAAAATATCCTCTATGAATATAGTATCTCATAATACAATTTCAGTTAATCTTCTAGCAGAATCCTCCCTAATAAACACATACCCTTTGGAGTGCTCGGTGTATCTGATAAAGATACATTCATTTCTTCTCAGTCCCAATTGTTCAAACTTATGAGAAAAGCTATGGATAGACATTGCTAACCACTAAGGTTGCAATCAATTAACTCAGATTTTTTACCTAACCATGACTCATAAGGAGTGGAAGCAACTGAATTTGTAGGTAATCGATTAAGTACACAAGCAGCAATAAACATCATATCATCACAAAGTGACTTGATGTTTTGTTTGCGCTATCATTGACTTAACCATTTCTAATAGAGTTCAATTACTCTTCCCCGCCACACTGGTTTGTTGCGAAGTTTTTTGGAATTACTATTTACCATACTATTTCTTTTTCTTTACTCAGTTTTTTGAACTTTTTGGATAAATCCTCAAGATCTCAATGAGTTCATAAAACTCTTATCTATTTTGTCTAATTGATTCTCAACCTTAATTATATATAATGTCTAAAACAGTCTACTACTTCTGACTTATGGGAGATCAAATAGATAAGACTGAATTGAGCATTGTTATTATCACTAGAATGAAATATGAGATACATTCTTAAACTTTACATTCATAGAAAAACATATACCTAAGTATTTATATAAATTGTAAAGGAAGTCAAGCTCTTACAGCTTTGTTGAATGGTTTTCTAGAGGTTTTTTAAACTAGGCAATGCTCACATTTGGACAGTTGTATTTATGTGAAAGTTCATTAAGAACTTTCATAGGCCAATTTATTCAACCCATCTTAGCCAACATGTCCTAATTCAACATGCCATATATTTGCATTCATATCCATAAATATAGGAGAAGCAAATAATGAAAAACTTAATATTATCAGAATGTAAGGTAAAAAACACCATATAACCATTCAACCAACAAACCAAAACTATAGAAATCAATTTTATCACATTTCAATAGAAAACCTAGAGAAATTCAAATTATATCTTAGTTTAAGAAGAACAAGTACTTCGACCAAAATTTGTTGAATATTTGGAGCATATTGGATTTCATGTAGGTAAAACATTCGACCACCTGCAAAACTCATTTGCTCGTGTCTATTCCTCTTACTACAACCCTTGTGTTGTTGCCTACATACATCCAATTTACTTTATTCAAAATTCGACAAAAATCTACTAAAGATCTTCTATTATGAGCTACTTGATTGATGGCTTCTAAGTCCATAATACGTAGGATAATACTCAGTTAATATCATAGTACTAGAAAGTAAAGTTTCATCACTTTATGTTGAACAAAATTATCATTTTCAGCTCTGTTTATTCACAAGCGATATAATTCTTGTTACTTCTATTGTAACTATTCATTTTGTTTCTGTCTTCTCATTTTAATTTCTTGTTCTTATTCTTTGAGCATTATACGATCTCCTTCCTGTATTAGGACTTGAGCCACTCACTTTAAAAACTTGATTTTGTAATGTATGCACAAGTACCAAGTTCAGCTGCCCTAAGGGTGTTCGTCCTCTAATTCTATGTGGCTAGAATAACTAACAAAAGTCATTTTCTTATTGTAGGTCATATGTACCTTCATACGCTCCCACTATCTTGAAAGGATCGTTTTTCTAAATGAACCTACTGTTCATGTATCAGGTTACGTGTAACTTATTTTAGTTTCATAATTAGATTTGGTATTCAATCAAATTCAACAATCAACTGTCTTTATTTGGGGACTGTAGTTCCTCCAAACTTTTCAACTAAAACCATACTTATGACATATGCAGTTGAACATTACTAGTACTCATATACCAGATTGTTATTTATTAAACTGATCAAGATATCACACGAAGTAAGTCTTGTTTCTTACATGCGTGATGTGCGTCCATATCACGTTTGTATGAGACACTGATTGGGTTTTTATCCCTTAGTCAACCACAACTCTATCTTAACCTGATCTACAGCCTTCAAAGCCTTTCACTCATCTAGGATATTGTGCATTTCAAATGCCATACATTGTAATTCTCTCTATTCAGTATCATTCTCATTCAAATCAGCCATCATTTTCTAGGATGTTATGGTTAACTAGATCACAGAGACATATATATCAGACACAATGATATCAATGCAATCAAATACATATCAATTATTGTAATTATGTATTAAAATTTAAAATATCTCATATAAGACACAAAATCGAAAGTTCACTATGTTTTCAATCATCTTTCATGACACAAATGTTTGACATTTTAAACATTAATCTAATTGCACCAATATTAATTTTGGATGAAAATTTCATTAAATTCTATTAGTCTCAGAATTTTCACATTTAACAAATATATATGATACAATGAATGCATCATCTATTTTAACTAGGACCATTTCATCAACCCGTATTGATCTTTGAGTCACTTTATCCATGATAAAGTCTTTATTACATTTGCATTAGGTCAAATACCTTGCATTATGTTAGTTTTAGGAATAATGTTAAAGTAGTGGATATCTCTTCGTACATTATTAAACGTTGCTCTATAACAAGCTATAATGAATTCACCTATCCTAAAAATTTCAAATTCTTGTCCCGAACAAGATCATTGATTATGAGGCTCATATTTATGCATGAGTATTATCTCTTTTCCACTTAAGAGAATTCAACAAAGTATTGATAGTTTCGACATATAATGTTATAGTCCCTAGTTAACAAACTTGCATGAAGTAAAAGCATGTATTTTTAAATACTAATATGTGTTTTCAGAGAGTTGAGATGAGGTATTATATGTCTTTATGCGCTGTAAGACCCATGGAACACATCGTATATACGAATCCGTGACTGCACAGATTCCAAGGATCAAAAAACATGTTTCATGTGCCAAAACGCATTGGAAAAGGGTATTCATGCACTATCACGCGCCAAGTCAATGCACACACCTCCACACATCGTAAATATGCTTGCACGTGCATTCACACGTAAGAATAAGTCAAACGTTCCGTCACGTGCTTGCATGTGCAGAGATTACATTACATGCGCTACCATGCATCAAAAGCAAGTTGTCATGTTCTTCTACGCGCACACACGCTCTGGTCAAAGGTACCGTCAACTATTTGACCATTGACTGACAGGGCTTGACCAACTCGTTGACCGATGGGTCTTGACCAACGGGTCGGGTAATCGATTTTCTCAACACGATTTTAACCCGATTTTGTGCGATGAACCTTAGTTTTTTGTCCTTCTAATTGGCCATTTTTCGATGACTTTTCGATGGGGCTTTTGAAGCCTAGTTGATGGTGAGCCTTATTGTTTCAAGCTCCAATGCCAATGGCATCGGCATTCATCAGAATGACAAAGAAGAAAAACACGCCTATGGTCTCATTTTTGGGTCAATTTTCATCGATTTTGGCATTAATTTGGGTTATTTTTCAATTTAAAACATGTAGCACCATTCCAATCATTCATCCAACATGTTTCCGAACACCAATTTCATGCAATTTTGGTTGAAATAAATTCGTGCCCAAAAACGAATTTGTAAAACAAAATTCAATATACAGATTCTAATTTGCACAATATATGCAATACGATTCACAGAAAACATAGCAAATGCACATCCTAGGCTCTGATACCAATGTTGGAAATAATTAAATATGTCAAGATCAAATTCTGTGAAATCAGTAAATAGAGATTTACGTACCTAGATTACCTTTTGATGAAGCTTCTTCGAATATGATGTAAGGTATTGACGTTAGTCTATTCCCATGACCCAATTTGCATTATGTATAACTTTTCAATTAGGGAGACAAGATCTGTGCCAATTTGTGTGTTGGGTGGAGAATTCTTCTCTTTACAAAAAAAAAATGACGTATATTCTTTCAGGGAGGCAGTTAGGACTTTAAATAAGAGTCCAACTGTCAATTATTAGCCATCAATAACTGCCCTTTGGCAGTTAAGAAAACCGAGTCAGGTCGACCTATCATAAGTGGACCCGTATCTAATAACCCCATTGTATAACGATGATGTCTTGACAGAGACTACTTATGGTTTGTTAATAAATGGATGATTAATTGTAAATTAATCATCCATTTATTCTTTGTTAACACAATAGGAAATATATGGGTCAATATAATAAAGGACAAATAACTATAATCTAAAGGTTAAAGATTTATTACGCATATAATAAATCGCATTTAAACATTGTGATTTTGAGCTATATTAATGAATAAATATGAATTCAATCATACTATAGCAAATGTCTTACTCATTATTAGACCTAAATGTGTAAGATCAATACATTTGAGGTCAAATGGTAATAATCCAAATTTTTAAAGCTGAAATGCTATTTGTAAAAGTTGGTTTTGGATTTATTTGCACATAGAGTAAATTAGCTTGGGATATATTAAATATATATAATAAATTTAAATCTCTGAAAATGTGTCTTTATATTTAAAAATAAATATTAAAGACATTTAAAGACCCAATTAATATTTATTAAATGAGTAACTCAAAGGTACAATTACGATTGCCCAAGGGCTAAATTATATAAAGAATTCAATTAGAATTATAATATGTCTCGTATAAATAGGTATATTTATTATAATTTATTAAGCTTGTTGAAATGTTAGCCACTCACCCTAGAGAGTAGAAATTCTCTCAAAACTTTCACTATCCATTCATCAATTATTGGTGATCTAGTAATCATTTACGGTTACTTTTGTGTGAATAAGTAAAGATGCTACTATGTTGTAGGAAATAATAAAACTTTTCAGGGTTGATTTCGGTTTGAAGTTGTCAACCATAGGTTTGTAATCCAAAGATCTCTTTTATATGTATGACAACCCTTAAATATTAGAAATAGGGTTTAGTACTCTAAAAATTTTTTTTCTCATCTTATTTCGCTGTCATTGTTAATTACAATTTAGATCATGAAAACCTAATATCTTTAATTTATTAGCCTTATATACAAAATTTCTCTAGAATTTTAATGAGAATGGTGGCTGTAACATCCCTGGTTCAATAACCCGACCCACTGTCAAGATATTATCCACTTTGGACACATAGTCCATCATGGGTTTGCTTATGGGCTTTGCAACCCAAAACGCGTCTTAATAGTTTAAAGAGCTCACAGGCTATTTAACCACTCAAATTCTCCCACCACTAACTGATGTGGGATACATAGACAGACCCAACATCTCTCTCATGCTTTGTCGATGTGGGATTCGTCTAAGGGTATTTGCTTATGGGCTTTGCAACCCAAAACGCGTCTTAATAGTTTAAAGAGCTCACAGGCTATTTAACCACTCAAATTCTCCCACCACTAACCGATGTGAGATACATAAACAAACCCAACATCTCTCTCATGCTTTGTCGATGTGAGATTCGTCTAAGGGTATCACATACACCCCTCCTTACGGGACTCGGCGTCCTCGCTGAGGTTTGCCCCACCATCGTTCAAGAAGACACGCGGAGCTGCTTTGATACCATTTGTAACAACCCTGGTCCAATAACCCGACCCACTGTCAAAATATTGTCCACTTTGGACACACAGTCCATCATGGGTTTGCTTCTGGGCTTTGCAACCCCAAACGCGTCTTAACAGTTTAAGGAGCTCACAGGCTATTTAACCACTCAAATTCTCCCACCACTAACCGATGTGGGATACATAGACAGACCCAACATCTTTCCCGTGCTTTGTCGATGTGGGATTCGCCTATGGGTATCACAGTGGCTCTAGCGGTGAGTAGTTTCAGATAACCTATCAAAATTTCAGGAATTAGAATCATAACCGACCTTGCATGTTTCAATTCCTATTTGAAACCTATTATAATATACAAATTCTCACTTTCCTGGCAACAAATAACAAGCCCCAACAGCCAGTCCTATTAGATAGTAATGCAACAATTTTCGTTCAGTTTGTTCTTTCAAAAAAACAAACTCATTATGATGTAAGCTAATCCAAAGCTTCAAATATAATAAATTTAATTACACCTACAATTGAAAACAAAAAACAACCATTGAGTTGGCTTTCAGAATATTAGCAATCAAAAAGAGCTAAAACCCACAAGTTCAACAACAAAACTTCCGAAACCTAAACATTGTTAATTGAATCGATTGAGAGCAAATATAAACAAAACCCCATTTTTAAAAAGTAGTAAAATAGGAATAAAAACCCTAAATTTAGAAGAATAAAATGAGAAAGAAGGAGTGTGAGAGGTGATTAAGCACACCCTGCCGCAGGATTGGGATCCGTAGTCCCTCCAAAGCTGATTAACTTTTTTTTTCATTGTTTCTGTAAACTTTATGAAGCTAATGATATAAATAAAATCAAAGGTTGATGAGGGACTGTGTATTATTAATACTTGCTATCAGCCATCAAGTTTAATTGGGAAATTTTTTGTCCTCTTTATTCAAATTTCTGGAACCAAACCAAGGAGATGAAGTTCTAAGATTCAGATTGGGAGAGAGTTTGAAAGTGGGAAAAATTACAGAAAGATAATAGGGCAAAGAAATTGGCTTTCCAAGGCGTAATAGTTAAAAAAAAAAAAAAATTGTATATTTTGGGACGGTTCCTGACCCTGTGAAGTAAATGGGTGGATCGGGTCGGTTTCAAATCGGTTCTGGTTCTCAAAGGTAAGGAACCAATATTGGTCCAGAACCTGTACATTCCTTAAGTTTATTGTCCGGAACCTATCCTATTTCCTTTGGTTCCGAATAAGAACTGGAACTAACAATCAAATACCTAATGATTTCGGTTCCGACAGGATAATTTCCTCATTCCTAGGTCTGGCTCCATGGACATAGGTAGATTGTTGAACTAGATAAATTTGTATTCCCTTGATTCTTCTTTTAGTTTTCGTGCAAGAAGAGTAAAAACAAAATTATATATATTCAAATCACTAGAGTTTGAGACCATGCCAAGATAGCAGTAGAAAGAGAACAAGAAGAATGATAAAGAATTGACGTCTCCTTCATTCATAGAGAAGATCCATTAGGTCCATCCATGCTTCAAAGCTCACAAGTTCTCGGACTTTTGCCACTCCCACGTAACATAAGAAAATAATGCATGATATGGATTAAGAAGCACTGTAATGCGGTTATCTATCCTTCAATACATACATAAATATATATATATATATATATATATGAATACATAAGACGGCAATATTTGATGAACCAAATCTCAAATTCCAAAACCTTTAACAAAGTCATTGTCTATTAGATCTGAATGGTACAAGAAACTTACAAGAACAGAATAGATCCTGCAAAAAAGGCTCATCAACTACTGCGCACATGACAGAATCCTTAGTACAAATTTAATTCTAAACAGCTAAAAAATCTGTAAGTATCTTACTGCTTCCAAGAAATCTGTAACGGCGAAGTGTTTATCTCTGATGGTTTTATCTCCAAAAGAGTCGTGAGTTTTCACAGGACGAGAGTCATGTATCTAAAACACGTCATGACAATTTGACATACAAGTGATATTATTTCTCCTAACGCAAGTACGAACTATATTTGATTTTGACTTTCCTTCAATTTCTGCAGTGAGAGCTGCAAAATTATTGGGGCAAATAAGTTGTACTAAAGGGTGTATGGAAACTTTACTAAGTGGCTAGTTTGAAGTCAAGCAGTACGTACAATCCTTCTTTTAAGTCGGCCTTGAAGCAGAATTTCCCTGGCAATGCTGCAATTAGAAACAATTCAACAATAACTAGATTATCGGCAAGTAATGTAGATATGCTGATGAGGTTTAATTATTAGTTATATGTGAAACAAGTAACACCCTTTGAACCAAAGTCTTTCATTAAACAGAAAAGCAAAGCAGTTCTAGTATGTAAAATAGTTGGAGTTTGCCCATTATGTGCTGTAATTAAGATGATCTGGACCTTTTTATTCATTGTGAATTGCCATCTTTGATAGATCAACTGTGATATGATCTGAAGCTCCATTGTCAAAGCACTAAGCTAGATCATTGACTGTTGCTGGCGTTGCAACATAAGCTTGACTTGGAAATCCTTTTATGGTTTGATTCTATGAAAAGATGGTGGTGGCACAGACGATGAACTATACTGAGGAAAGACTGCATTATTGAAATCTGCCAAATTGTCGTTCTGAAGACTGCAAAATGTTCTGAGGTCCCTGGAAACTTATGTCAAATCTACGGTAGCATGCACTGCATTACTACATGACCGACTTTTTCACACAGTCCATTGTTCCTTCCTCTACCTCCCCCTCCGGATGCATTTAGTCGATAATAACCAAATGACACCAATTAGTGATTGAGTATACCCAGATAAATTGTTTCTGTCTGATGCTGCATGTAGTGATGAACTAAAAGCTTGAATATCATCTGTGTAAAGTGCATTGTCTAGCTAATCGATTTTCAAACACTTGCAATTCTAATTAAGCTTCTTCTAAGGTAACATTTCGTCCTCTTGAAATTAGAGAAGTAAGGTTTACAACTACTGCATCAAACTTAGATCCTAAACCACTTAGAACATGGACTATCAGCTCAAAATAAAAATCTCATTCCTTGAAGCTGAAAATACATCCGCAACTTCTTTCATTTTCTGAATGTATTTGTGTATAGACAAATTTCCTTTTGTGGTGGTTTGAAGCACGTGTCTTATATGCATCACTTTAGATTTAGCTTGAGACTAAATCAAATTTTCTTAAGTGAGCCAAATTAAACTTGAATTTTGGCATTTTATTAGGTATCTTAGCATAGATTCTGAAATGGAATAGATTAACCGATTCATTATCGATTGATATATTCTACACCAAGTTGCAAAGCAAGATTGAATTGTGCTAGGGTTTTGGAATCATTGTCAGTCGATGCTGCTAATATAAATTCAGAAGGAAGAGATTTAGAAGTTGTAGGAAATAATTTTTAGAGACACCTAAATCATTACTTGTAATATTTGTTTGCTTCAAAAATTCAACCTGGAAGATTTATTTGCAAAAATTGAATAAAATAAATCAATTAATTATAATCTCAAGATATACGCATAAATTATAAAATATTGAATTAAACTTTACGATTTTAGAGACACCTAAATCATCATACAAATTGAATTTATAAAGCTACTGAAATTATCTATCGAGAGCACCTCTTGACGTGACCTAGTTTTTTACCTTAGAAATTTCTCTCAATGACAACTTTGAATAAATAAACTATATTTCAGTTATATTGTATAACATTTTAAAGTAAGGATCTAGCCAATATCTAGTAGGTTAATTGACCCTCCATCAAAATCCAATAAATTCAAGATCTACATTTATGTTGTTTACTTAGATCATAGTTTTTAAGTGTATTAGACTTATCTTTATTAATTATTCAAACCCATTTATAAACTGACATTAAACTATTTATTAGACCAAAAATATAATTAATGTTAGTGTACATCAAGAAATTTCTAACATTCTCCCACTTGGATAATATTAATTATTTTATTTTATTTTAAGAAAAAGAAAATAATTTTTGACCGTCGGTAATCAACATTTTTAACTTTAAGTGGCCACTATTTTAGAAAAATAAAATAGTTCAAAGATAAATTACATTCTAATAAACAATCTAGTTAATATGATCACCAATATCAAACCAAGACATTACTTATGCTCTCTATCAATATAAGATTGTCCTTTATCACAATTACTAATAATCAAATCAACATCGATCAAATCTAGGGTTGTGATATAAATAACACCCAACAAAGTGATCACAAACATGTGTTATGTTTTTATCAATCATCTTTATGATTTCTCTTTAACATTTATATTTTAAAAGAAACAAAAAAAATTTCTTTGCTTTCAACAAAGCCTGCATGTTCAACTTTGCTGGAGACTCGTGAAACATATACATACAATTGTCATATTCAAGAAAAACCTTATCTTGAGACATATATTTTACCTTAACCATATATATATGCATGAATCCATAGACAAATAAATAT
The DNA here is from genome assembly GCF_011075055.1 of Mangifera indica. Lineage (NCBI taxonomy): Eukaryota > Viridiplantae > Streptophyta > Magnoliopsida > Sapindales > Anacardiaceae > Mangifera > Mangifera indica. Next base: position 3,807,825 of record NC_058140.1, on the reverse strand, counting down.
GTCAGTATGATCATGATAAACTAATAAATATATCAACAAAAACAATAATAATAAAAACTCTCACTAACCCTAGATATCAAAATACCCTAAACACCTTCATGTTTCTTAATATGACTTAATGGGTTATAAGTCTTATTCCTTTGGTTAGACGTTTAACCTTTATCAACGTTGTATTTTTGTACTTTACCATAATGTCTCAACTTTTTATAAAGTTTTTGATTATAAGATATTATATTTTGTATGTTTCATTCTACTAGTGATTTTTTACCTAATTACATTACTATCATAATAAAAAGAGTTAATACCAAGTAATTCAACCAAGTAATTCTTTAAACACACATATGAGAAGTTGTCTCATGGCAAAACTACAGATCCAATGTCTATGGTTAAGGTTGCTACTAACAACTACTTAGTACTTTTTCAAATATGATTTATTCAATGAGTATGGTAATATAGCAAAAAATATATCTCAAATCAACCACCAAAACTTATCTTTTGCAAGTATCTCATTATGTTTTAAATCACAACAAAATAATCAAAACTTTGATTTAAGAGGTAAAGAATTAAAAACCTTAAATGCGAAAGTTATAGTAGACTTATGCAAGTTATACCAGACTTATGCATATATATAATTTTATCAAGCTTCTAATAGCACCATTATAAGGGACATTCAATATGGATTCTCTTTAAACTTCATTCTTTAGACACTGCTTGATGCTAAACTTATCTTCTTTTATGACAAGCGTATTGTTTACCTTACAATCTTGCATGTTAAGCCTTTTAAGCACATGCTCCAAGTATGCATTTGAGACAAGTCAAAAGTTTATGAATATTGTCTCAGTGGATCTCAATACCAAGAACAAATGATGCATTTTCAAGATCTCTCACATCAAAAGTCTTGGATGAAACTTACTTGATTTTTATGAAATGAGTTGATATCACTATACCAATATATCGAACCATACCTATGAAGACAAATTTGCTCCCACTGATCTACATATTCCTATATAAGTCCAATTTATTCATTGTGAAGTCATGTGGGATTTATTTTATTAAATTTAAGATATCATTGCCAAGAAGTCTATTTCAACTATAGATTGACTTCTTAAATTTGCATATAAAAAATGTCATTCCTTATGCTTTTGATAAACCTGATTGCACCATATAGATTTCCTTGCTAAGACATTTATTTTAGAATGACAACTTTGACATTCATCTTGTATATCTCTAATCCAAATGAGCTACTGGTGACATAATCTCCCTTACAAGATACATACAAAAATTCTAAATAATAGCAAATCATCCTTTTATATTAAACTTTTTCATCAAGGGTTCCAACATTATATGAATTGTATTTGACTTATCCACTATGAGATTAGTTATTAGTTCTTTAATGGGAATATCTTCATTAGATTTTGTAAACTTTATTGACTCTCACTATTGTCTTAGGCTTGCGTGGTTCAAGAATTAAAGGATTTACTTCACTAATTTACTTTTGAGAATCTCAAGACTAGACAATATTATTATATAGGAGTCAATCACTTTATTATCTTAATTATGGTAATACATAATATATCCTTTGTAATACTTTATATGGCCAATGATGTAATGGTAAACTAATATTATATTTAGAGTTTTCTTAATAGGATTATAGATCTCTACTTAAGCGAAACATCCCCAAATTCAAAATGTATTAGGCTAGGTTTTCTCATGTCCAAAGACCTAAAAATAACTTCGGTATAGATATATATAATGAAATTCATTAAAAAATTTTTATGTCATCTAGACTACTTTACCTCATAGATACTTAGTCATTATTGCTTCTTATCACAACTCTAAGCCTATGATTGAGTTTTATAAGCAACATCATTTTAGAGTCCTAAGATCTTGTAAATTTTGCAAAATATCTATTATGCCTATAGTTCTAACCTTAATATTCACACAATTTTCAAACCTAAATATGGGCTCCCATTTAGTTAGCCTTCATTTATTAATTAATTTCACATCCAAAACTTTAATCTTATTTGGGTAACAAGACTAATATTTCCTATTATTTTTCTTTCCTTTATAATTAGGCCATAATTTAGGAACTAATTCTACTGTTAAAGACTTCTTCACTTATTCAAGAACATTTAGATATTAGATTAATACTACCTTATATCTAATTCTAAACCATATACTAGTCTTGATTTGACTGAAATCAAAAGAGGGTCTTATAATCCCTTTTAAACTTTAGCATATGCTCATCAATCTTTAACTCCTATATGACTACCATATCTTGTTAGAGTCATATCACTCACCAAACGAGTATCTCTAATATTATGAAATGTTTTAGTAACATTAAGGTAAACCTCTACTGAGGTTATCAACAATTGATTCTTTATGGTAAGTAAACTTAACCAAATGGATTTTTCTCACTCAACATAGAAATTTGGTTATTTAATTAAGCTATTATCTTAGGCTTGCGTGGTTTATCAACTGTCTAGGTCAAATTTATATCCTTAATCAATAGTGCAATTTAAATCTTATCTCTAATTTTTTAAAATTAGAGCCATTTAGGACCTTAATTATGATTTTATTATTATTGTTCATAATAATAGTCTATTAAATATGGAAAACAATAAGCAATATCATTGACAATAAATAGCTTCAAAATCTTATAAACTATTATCCATAAGAGCTCCAAACACATCATCATATAATCACCTTTGGGTAGAGAATACGACATATAATTAGAACCATCCATAAGGTTATAATAAAGAGAACAAATAACTTTGGAATAGTTTATCACCTTTAGGTAGATAAACCTATCAGGTAAATTGAAATTTTCACAACCAATGTTATTCCACAATCAACTCATGCACCCATCAATTTTTACACACGTAATAACCACTTTTGAGCAAAAAATTATATGTTTAAAATTGAAAAATATCTTTTTCACCAAATATAGAAATTTTGCAAACTTCAATAAAGGCACTGCTTTGACAATTAAACATTCTGATAATTTACAATAATTTTTATTGGAACTAAATAATATTGTCAAAATCAAGATTTCATGAGATATAAGACCAAATTATCTTTGACAATCTTAATTAAATTTGATAACAAATTTGTATTAGGCAATAATCAAAGTAGCTTTAAAACCATATAAGTTACACGCTATAGGGATTCCTAGTGTATCATCATCAAATCACCTTTAGGCAGGAGAAATGACATGCCATTAGGATCCTATATACAAGGTTATATAAGCTATATGAAGACCTTTATAACATATGATTTTCAAAAGAAATATCACATTTAGGTAGATAAAACTTTTGAGACCATTATTCCTTCCATCACTAGACATATGTCGATTGAATAGACCTAACCACCTTTAGGTGTATTGAGTTTTTCACGACCAGTGCATTTCCAAAATTAACCTTAGGCACTAAAAACCAAAGAATGTATTTGACGCAAACCTTGACAATATGACGCGAGACCCAACGTTCAAAAATATATTTTTCTCAGGATTGAATCGATTTCATCACTTAAATGACCTTTGACCTGAATCAATATGGAGATGAACAAACTTTGGTATCGTTAATGGTGAACACTACAAAATGAATCTTGATAAGTTCAAAAGGTTGGTAATTCAATAGTAGGCAAGCTATGTAAAAAGTCAACCAAAAAAATCTTTATTCATGATAAAAATTAAGTTTATATAGTGTCAACTTAACCCTAAAACCACCTATGACCCAATGGATTTCCAAACTTCTCAAGCCCATTACTTAATTAACTACCCAAAACTCTAATTAAAATGTAATATGACAATTGAACTCATTAAAGTCTAGCCTGGTCACAAAAAAGACCAAAATTCATAAACACTTGAAAATTCTAAATTTGGTAAAATAAAACTATATAATATACACTAAAACAACCTTTATTTGGGCCTACAAATTGGGTACAACTAGTGAAGTAGGTTATTGATATAGAACTTGAAACGAGCTTCGCGTTGATAGGTTACAAGCCTTGTAACCCCTTCTGAATCAAAAGTTATTACTATTCAAAGTTTGTCTATGTGTTTTGGATTAAATTTCTCTATGGGCTTAGGCCTGAATCAGGTTGACCTCTCTATTGGCTCCTTCAAGCATCCAATCATCCTTGAGTGAGCTGGTTTTAGTCTCTAAGCCCTTCATGAGCCCTACTAAGGTCTATTGCACCTTCTTAGCTCTGTTTCTTATAGTTGGCCCAACCGAAATGTGTAACGGATCTCCTTGATAGCTCAATGCTCCCATGATGCCTCCATCAGTATCATTACCAAAGAGAAAATTTTGTAAACCTCAATAATATATCACTTTGGTGATTAACATCATAAAAACTCACAAAATATTTTAATGATACTAAATATTATTGTCTTAATTAAAATTTCATAAGATACGATATTTTATTATCTCTGACAATTTTCCTTAGTGCTATTGTATCTAATCCAGTGAATAATAATCTTAATCTAATGTAGTAACTTAATCATACATGACAGAGTTGATATTTAAATCTATCAATCTTAATAACATAAGAGTATGTTATGCCATAATATTTAACGTAAAATTTAATTCACCTTCAAATGGAGACTTACAATAGCCTAATATGTATTTACATGTCACCACAAACCATTCATATACTACTACAAGTCTTTGATGCTAGTCAAGGATTGTTGCTTGCCTTTCTTATTTTCTAATGTGCATCTTTAAACCTCTAATTTGATATCACTTAGAATGATGATATGTCTTTATTGTGCTTCACACACTACCTTACACCATTATAAACGGCTAATACACTTATTTGCACTTCCTAAATGCCTTCACACAACAATGCGTGCTTAAACTAACCTTTATGCCCTCACATGCACCCTATAATCCTTTTCATGTACATTTATATGCCTCAGAAAAACTTTAAAATCTTATTATATGCTATCATAAGACATTCAAACACATTAATATGTCCAAATGATCTTTTATGCATGCACACACACACCAACTAGGAACTAATTACACACAATTACTTGTAACCACTCAATATAAGTTACCATTTACATGCATTAACATGTTTTTAGATGACCTTATATGTTACTTGCACATACCATAAGCTTATATTGCCTCCATAATACACTTACATGCAAAAGAAACCCATTCATGCACCATACATGCCTTTAGAGGAGTCCCACACAATAGAACACGCCATCAGTGCCTTCAACTCACTCTCACGTGCTACCAGGATCTCTTCATGCACTTCAAAGCACTACCAGGAACATTCACATGCTTGTATGCATGGCCATGCCTACATGAGGCACCTTCACGCATCCTGGTCCATTAACACATGCTTACATATGCTTCAAAAACCTTTTATATGTGTGGTTCTCATGCTCTTAATAAGTTGGGTTGGCCATCCAATGCTGCTTAGTTTGGATTTGTGTTTGACTTTGACAAGGTGGAACTTTATCCATTTGCTTTACAAGTTAGATTTATAGGTTTTCCTAACTCGGTGTTGACTCGAAATATCCAAGAAACCTTAACTATCGTGCTTCTTCGCTATAACATCGATTCAACTTTTTTCGATCATTCACGTTGTTCTATTCCAAATGGGAATCAAGGGCTAACTCAATTAAAGAGATTTCCAAGCAACGAAATCACTCAGATTGCACTGGAGATTGCATCATAGAACAACAACCACATCCAATGGTAATTGTGGTTGTTCTTCATAATCCGATAACTGATTGGTTTTTCTAGTCGGAGGAGAAGGAGCATAAGGGCACGAATCATGCTAAAGGAGATTTAGCCACCTCCAATTTTGCTAGAAATTGAGGTAGAGGCGACAACCGCACGCTACCAAGTTTTAGGTGGAATTTCTATTGGAAAATTATGTTTTATGCATGAAATTTCATAGCTATTATGAAATTCAATATGTTTGTTCTTAATTCTAGGGTTGGATTTCTTGATTAAATCCAGACCCTAAAGGAAATAAACTTTAATTTGGACTTTCAATCAAACCCTAGTTTTAGAAAATTTATCCTGATTTTAATTCTTTGACTTATATTCTATAACCTAATGCATTTGCTCTAATGACACATGTAAAATTTATTTTGCATAAACTGAATAAAATAAGTCAATCAACTATAATCCCAACATTTACATACAGATTATAAAATACTAAATAAACTTTAGGATTTTAGAAATATCTAGATCACCTCTTAATGTGACTATTCAATTATCTGGTTTTATTAAACCAAAAGCATAATTATTGTTAGCCCATATCAGAAAATTTCTAACACGATCTCATGAGTTTTTTTTTTGTGCATAAGAGTTGTTGATTGAGTCCTCAAGATTTTGTGCCATTAGCTCCCATACTATAATAAAATCATAGATGAATAAAGAAGCAAATTGCAAAACAATCAAGAGCAAGGAAGAGAAACTAACTTCTAGTAAATTCTCACCAACTAAATTAGTTTTATTTGTTTATATACAAAATTGATTCTGACAGCCTGGCAATCTTTCTCAAAATTAATCACAATTGTTGAAGAACTAGTAAACAAACACAAATATGGAAAATTTACGAGAAACTCTTATTTGAATTAGATTACTCATTTGAAATAGAATCAATTAGCCTAAATAGATGAATTCTCGAGGTATAATGACTGACCTGCAAGCAACCATTGTATCATATAAGTGCATAAATGACAGCAGTAGGTCTTAAACCCATCCTCTCTTGTTTACACAGCCCCACCTTTTGCATCAAAGCTACCCAAGACAAGTCTTTAACTTCAACTCAAGGCTTTAAACTTCAGCTCCTGATTTCAACACAGTGTCAGCAGCAACCTGTCACCAGCAGCTTTGCAACTTCGTTACAGTATCCTTAGTCTTGAACATGCTGTGCAACTTCTCAGTAGATAACACCGTCTTCTATACACACACACACACACACACTCACACTCTTATAATATAAGATAATGTTAATTATAATTATCTTCATCCTCTGACTTGAAAGCTTGAAGCTCTTCCTGGACATAAAAAACTATCATCGCTTAACGATACCTCACAGTGGGTTACAATTCTGTCGAATCTCTCCTACATGAACAAACTTTGAATACCTTCTGACGTTCGTAAAATCTCAACTTCTGCAGAAAATATAGCCTTCACCGGTCGGTGATCAGACAATTTTGTTTCTCCTCTAGTATATAGATGTTGCTTTAATCTCTTTCCACTCCAAATTATTCGGTCACACCTGAAATATATATTAAAGAAAACAAATTATTTTTTTCGTAATAATTTTCACTCATTCTTTCAAGAGTTATTTTAATATAAATTACCATGCGGGTGCACGCCATTTTTTGCATTTTTTGTCTTGAACACAGCCATAGTATATATCAGAGTTTATACAATATTTATAAGTTGGAGCGAATTTGATTGATCCTTCATTCCAACCTTGGAATATTTGTCCATTCATCAGCTCCATCCTTAGCTATATCAAAATTAGAGCACAATTTCAAAGCCAAATCTAGAAAACAAATAAACATAAAGCTAATTAATTTGTTCTTCAAATAATTAATTAATTTAGTTTACCTGATCACTTTCTAGCAATGGATTCCATTCTGTTCTTTCCACCAATAAACGAATTGTCTCTTCTGGTAGGGAAATTCTATAATTTAAATCCCCAAGCAAAATAACCTCACTGTATGTATGACGACTAATAAGCAATTAGCTGATATCAGCGTGATACTTTGTCTTCAAAAAAGCTTATTATAATAATGAAAGACGGTTACTAGTTGTTTAATTAGCTGTTAAAGTTATTTTTTGACGTGTTGATCAAGAAATCAACCTGATTTAAGAACTTAATTATTATAAAAAATTAATATAAATTTGTAAACTATTCACGAAAATGATTCTTTGCAGTTGGTTTATCTACCAAGTGAGTCTCCACCATGTAAAATAAAGCAACTAACAAATATTAAAAAATAAGAAATTAATTACAAGGTCTTAATTGATTTATTATATATTGATGTTTTGTTTTCAAGAGTTGTTTAAATTGTATAGCGGCAAATTAACATTAATAATTGCATAATTATGAATTAATGATTTGGATATTTTAACAATGAAATATTAAATGAAGAGTAGTCATACTCGTGATCCAGAATATTTTGAGGCAGATTAAGAGATGGGCCTCCATTAGGGAAGCTTGTTCGAGATAATATTTCGGCAACATCAGAGTTTCTGTGTTTCTCATCTCCTTCTCTTCCCCCCGAAGCTAAGTGACTACACACAAAGCAGAAGCTTGTTTCGTGCAACTGAAATCTAACCGACACCGAACCCTGCTAACAAAAATTTGAGATGAAATACATATAAAAATATAGATATAATCACCTTGGAACTGGGTATATTTCAATCGAAATAAGAAGAATTTATAATATCGGAAAGATTTTGATCATATTGTTGAACATGTGAAAAGAATTACCTTATTTCCTAGGCAGCCCATGATGCCACAGCCAACACAAGAGACACTGGGATGGCGGATGTATTGACGAAGATCGGTTCGAATCCAAACCGATATACAAATCCCAACCATCTGCTTGCTTATTATACACCGAAATTCCTCATGAGGAATGTTGTTTTCATATAATTTTCCTTCTTTGATCGGCGACAGACTTTGCACTTCATCAAGTTTGTCGTTTTGGATTTTGTCCCCGGAATGTGATCTCTTGTTTAGAGCTTTTCTAATCATGGCGTTCCATTTTTTGAGCATCTTATTATTCTCAGGCCCTAGAACATTCAAAGCTCGTAGAGGTAAAATTTCCTGAAACCTGGAGAGAACAAATAACAAGCATGCTAATTAACAGATTTCATTTTTTCTAGGCTTTTTCAATTTTGTGATTAATTTATTACCCTAATACATAAATGTCACAGGAGTTGTTTCGTGTATCGAGCCAATCCTCCATATCCAAATCTTCTTCCGGTGCAAACCCACCAAGGTTCCATGTACTAACAAAAACTCTTCACAAGATAGAAAAAAAAAAAAAAAACCTTCAACTAAGACGAATACTATCCAAGAATGAGCTAGATATAATTAAGCAAACCTTGATTGTTTCTTACTTGAAGTTTTGAGTTTCCTTATGATGATTGAAGATAGTCTCTCTCAAAGAGGGTTGGTGGTATAAGCTCGGCATTTCTAGCGAGGGTCCTGTACAGATGGGTAAATCCGCGACAAAGTTGTAGCTTCCGAATCTTTTTCTGAGAATTTTATTCACAATCAATTTAGGCCACATGACATGAAATTCAACAAAACATGCACAAAAACTGAAAAGCTTCTTGCATTTTAAAAAAATAAAGCTGGGAATTAAACGGTGTAGACTTTCAAGGAGAGTGCTTAACTACTTCTCGATTGAGAGCAGAAAGGGATGAAAAGAGAAAGCCAAAACTGATAAAAAGAATGGGAGGTGTAAAGATCATGCTGAGGAATAAGAGAGAGGACTCTGCAAGTTGGGAAGAAAGAACTTAAATTTTTAAGAGTGACGTACCAGATGATGGTCCATTACTAGAAATTGATTTCATTAACATTGATCTTTTGCATGCTTAAACTTTTTCTGTTTGTTGGATTGATAGATAGATATCTTATGTCTTATAAATTTATTTGTTTATCCATGGTGCTTCAACACAAGTGGGGTGGCTCCATTTTCATTGTTTATTAGCAAGTTGTTTATTAATTAAGAGATTAATTCTATAAAAATTTGATAATCGTTCAGGATGAGGAATAATCAAGATTTATTATTTTATTTGTTCATGTTTTAATTATGAGAAGATCAATAAAGAGAAAAAAGGATGAAGATGAGTGACTAATTTGATGGCTGAAGCATGAAGTTAGTTGAATAATCTAATAAACATGGTTAACTTTGTTAAGCAAAACTTAATATGACTTTAGTAAGTGTTAACAGTGTTTGAGGATCCGTTAGTGAGCTTAAGTAAAATGCACCGTTTTTGTTTCATCTTCTTCAACAAAGAATTGTTCTTCTTCATCGTCGTTGAGGGTTTTCCCTAGTTTCTTCTACTTGACACTGACAAAATCCAATGGAGGATATAGTATGGTTTTGAGTTTGTTTTGCTAAAATTGAATGGTTTAGATTATGGTTATATGGATTGCCAGTAAACAATTTTGCTATAATTTTTCATTAATCAAGTAAAAATTCTGAAGTTGCATTTTTCATTATGTTCTCAATTTCTTAATATCTTACAGAAGAATCTTTTTATAATATCAAAACCATTGACTAGCGTCAATGGCTAATCTTACTTCCTTCTCTAGTTTTTCATAAACAATTACAAAACCGTCTCGTCTGATTCTGCGTATATTTCGCTTATGTCTTCACTGAACAATTTTTCAGGTTCCACAATGCAAGTTATAAACCCTAAATGAAGAAATTATCACTACTGGTATTCATCACAAGCACTCTTCTTAGTAGGAAGCCATGAACTCAAGGATTATCTAAAAAGTTCGATTCCTTGTCTTGCACTATTTGTTTTTGCAAAAATGACGACAGGAACTTGGAAAAGGATTGATAAGTATATGATGAGTTGGTTACTTAGTTCTATCTTTGAACAAATGTTTAGTCACATTGTAAATGTGAAATTGTTGTGGAGATCATATAACGAAATTTGCAAACTTATTTTATAGCTTTGTAGAAAATGAGAGTCAAGCAGTTGAAAAATGCTCTGCAAACATCGAAGAAAGATAGTCTTAGTATTTATAAATAATAAAATTATATGTTTACACTTTTCAATATATAATTAATAGATTACCATATGATTGAATGATTTTATATTAAAAAAAAAGTAATATCAAATCATATGATAATGCATTATCTATGTACTAATATATATATATATATATATATATATATATATATATATAAAACATTGTCTATTGATAAATATATGATAATAATGTTGGATATTGTAGATGCTTTAACAACAGTTAGACATAAGATTTTAGGTGAAGAGTTGATCAATTTTATTTTAGATGGTATCGGATCAAAATTTGATCCAGCTATAGTACACATTACATATAAGTTGGATTCAATATATGAAACCATAACTTTTTTCAGAAAAAAAAAAAATGTATTACAAATTTTTGAACAAAGGCTGAATAAGAGCTCATTTTATGCATGGGAGTTTAATGGTAGAAGTGTAAATCTGGCTACAAGTTCTAAATTGAATATATATGAAAACTGAACAGATAAGATGAATGATTACTTAGGAAATATGCAAACTTGTCTCTCAACACTAACACAACATTCTCAATCAATACTGGATAGTATGCTCAACAGAACTATAAAAGCATGTTAGTTGAAGGAAATCAAACTACTCTAGGCAAGGGAAGAGGAAAACCCTTTACGAAAACAAAAATGATCTGTCAGGTTCGTAGCAAGGGAGGACGCTGAAGCTGCCTTTGAATTCAGATTAAGACTATTTCTTGAGTTATCCATCATATGTGTACGCTGAAGCTGCCTTTGAATTCCCTGATTAGAAAAAAATTCAATTGAAAAGTATGCTATAAAAAAGTCTAGTGAGAATAATTTTTTGTTAAAATAAAATTTCCAAAGTTTATGTTTTTCCCAAAAATATAATATAATCTTTACATACAATTCATTCATGCGATGCCATTTTAACATGTCATTTTGTTTTCACAACAGAGTAACTTTTGGCTTTCTCGACCAACTTGTCTCCATGAACTCTAACAATAACAACTTGATTGATTTATATTAATTTTTCTGTGGATAGTGATGAATATTAATTTTTTATGCAAAAAAAATTCTATCTTTTCTTATTTTCAAACGATTCTTCAGTACTTACTATAAATCATGATTGATTCCCTTTGTCTGCACGTAACCATTTGCTCAAATTAATTTTCTATATGATTCTTCTCCAACTTGTCAAGATGATGGAATAAGAAATATCGCAGTTGGTATCAATGTTATCATTTTTGTTCCAATAGTAATTAAATTTCCTTTTTAAGGAAGTAACTAAGTGTCTGTTAAGCCGGATTAGGAAATTTGTAGATTAAAGTCATTTTTTTATCGTGGGCGGTTGAAAATGATTTGGCCTCTTATTTAGTTTTTTTCATGTCACTATCTTCAACTTAAATGTATTTATTAGATAATGGGATATAATTTTTCACGTTTGGAAAATATTTCATTTAAGTTGAATAATCTTTTTCATCTTTCCTTTTTGGACGACCTTGTTTTTCAAATTAAATCTTTGTATTCTTTAAAATATAAGCTTCAGACAGTTAAATTTTTTAGAAATAAAATTTCAATCAAACATTTTTATAAAAATGATAGTAAAAATTTACCTTTTTGCATCTTTCAATAAATGCTAATCTAAATTTTAAAAATTACTTACATCTGATTAAGTGAAAATTCGAAACCTGTAATATGTTATATATAAATTATGCCACAAGGTCTCTTTAAAGATGGGTAGGCTGCAACCTAGCTACCAACTAAGGATGTGAATATAATTAGCTATATGATGGCGACTCGAATTCAGGGAGTGCATGTTCGAAAGATAAAAATTCTAGGAGATTTGTGGTGGCGGCAGAGGGATCACAGTGATAAGCCTAATCCCGTAGCCCACCACTGATCATATGGGGTATTGGGTGATTGCCTCTATTGTATGAACCTTTCCAAATACACCTAAGTAAATATAATAGTTAGAATCATGTTCGCTTGTTAGTCTATTCAAACAGAGTGGGCATGACTTGAGGACTGGAAAGACCTGCTACAATGCGGGTATAACTTATTATAAAAATGAGATTAAGAAGTACATGTGTTAACTATATAGAAAGTGTGCCCACAAAATAGAGTGAAAAAAAGATTAGAATCTCAAGCAAAGAGAACAGATCATATTTTTCATCTTGTAATATTCTTCATTCATATGGAATTTTTCCCTATCGTCTGGCTGTGGTTTATTATGTACGTATTATATTTATTATATTTTTCATGTAAATATTTATATTCGTGTGTTGAGAATTTGTGCATTTTTCTATTTGTTTTATTTTGTTTTTTATAACATCATTGTTTAACATATCCATTTACTAAATATTTTTGATGATGCAATTTCTCATTACTAATTAATATATGTACTTTTGAGTTTGGTGTAAAATAGATTACTGTAACAGCAATAGGAATCCAAAGAGATTCTAGTGTGTTTGCTACAATGTGTTGAAAACTAAATGAAAATGGTTTATTAAAACGTATGACAATAGCTGATACGCACTGTTTCATTAAAAGTGCAGCAGGTGACATTAACTTACTCCTTAAGCATTGTACAAACACCAAAACAAATCCCTTTTTGTGCTGATATTCTTAACAAGTGGGATAGATTACAAAAACCTAGAGGACATTTTCAATGGTAACAGCAACTTGGTGGCAAAGGTGGCTTTCATCTTTGATGGTCGAAACTTTCATTAATCTAAGGCAAAAGAAACTTTAGCTGAGTTTAGCGGTGAATTTAGGGAAAAGTTTCAAATTTGATTTTACTGGGGAATGGTAGAATTTTGTCTGTTTAAAATCAGCTCAATCAAAACAAATGTTCATATTTTTCATTGAATCAAAACCAAGTAGTTTTGATTCAACAAATTTGAATCGGTTACCCAACCAAGCACCCTAACTTTGATATGAAGTTGGTTCCTGGGGTAATTCCATAAAAATTAGAACCAGAATCTACCCGAAGTAGGACCATTCTAGATAAGCACTGAAACGAAATTGGATATCCGAGAATTATGGTTTGGGTATTTTTCTCACCAATTTTTTTAGTAGTGAAAGGGCAAGGTCAAAGTTAATCCTAAGGGCCTTAGCGTGAGTTTGAGTGTGAGAGGTACGGAAGACGAGGAGTGTGGAGTATACTTAATCGTCTTAATTACCCAGCATTAACAAACCGACTTGACTATCCTGTAGACTCTTGAGCACATGTAAGCAGTGAGTGGCATCAAACTCAGCAAAGATGACATAAATTGCCCACTTAGCAATGTTGTGGTTAGCTATACATTCGCTCTCCAGAATCGTGCAATAAAGGTTGTATCTAAGGAAGATTTTACCTACCATGTAAAGAGAATCCACAATAATCACTGTTGTAAATAAATAAAGCATTATTGTTGAATACAAGCAAGTTGTCTTCTCCAAATTTTAAGTGTTTATCGCATTAGATTACTTTTTTTTTTTTTTTTAATTCATACCAAGGCAATGCTATGGTTGTTTATATTAGAATACTCATATGGCCAAACCTATAAACCATGATTGACGTGCCATAGAGCTTAATTTGTTTTTTATTTGAACATTTTAACTCAGCTTAAGCTAGTTCTTTATCTTAAGTATCTAGAAAAATGAGAAGGCTGATCTTTAGAGGGAGGAATCTTTCGTAAAAGAAATTTAGAAAAAAATCAGTTATTGTCAACTTGATTTGTAGAATGATGCTTTGTTTTCAGTCTCAGTGAGCATTGAGTTGGATTATTATAAATCAATTAATTTTGTAAATATGTCTTTCTTGCTCAACCAAATGTAGACCGAGTCGCCAAATCTTGGTCTGACAAAATGTGATCCTAAAAACTTTTGTATAACTGCAAGTTGACATGATAATTTTATTATTTTGGGCCATTGAGAGGAACATCATGTAATTAAAACTGCAAGTTGAGATATAACTATACTTTAATAAAATAATACCTTCTTTTGAAAACAAAACTAAATTAATTATTAACTCTGTGTCAATCAGAGCAACTAAATAAAAATTGTTTTTAATTTAAAATAAAAATAACTAAAGGTGGCACGCTCGCATGGATTATTGTGGAAAACTTTGTGCACTGATTCGTTGAGTAAATTTCAAAGACGAAACTATATAGTACTGGCTGGATGGTGTGTCAAGGATAAACAGAAAACTGTTTAGATATTGAAAACCGGGTGCAAACAGAAAGATATTAAACTTTTTCTATGCGGATAGTCAGGATGATTATTGTAAAACAATGGTTTATGAAGAGAAAAGACACAAAAGATAATCTTTTGTGTATTACTATGTTAATCAATTCTTGGTATCTTTAGACATATATGACATATCGACAATTTAATTAGTGTGGGCACTTGCTGTAAAATCACAATCAATAATCTTTTGTTTTATATACAAATATTTTATATAGATTTACTCTTTAAGCTGCTGCAATAATTTTGTGATGCTGTTTTATATTTATTGTAATCTTTCATTTTTTATTCGTGTGATTGCATCTTATCTTTATGTTTGCACATTCATCTTTACTTTATATCCAATAGTTATTTATTTATTTCTGTGCACCTACACCAGTTACAACGGCCAAATAGTAGATCTCTCTTGTACATATTTTTGTATCCGATGTCTTTTCCTATGGGCTTATTGTTCAATTGCTAAGAGATACGATTTATAGTGCAATCTGCTTATACTTTCCTATATACATTATACAAAGGAGCTTGCTTATTATTTTCTTTAATAAAGAAAAAAAATAAAGGAGTCAAGGGTACTCTCAAATGTACATACAGAGTCCCATTTTATTTATTTATTTATTTTCCCCTTTAAATCTTTTACATTCGCAGGTTTGTATCTCTAACAGTGTATAACAATGGATCTTCCAAATTTGGCCAGCGAAGGAGCCCTTCCTCCTTAAATAAATGTCTCGGCATCTTCGGAATATTTTCCCCTTGTCTCCCGGTGCTAAAACTAGAATAGCTTATGATCTTATGGCTAAATAATATCTACAATGATTAAACAAGCTAACACATATATATCATAAAATAAAATGAAATGAAAAAAACTGGTTATTATTTAGTGCAAGAAATAAACAAATTATGAAGTATAAGTAATCTTGATAAAGTCACTTAGGTTAATGATACGGGTTTGGTTAGCAAAGTTTGTACCGAGCTAAGAATGAGGTAGAAATTAGTCACCCACAATAATCAAATAACATATTCTATCAAATCAAACTAAGAGCAGGTAAGTGGACACGACATATTTTTACATAATTTGACTAAGATTCAATATGGTATACAGTCATGGGACCAAGTCCAGCTCAAATAATCTATTAAGCAATAAACTTGTTGGCAAATGAATGTTGAGATTAACAAGTAAACATTCTTTGTTCACTTAGATAATTTCTAACTCTCCTATAATAGTAGTTAAATCTCATTACCAAAAATAACCCACTCGGTTGTTCAAGCTCCATTTGAATTTTCAAATTGTATTGAGATAAAAGCTGACGGCATTTGTTAATTGCTAACAAAAAATGTAAAACTTAACAATTCCATTTACCATATAAACTATTGTAAAAGATATTTGTTAAACAATCAACGGTTATATTTTTTAAATAAATTTTAGAGGCATTATTTAATTTCTCTCTCTAGTTTCTTTCATTTTCTTTGATAACCTTCTCGAACTCTTCTTGCTTTTCAATCAATTTTCAAGTAATCTTATGGTATCAAAGTCATAAGAACTAACATTGTCAATTGTGGTTAACTTCTCTCTTTAAATCTCAAGTGATAAGAACTAACGTTCTCGATTGTCGCTAACTCCCCTCCTCAAAATCTCTTTTTCACGTGTTGTACCTAAAAAGTACAAATGTTTCATTTGAAATTCTTACACCCTAACCTTCAGTCAATGGGTTTTTCATCGAATCTACAAGTCATTTCTTCAAAATTAAACTGTCAAACCTTTGATTTTAGAAATCTCAAGTTCTCTTCACCGTTAGTACTTATGATCTAGAAGACCACCTTCTCACATTGACTCTATAGTTTGCTCAATTTATCTGTATAAGGTCAAATCACTTTAACCTTAACTCTTATATTATTATCAAGGCAAATCCAGACTATGTTATGTGGAAAGAGGTAGACAAATTGTTAGTTAGTTGGTTATTTCCTTTGATAGCTGAAAAAATTTTTAGTGTAACCTCTATATGTCAGTTTTTGACTATCTATTCTTGAGAAAGAGTTTGTCAGTGAGTCAAAATCTCAAATGGTGTATATGAGAAATTTGTTACAAATGATTAGGAGGGTAGCTTAAGTATTAGTAGTCATATACTTAAGATGAAGAGTTATGATGAAAAGCTTATAAACTACACATTAGATTGTTTAGGCACTGAATATAATGTTATTGTGGCAAGTATAATGGCTAGCTAAAATCATAATTAGACTCACTAAGATTACAAGATACTCAATATTTGTTGCAAAGGCTTGAAAAGTTAATACAGTATAAAATTTATCTCATTAGATTTTCATAGTGGATTGGTTAACATTGTTAGCTTAGCCAAAACACAGGATAAGATAAGACAAGACAAGACAAGCAACTTTCGTGAGTATATCACTCATAAAGTTTTCCCAACTTCCAAGTTGTCAAACTAGGCAATCATGCTCACTATGTTGAATGGTGTTGCACAAAATGGAGATATAAGAAGTTTTATTCCAAATCATTTTAAGCAGTCTGGTTAATTTTATCTGTCAAATTAATCTTCCATGTCAACTAATGTACAATGTAGGGAAACAAAGGGAAGAATAAATGGAAGAGGTAGAGTTATATGCCAAGTATGTGACATGCCTAGACACACGACACTTCAATGCTATAATTGATTCAATACTAGTTACAATAATCCAACCATAATTCCACAATTTTATATTGGTAAATCCAATGAAAATCAACTTATGTTTAGAAACATTGCTATTAGTAGTTACTGTCCTAGTTAGTAAATACAGAAACAAAAAGAAACGTATGAAAATTAAACGGGTATAATACGATAAATAGTGAAAAATACGTATGAAAAAAATGCTCATAAAATTTGCATACAAGAAAAATACAAAAATATATATACGAGTTTAATACGACACATTGTCAATACTATGTTTTAAAAAATACGACAATATCAATAATAATTTTAGTATTTTTTACAAATCTCCTAATGAAAATCAATATAACAATTCAAATGTAAAGTATTTAATTAACTATTAAACTTAATATAATATAATATATAATCAAAATTCAAATTATTGTCTCAAGATTCTCAATAAAGACTATTGAGACTAAAACACAAAATATATGCCTATAATATTAAAATCATTACAAAACTAACATAAATAAATTCCAAATTTATGTCAAACAGGCCTATATGATAGATAAAATAGCTCAAATAGCATAGTACTATGCACTTTAAAAGGTTTACCGTCAAAACATGCAAATAGAAATTGTTAACTAAACACATAAAAAACTAAGAATAACATTGAGATTACTAAAAATTTATGCAAAAGTTGTTAGTGCATCTAGAAAACATTTAATTGAAGATACTTAAACAAAATCTAATTTGACATTAGAAGTACTATTTCATGTTAGAAATGGAACCAAAAATAATAATTAATAAAAAAATCACAACTTTCACAAGACATATAAGAGTTGGTCATTTTTTAGGAATAAATATGATCACACAGTGAAATTAGGGTTGGTTTACCCAATATACCATAAGATAATATTATGCTTCAATCAAAATCCTCCACATATAAAGTCTTCCGTATGAAACAAGAGAAGAAATCAACAAAGGAAATACTAAATAACGGGGAGCAATACTAACTGTTTCTCTAACAGTGAACCAGCTACCCAGGGTAGAAAGATTCAATTATAGTCTCAACTTTCAGGTACATATAATATAGACAAGATTCGAATTACGAACACATAAAATAGACACAATTCAAATTACAAACTCAAAAATCAAACAAGAGTTTCAAACATTTAACACAACCAAGATTCAAATTATAGTATAGTCAATATTCAAATTGTAGTCCATAACAAATAATATATATAAACAAACAATAAAACTCAAAAAAGAGCACCGTCCAACTAAGAAAGGTCATCATAATTTATCAAGTCATCAATGGTTGGTGTAGAATTAAAATTTTCATCTATATGAATTTTTTTCATAGTCAAGACCCCCCCAAATTATCAAGATTTATCTGTTCCAAATCACAAGCCATTGTGGAAGTGAACTTATCCATCATCATTGTGTTCATTTGACACCCTACTCCTTTTTTTTTTTTTTGGAGCAACTTCAAAGGCACCCCAATTTCTCTCACATGATGAAGCATTACAAGATTGACTCAAAATTCGAATAACATGCTTCTTCATCAAGAGAAGATCATCCTTATTGTAATCCTGGCATATTTTTGTAAATGACATAAAAAACTTTTATTAAAACAAAGAGAGAAGAAATATAGCAAAAAATTCAAATTTTTTAAACTTACGAGTGTAACTTGTTGCTAACATTGTTTTTGTTGTTGAAGTAAATAATGTAAATGACCTACTATGATACAATTGAACCTCTCTAATAAATGTCAACTTTTCCTCTACCAAAAGCAAGTTTTCATTAATGTAATTGATGTCATCTTTCATCTCCCTGACCTCTTTAAAATTTCCAGAAAAAAGGTGAGATGGACTAAGAAAGGTAGTTACAGTATGTATTGGATGAATGATGTTATTGACCCAATGATTGTCAAATAATTACAAAATATGTCTATACTTGTTCGCATCACTATTACATTGTTCCTTAATTGAAACTTTTGCTCTCATCATTAGTTCATATAAATAACCAACAGTAAATCCATCACCATCAACCAAACGAAGAACTCGAATCAATGACTCAAGAATATTTATAACATCCCTTGCTCTAACCCAAAAATCACTCTAAATAATTTCAGTAACCCTTTTACCTAATTCGGTTTTACAATAATCAAAACCACTCTATTCAAATGAAGCAATAAAAAGGCGAAGTTCATTCTCCAAATCCAACGTAGATTGAAACATTAAAAAGTTTGTGATGAATCTTGTGGTACAAGGTTCCCTCAATTTTCTATCTTTGGTGAACTATTTCATTGCTACATGAAGAATTATGTACTATGCCATTCCATCTTCAGTGGCAACTTTTACCCCATCAACTTCAGCATATATGTCTTTTAATAGAAGTTGGATTCCATAAGCAACACATCTTATCTTATACATACGAGGATACATGCCAATGAGCATGCCACTAATAGATATAAAATTGCAACCATTGCCAGTTATGAATTGTACAACATTTTCCTAGCCAATTGATTCAATCATTGAGGAAATAATATCTTTCAGAGAAATCACAGTTTTTCTTTCTCAAGAAACATCTAATGATTTCAAAACACTGCATCACCAAGTGAATGTGTAATGAGATTAATGAAAAATCAATGTCTATATATCAAACATTATAGTGCAATCAGATGTCACCCAAGAATGTTTCACCATAGCAACATACTCATCAACACTTTTCCTAAAGTCTAGAATTAATTTGGCTCGAAGGGTTGAATAAGATGGAAGCTTGTATGTTGCATCATCTTTAGCCACTACCTTTACAAAATCACTAGTTTGAATAATATTAAAAGTAATATTGCTCACCACAAAATGCTTAACAAGCATTTGATCAACAAACTCCTTATCCTTTTTCTTATTCATTTGTAGTAAGGATGTTTAACTTTGATGTCTTTGGCCTCCTCTAGAAGTTGGTGGATTTGATTCTCTTCATGAACATTAAAGTTTAAAGTAGATGTAGAACTAGTTAAAGTTTTTGATTTTTTATTACCTGCAAACATAGCTAAAAATGCATATGCTTGTGTCTCAAGATTAACTTTGCCACAAATATTAATATCAGGACCATTTATTTCAAGCAATTGTGCTTTAATTTTTGAAGCCCCACCACTAAAAACTTTTTCATAAAATTTACATTTCCACTTGTTTCCCTCAAGCTCCTCGACATGTTCCCAAATTCTATCTTTTGTTTTTTGCACCATATTGATTAAAATCTATATGTAAAAAAAAATTAATTAGGTAAGACAAAACAAACAAAAGGTTTTTCAAATGGCATATAATATAAATATGTACTCCATGTAAGTCTCAATTTATCAAACTGTTTTTATTAATAATATAAACAAATGCAATAATTAACATAAAAAGTCAAATCCCAAAGTGTTCCTTAAAAAACAACTCAAGTCATTGTAATCCATTATTTAATTTCAGATTTTTAGTCAGTAGGTGCAACTACAACTGCAACCCACATGAAAAAGCAAGTCAAGTGGTTTTCACCAGAACACTTTTTGGAATATATATATATATAGTCCATATAAATCCCAATTTATTATAATTTATTGCAAACCCAATAATTGGAAACAAATCTTTATTCTTTGCATATTTTATTTCAATAAAGGACAAAATAACAAACGCAAGCAGGTTCATCACAAAAGCAAATTTTGCATATTCTCCTTCGAGTAATACTATACATGCCTATTTTAGATACACAAATATATACATACTTATATGTGTCATAATGAAATTAGGTATTACTTTATCTTAAATTCATAATCATCCAATCACATGATGATATAAATATGTGTATACATATTTGTGTACTCAAAGTAAGTACACATAATTTTATCAATTTTCCTTTTATTGTGCTTTTCTTTAAAACTTTGTTTCTCTTTCAAAAGCCAACTTTGTCAACATATTACTTTGTTTAAATAACACAAGATCATGAAAAAATAAGAAAAGACAACAACACATGTGAACCAAAATATTATAGTACCAAACAGGAAAAACTTGTCATATATACCAAAAGACAAAAGCTACCTAACGAAGACAAATGCATGGAAGAAAAGAATACAACTTGGTTGGAACTTGGAATTTCTCTACCCTTTGACAACAACAATTTTTAAATTGAAGAAAATGGAATAGGTGTTTGAGTGTTTCTATGGAACATGAATCTTCGTACAAGAGAGAAAGAATGGGAAATTAAGGATTAAAAAGAAACAAATAAGTTTTTTTTTTTTAAATGGTTGTGGCATTATTGTAAATAATTAAAAATTGAAGAGAAAATTTTGTCCTCTAAGCTTAGCTAAACATTCAAGAAAAGGGCAAACATAAAATACACATGAATAATTTGCATTTAATACGCTTTGAGTATAAAAAAGTTTTTCAACATGTTTAATAAGCAAATTAAACGTGAATAATACTCGTTTTTACTATCTAAGGTTATAGTTTTGATTCTCCTTTAATTAGTCCATCCTTAGTTAGCATTTCCTCCATTGATTTAGTTCTTACAACAAAGTATCCTCACATAATGAATCATTCATGCTTATGTAACCTCTCATAACCAATAGGTGTGTTATAGAAAAAGGGTAAGAGTTCCCTTATTTAGAGGGCCCAAGGAATTTTTTTTTTTAATCATGCCCTGTAACACTCCTAATTAGCAATTCACACAAACCAAACCTATCAACCAACTGGATTTTCATCATCTCAATCACAATTAACAAAATAAGTACATAATAATAACCATTATAAAAATTGCCACCCATAGAAACTTTATAACCAATTTCAATGACTAATCATATATATATATATATATATATACATATATAGAAATATATATATACAATCACATATATACATATAGGAAACAAAATATATACATATCTACCAATATCTATATCAAGTATATATATATGCATATATTCACATATACATCAAAAACATATAAATCAACAAAAATATGGTGTCTTCCTCCCTCAGCCGCATGTCTCATTAGTGCTCCCTGAGAACCTTTGCTGCAACTTTTTACCTGTAAAATATTAAATTAAACGGAGTGAGGTACCATGGTTCAGTAAGAAGATCATACTCAATACTCAAAGTATTTCATATCAGTACTAATCACTTCCGTACTCAGCGTGTCTGGGCTATTCACATACAAAATAATTGACACGGAACACGCATTAAACATATATCATAATTCTCTTCTTTCACATCGTTTATTCATTTCCTTACTATACAAATATGATTCACTCGTTATGATTTATGCATGTATGAGTGTCATGACTTTTCTATTTTCTGATTGTACATCTTTCTCTTTTTTTTTTTTTTCAAATATTTTCATTGACCGGTCTAGACTACATATGACAATACTTGCAATCACCATACAAGGTACAATCCTCTCTTACACGCATATTTCACTATTTTTTTTTTTGTTGTCCACATAGTACAGCTGATATTTTTCTTTGTTGTCTACACAGTATAACCGATATCTTTCTTTGTTGCCCACATAGTACAGCTCGCGTGTAAGGATTTTAAGTATGTTTTCTACTTTCCTGTATCATATGAGTCATTATAAAACCAAAAACACTTGTTTTCCATTTCCTGAAAACATGCATAACTTAGAAAATGTTTTTCCTATTTCTTTATTTTTCTAAAATCATGCATATGCTATGATTCCTCATGTATACATGTATAACCATAATATGAAATATGTCCATTCATTATTTTCCCTTATTTTCTTCACCCCTTATCAAACATCATATTATTTTCTCATGCATTTATATATATCTCATGCATTCCATATGAATATACATATTTATTATTATGGTTTTTACACATATCATGCACATAATTAAGTAAAATTAATCTATAACACATAAAATGACACTTTTATCCTTATGGTCAAAAATTACATGCTTATCTTTAGTGCAAATTGTTTCATCAATTCATCATTTCTTACATATTCAACACACAAAATCCACTAAGCTACCCTAAGAATATGAAATGTCTAAAATACCCTTATGGAAAAAATTTACATCATAAGTCCTAATGAATTTCTTTATTCTTTTAAGCATAAATCACCTTAATTATAATACCTTACACACTTATATAAGTAAAGGTTTTTTAAATAACCTAACTCAATTTACTTCAAGTATGTAAAGTATTAAATTCTTATCTTTTCTTTGCTAATTAGGTGATTTAAGCTTACCCTCCTTCTTTTCTTCTTCTTAGCAACCTTAATCAACCAAAAATATAATCATCCATCAAAACCCTAAACTTGACATCTCTTAAAAATTAAACTTTTTACCTTAGAACTTACCAGAATTGATAGATCTATACTTTTTATAACTGGAGGCTCTGGAAATCAGGTGGTTTAGCTAGGTTTTTTGATGAATTTGTTTGCTTGAAGGAAAACTTTAGCTAAAATTATGGAGATTCTCGGCCAAGGAAGAAGAAAATGAATAGTTGGTTGGTTTTATAAGCTTTTTGGACTAATTTACCCTTAACCTTTTTCATAAATGACTATTTTATCCTTAGTCAATTACCAAAAACCCTTTGCACCACCATATAATTTCGAGTGTGCCATTCAATTTTCATTCCCACTTTGTCTCTTAAATCCTTATAAAATGACCATTTTACCCTCTTTGAAAATTATTGCTCATTTAGTAGTTTTCTATAATTCTTTTACAATTTCTTTAAACAACAAGTTATAAAATCAACTCTAGGGGTAATTTTAGAAGTAGAGTTCACTGACATACCTGAATTCAGGTGTTACATTTCTTCCCTACTTAAAAGAATTTTGTCCTCGAAATTTCAACAAATATGTTGGGAAATATCTCTCTCATTTGTTGCTCAACCTCCCATATGACTTCTTCCACCTTATGATTCTTCCATAATACTTTCACTAATGGAATTGTCTTATTTCGAAGCTCTTTTATTTTTCTGTCTAGTATCTGCACCGGTTGCTCCTCATAAGCTAAATCTTCTTTTAATTCCATATCATCTGATTTCAAGACATGTGAAGGATCGCTAATGTACTTTCTCAATAAAGAAATATGAAATACATTATGAACTCGATCCATACTAGGTGGAAGTGCAAGTCTGTAAGCCACTTTGCCCACTCTTTCTAAAATTTCAAATGGGCCAATAAATCTTGGAGCAAGTTTCCCTTTTCTTCTAAATCTCATCACGTGCTTGTAAGGGGCTACTTTCACAAAAACTTTGTCACCTAGTTGAAACTTTACTTCTTTCCTTTTCAAATATGCATAGCTCTTTTGTCTATCCTGAGCTTGCTTCAATCTAGTCTTGATAGTCTTTATATCTTCCACTATCTTCTAGGTTAACTCAGGCCCAAGAACTTGACTCAAATCATCTCGATCTCCTATGTCATCCCAATGTAATAGAGATCTACACTTTCTTCCATAAAGAGCCTCATATGGTGCTATTTTAATGGTGGACTGATAACTATTATTATATGCAAATTCTATCAATGGAACCATCTCATGTCAGATCATTTTGTAATCTAAACAATAGACCCTCAACAATCCTCTAGTATTTGATTTACCCTTTCTATCTGGTCATCTGTTTGAAGATGATATATTGTGCTAAATACCAGTCTAGTACCCAATGCTCTCTGTAAACTATCCCAAAAAGCTGAAACAAATCTAGGGTCTCTATCTGACACAATAGTTTTGGATACGCCATGTAATCTCACAATCTCTCGTACATAAATCTGGGCTAGTTGATCTGAAGTAAAACAATCTTTCACTGGAATAAAATGTACTGATTTAGTCAATCTATCTACAATCACCCATAGTGCATTATAGCCTTTTTGTACTCGAGGTAGGCCAATGATGAAATCCATTGAAATATCTTCCCACTTCCATTCAGGAATACTAAATGGGTGAAGTAAACCCGAAGGTCTTTGATGCTCGGTCTTAATCTGTTGACATACCAAGCACTTGGCTACATAGTCACCAATATCTCTCTTCATACCTATCCACCAATAAGTTTTCTTTAAATCTTGATACATCTTTACTCCCCCAGGGTGGACAGTGTAAAGTGTATCATGTGCTTCACTCATGATTTTTTTTCTCAATTCCAAATCTTAGGGAATATATACCCTGTTTCTAAACTTAAGCACGCCTTCTATCATTTGAAACTCAGTTGCTTTCCCCTCACATATCTGTTGACTCATTTTATGGCACCACAAATCTTCTACTTGCTTCTCTTTTATTTCATTGAGGAGATTAGGTTGAATTTCCAATTTGGCCACCCGACTCACTATCACCTCAATTTGTTCCCCTGAAACTCTTTCTGTAACTTTATCTGAGTGGTAAGATGAGTTATGACAATCTTTCTACTCAAGGCATCAACTACCACATTTACTTTACCCCGTTGATATTTAATATTACATTCATAATCTTTAACTAGCTCCAACCATTTTCTTTGTCGCATATTCAAGTCTTTCTAAGTCAAAAATTATTTTAGACTTTTATGATCGGTGTAGATATTACATTTAACTCCATATAAATAATGCCTCCAAATTTTTAAAGCAAAAACCACTGCCACTAACTTTAAATCATGGGTAGGGCAGCGTGTTTCATAATCTTTTAATTGTCGAGAGGCATCTGCTATCACCTTACCCCTTTGCCTCAACACGGCTCCTAAGCCATTATGTGAGGCATCACAATAAATATCATAGTCTACACCCTCCTCTGGTAATACTAAAATAGAAGTTGTAGTCAACCGTCTTTTTAGCTCTTGAAAACTCTTTTCACAAGCATCAGTCCATAGAAAAAGAGTTCCTTATCTGGTAAGAGTTGTAAATGGCTTGGTCAACTAAGCAAAACCTTGTATAAATCTCATGTAATAGTCGGCTAGCCCTAAAAAGCTTCTGATCTCTTTCACTGTCTTCGGCCTCGCCCATTCAAGTATTATTTCCACTTTACTGGCGTCTACAACTATACCTTCCTTAGTAACCACGTGTCCCAAAAGTACCACTCGATCCAACCAAAATTCACATTTAGAGAATTTGACATACAATTTCTTTTCTCTCAATCTTTGTAGCATAAATCTCAAGTGTTCAGTATGTTCTTCTTCTGATCTGGAGTATATCAAGATATCATCAATAAATACTACTAGGAATTTGTCAAGGCAATCATGAAATACTCGATTCATTAAATCCATAAAGATTGTTGGGGCATTGGTCAATCCAAAGGGCATCACCACAAACTCGTAGTGCCTGTAGCGGGTCCAAAAAGCTGTATTTGGAATATCTTACTCTGCAATCCTCACTTGGTAATAACCTGACCTCAAGTCAATTTTGGAGAACACAGAAGCTCCCTTCAATTAATCAAATAAATCATCAATTCGAGGCAACGAGTATTTATTCTTCACTGTAAGTTTATTCAACTCCTTGTAATCTATACACATACGAAGCGACCCATCTTTCTTTTTGACAAATAGTATGAGCGCTCACCAAGGAGAGTGGTTGGGTCTAATAAAACCCTTATCTAAAAGTTCTTGCAACTGTTTCTTTAATTCTTGTAATTCAGTTAGAAAAATCCAGTAAAGGGCTTTTGAAATTAGGGTTGAGCCAGGTTCTAACTAGATACTAAACTCTAACTCTCTCTCTGGAGGTAAACCTGGTAGCTCATAAGGAAAAACTTTTGAAAAATCTCGTACTATTAGGACATTCTGAACACCCAATTTTTAAATATCATGTTCATGTACCACATAAGCTAAATATCTTATACACCCTTTTTTTAACAAATTTTACGCCTTTACACTGCTAATCATTATACTAGGCTGATAGCCCTCTCCAAAACTAAAGTGATCCTCATTGTCATGTTGGAATCAAGCCTTTTTTCTTTCTATAGTCAATCTCAACTTCATATCTTTCTAAAAAATTCATGCCCAGGATAATATCAAAATCGGGCATATCAAAGACAATCAAGTCCACCTTTAACTCTCTCCCATGTATCACTACCCTCTGGTCCCTTAACATCTTATTAGTAATCACACTCCCACCATCTGGTATCTCAACTCTAATAGAATGGGTAGATCTAACAAGCACTAAACCTACCCTTTCAATAACCCCCGGTGCAATAAAAGAGTGTGTAGCTCCTGAATCAATCAATGCATATAAGGAAACAGAGTGGAATAAGAGTTGACCAGTAACAACAGATGGACTAGCCTCCGCCTGACTATGGGTAACTATATAGACCCATGCATTAGTACTTCTCTTTGGTTGCACTGACGGAATTAGGATTTGTTGTGGTTGTATCGGGACTGGCACCTCGGTACTCTGGTAATCCTATGTTATATGCCCTGGTTGTCGGCATTTATAACAAATCACTTGTTTCTGTCGGTACCAACATTCCCCACTATGACGTCTCCCACAAATCTGACACTGAGGAATATTTTCGTTTTTAGGCTTCTTGTCACTTTTCCCGTCTTTTCTGCTTGCTTTTGACTAGAATTTTCTTTTTCCCCTGTTGTTTATGAAACTAGAGCTAATTAAACTACCCCCTGATGCTGTAGTAGGTGCTGAAATAGTCAATGAAGCATATAAAGCTGACCGACTTGGTATCACTGTCTGGGGTACTGTCACTGATGGAGTTGTTGTCATGGAGGGTACATTCCTGGGTAGCTTATTAACATATACCTCCAACCTCAATGCTTTCTCCAATGCCTCTTCATAAGCTTGAGGAGGTTGTGGTCCAGCTAGCACATTCAAGGCTATCTTCGGTCTGAGGCCCTGAAGAAATCTATCTAATTGGAGACTAGGTGTACTCACCATACCTGGAGCAAAACTAGATGGGACATCAAAACAAATAGAATAATCCTTTACTAAACCTTCTCCCTACTACAAAGAAATGAACTCCTGAACTTTGACTGTTACCACATCAGCCGTTTTGTATTGGGCCTTAAATGCCCTTCTGAAGTCTTGTCAGGTCATCAGATCCATATTTCTGGTTTCCTAAACTAGGTCTCACCATACACGGGCCTTTCCCCTTATCAAGAAACTAGCATACCGAACTTTTTTTCTATTGGTCATAGGAAACAAATCCATGGTACTTTCCACTTACTTGATCCACTCATCAGCCACCAAAGGATCTTTAGTACCTTTAAATATATGAGGGGTATGCTGACTAGGTAAAAAATAAATGGGCTCAAGCCGCCTTTGAGCTCCAACTTCTCCTCTCCTTTCATTCCTCATTTCTTTTCTGATTTCTTCTATGACCTCCTCACGAATCTCACTTCTAATCTCATTTCGGATGGTATCTCTGGCTATATTTTCAGGTGTGGGTCTATCTTGACTCTCGGTCAACACCTGACGGACTATATCTCTAATTTCTGCTAGCCTAAATCCTGAACCACTTGATGGGGTAGGGTTAGACGTTTCTCTCGTTTCTCTCTAAATACCCTTTCGACGACCCCGTTCTCGTCTTGTGGTACTCTTCATCTAATAACTACATAAGTGTAATTACATAAGGATTTTATCATTCTATTATTTGAATACAGGCAAAGAAAACAACTTACTCTAATCGATTCTTAGGAGCTTATCTATGAGACATGAGGGCACATGTGCAATACTAGAAAGCAAAACTATATATATATATATATATATATATATATATATATATATATATATATTACCACACATTCGATTATATCCATCTTTAAGCGCCCAAAATCACGCTCTGATACCAAAAATGTAACTTCTTCTAACCAATAGGTGTGTTACAGAAAAACGGCAAGAGTTTCCCTATTTTAGAAGGCTCGGGGAATTTTTTTTTTTTAACCATGCCCTGTAACTCTCCTAATTAGCAATTCACACAAACCAGTCCTACCAACCAACTGGATTTTCATCATCTCAATCACAATTAACAAAATAAGTACATAATAATAACCATTATAAAAATTGCCACCCATAAAAACTTTATAACCAATTTCAATCACTAATCATATATATATATACATATATAGAAATATATATATACAATCACATATATACATATAGGAAACAAAATATATACATATTCACTAATATATATATCAAGTATATATATATGCATATATTCACATAGACATCAAAAATATATAAATCAACAAAAATATGGTGTCTTCCTCCCTCAGCCTCATGTTTCATTAGTGCTCCCTAAGAACCTTTGCTGCAATTATTTACCAGTAAAATATTAAATTAAACGAAGTGAGCGGTCATAGCTCAATAAGAAGATCATACTCAATACTCAAAGTATTTTATACCAGTACTAATCTCTTCCATACTCAGTGTGTTTGGGTTATTCACATACAAAATAATTGACACGGAACACGCATTAAACATATATCATAATTCTCTTCTTTCACCCCGTTTATTCATTTCCTTACTATGCAAATATGATTCACTCGTTATGATTTATGCAGGTATGAGTGTCATGACTTTTCTATTTTCTGATCATACATCTTTATTAGCCGCATAGGCTTGCATGCATGATTCCAATGCAAAAGACTTTCATAAAATATTTTCTAATTCTTTCTTTTTTTTTTTTCAAACATTTTCATTGACCGATCTAGACTACATATGACAGTACTTGTAGTCACTATACAAGGTACAATCCTTTCTTACACGCATATTTTAATTTTTTTTTTTTTTGCTATCCACACAGTACAGCTGATATTTTTCTTTGTTGTCCACACAGTACAACCGATATCTTTCTTTGTTGTCCATATAGTACAGCTCGTATATAAAGATTTTAAGTATGTTTTCTGTTTTCCGATATCATATGAGTCATTATAAAACCAAAAACACTTATTTTCCATTTCCTGAAAACATGCATAACTTAGAAAATGTTTTTCCTCTTTCTTTATTTTTCTAAAATCATGCATATGCTATGATTCCTCATGTATACATGTATAACCATAATATGAAATATGCCCATTCATTATTTTCCCTTATTTTCTTCATTCCTTATCAAACATCATATTATTTTCTCATACATTTATATATATCTCATGCATTCCATATGAATATACATATTTATTATTATGGTTTTTACACATATCATGCACATAATTAAGTAAAATTAACCTATAACACATAAAATGACACTTTTATCCTTATGGTCAAAAATTACATGCTTATCTTTAGTGCAAATTCTTTCTTCAATTCATCATTTCTTACATATTCAACACACAAAATCCACTAAGCTAACCTTAAGAATATGAAATGTCTAAAATACCCTTATGGCAAAAATTTACATCATAAGTCCTAATGAATTTTTTTATTCTTTTAAGCATAAATCACCTTAATTCTAATACCTTACACACTTATATAAGTAAAGGTTATTTAAATAACCTAACTCAATTTACTTCAAGTATGTAAAGTATGAAATTCTTACCTTTTCTTTGCTAATTAGGTAATTTAAGCTTACCCTCCTTCTTTTCTTCTTCCTAGTAACCTTAATCAACCAAAAATATAATCATCCATCAAAACCCTAAACTTGACATCTCTTAAAAATTAAACTTTTTACCTTAGAACTTACCAGAATTGATAGATCTACACTTTTTATAACTGGAGGCTTTGAAAATCAGGTGGTTTAGCTAGGTTTTTTGATGAATTTGTTTACTTGAAGGAAAACTTTAGCTAAAATTATGGAGATTCTCGGCCAAGGAAGAAGAAAATGAATAGTTGGTTGGTTTTATAAGCTTTCTGGACTAATTTACCCTTAACCTTTTCCATAAACAACTATTTTATCCTTAACCAATTACCAAAAACCCTTAGCACCACCATATAATTTCAAGTATGCCATTCAATTTTCATTCCCACTTTGTCTCTTAAATCCTTCTAAAATGACCATTTTACCCCCCCTAAAAATTATTGCTCATTTAGTCATTTTCTATAATTCTTTTACAATTTCTTTAAACAACAAGTTATAAAATCAACTTTAAGTGTAATTTTGGAAGTAGAGTTCACTGGCATACCTGAATCCGGGTGTTATAGCTTACCACTAGGTTTAGTTCACCTGATAATATGTCTTACCTTAATCAAGGCTCTAGTGCATCTAATACTTCACTTAAGGTATTCTTTACTCAACAAGCAAAGAAGAATAATTTTTCTTCTAGCCAAATAGCAAGTCCTTAATCAAGGCTTTAGTGCTTCAAATAGTTCACTTAAGGTGTTCTTTACATAACAAGCATATTAAAATAATACCTCTTCTAGCCAAATTAGCAAATCCTACTATGACATATTGGTGATTTTGTCTTGTATATGAACTCAGTGCAACTTACAAAGGTTGAGTAGCTTTAAATAGGAAATGGTGAGTCTTAGACATAATTCATATTGTTTATGTTCTAGTCCCAAGTTTGTTACATTCCATTGCTCTATATTTGAATAATATGTTATGTGTTCCTTACAGGACCAAAAACTTGTTAAGTATGTTAAAAATAACTAAAGATATAATATCATTTTTGAATTTGATGCTAATAAATTTGTAAAACTTCTAACAACTCATGTAATTCTTAAAGGGCCATAGGGATGACTTTCTAGAATCTTTATCTTATTCTATATACATGGTGTCATGGGGGTGTTTCCTCAACATGCCAATAACACTAAAATAACACCCATGATGTAGCCAAGCTCCCCCAATCTTGGTTCAGCAAAACTCCATCTCTGTTTAAGGTTTCGCAACAAGTTCAAGGGAAAACACAACAATGATTTTTGTGCAATAGTGTCTTCACAATTATCAAGTAAATAGATAGAACAACAATATTTATGTGTAACCCCAACCTTTATTGATCAACTCACAATCATACAAAAGAATTATAAGGCTCTCACTTGTATAAACTCTCTATCCCAAGTAGCTCTCACTCATTTTGCCTTAGCTCACTATTTCTAATATATCTCACACATGTTTCTCTCATGTATCTCATATATTCTAATTACATGAATAAGTTGCCTGTTTATACACAAAGGCCTACACTTGGATAAGCTACAATTTCAAATTCAAAACCTACCAATTTAGCTCCTTGATTAGCTCCACAAATCCTTCTCATCGGATTTTAGCTCAATCCCCTAAATCATGACATTCAATCCTTAAATTAGCTTCAACATGATTATAGTTTAATCCCACAATTAGCTCTAGCATGATTATAGTTCAATCCCACCATTCTTGGCAATCAATCCCACAACCCACTTAATCTTGATTATTGACTAATCCTTTGGTTTACTCTCATGATTTGCTCATCTTGATCAAGTCAAATCTATCACCATTACTATAAATTAGATGACACAATTGATTCATATTTTATGATAATCCATCCAAGTGCCAACTTGAATTTATTAAAGGCTTACATCCAAGCCATGCAACCAGGCTACTCACTCCTAGTTCTCGTGTCAATCAAACCGTTGTACTAACCAACCTTGTTTTAGGTGAAATTAGACAAAATGTGTTAATTTTAAATAGATGTTCCCCTAACTTGCTGCCACAATTGTATAATCAAGTCAAAATTCAAATAATGCCTCTAAAATTAAGTTCAAGATTAGGGTTAAATTTGGGATGAAAAAAAAATTTTAATTATAAATAGGTAACAAAATTTCGGTGAAATTACAAAGTAGAGTGTACCTATAGTTAATTATAAGTTCAAAACACATACACATGGTGGAATTTTATTTGAAATTGAAATGCATGTGGTGAGACAACATGTATATTAATGGGTATGTATAGATAAATACTAAATTAGGAAAAATAAAAAAGAAATATGGAAATTGAAGAAACATACATGGGTATTAGAATGGTGATGGTTATGTTTGAAAGGAATAAACAACAAAAGTAATGATGGTTGAGAACTACATGAATGTTGGAAGTTGTGTTTATCATCTATTAGATAATGTTTAATAAATTAAAATCTTTGAGGACGTTTGGTTTGGGTAATATTTTATTACTAAAATAGAGATAGTATTTTAAAGATAAATTACTTAGAAAATTACTAAGTATAAATGATTACTATGTTTGATAAAATTTGGTTGGTATAAATAATTATTGTATTTAATTAAAGATAATAAAAGAATACTAATAAATTATTTTACTTAAATGTCCTTAAATATAATTATTTTTTATATTATTTATTATATTAATTAAAAATAAATTTATTTTTATCTCAAAAAATTAATAAATAATAATATGTTATAATAAAATCAAAATTACCTTGATAATCTTTTAATACCTAAAGTAAATATAGTAATCAGATTACCACTTATATTACTTATTTTTTATTACTTGACAAACCAAATAAAGTAATGTAAGTAATAAAAAATAGATTATCAAGATAATTTTAAATCTCTATAATCAAATAGCTCCTTAAAAAAAAAAAAAAAAAAATCCTCCCCTTTAATCATAACTACATAACATAATAAAATCATCTTGATTGAAGACTTTTTCCTTTTTAATTTTAGGGGATGTTTTAAGAAAACCTCTCGTGTTTCATAAAATAGCAAGAAACATCTACAAAGTCTTAAAGATAAGAGCATGTCAGTTTTATCAAACCATAAATTCATAACTTTACTCATAAAACTAAATTTGAAAACTAAAACAGAAGAATTGAAATTGAAATTGATAATGGATAGCACAACTGTCCAATATTGTTACCCGGGAAGAGTTCGGAAGCCAAGATCGAATTTGGAGTAGACGAAAAAGAAGAGTAAAGATGAGTGTGGACAGAGATTTGGGCAGATGAATGAAGATGATTAGGCAAGATGCATAAGAATTGTGCAACGTAAAGGGCACAATAACAAAAGTAATTGCCCAACAAAAGTAGGGACCCAAAATAATTATTTTTTTTATGAGCCCAGTTATCACATATACAATTCCGGGGCTAATAAAAAAAATTATCCAGTTGGGGCTAGTGCCCCCCCTCGGCCCCTTGTAGGTTCGTCACTGAGTTTTATGACAAATTTGACTTTATTTTTAATAATAGTTTCTAGAGAATTCATAAGTTTAAGAGATAACGGTAATTCTGGACTAGGTGTGGAAAGCATGCAGCTTAACAGTGCTTGATCTCTCTTCATCTCAGGATTCATCTTCAAATATTCACCACTTACATCCTGCTTCGTAATATATCTACATAACTAGAGCTTTTTGAGCTCCAGCAATTAATGAAACCATCTTGAATACGATTGTCTTTATTGAATTTGATCAGAGTAATAAAACTAAAGGGTGTTTGCATTCCTATAGAAAGAGATGCAACGTTTGCACTTAATTGTACTGAATTTGACGGTTTAGCCACTAGAGTGGTAGACTCTATACCAATAAAAAACACAGAGAAGCAATTTGAAACTTCTGAAAATTTTCATTATGGAATTAAGGCTTCACAGATTAGCAATTTCACTATCCTCCTTTTTATGTTTCAACCATCTCAAGTCTTCAACCTCTCTAACCCCTTCATCAAGCATGTGTGGATCAACATACAAATTAAAAAAATATTAAAATTTTATCATTTTTGTTAAAAATTTTAAATTTTGACTCAGTTTAAAAATTTCCACTCCTATATAGAATTCCGAACTCCGTCCATGCTTCCAAAGTAATGAACAAAAAATTTAAACAAATTTTAATTACTTAAATAAAATAACTAACAAAATTAATAAAAAATAATAAATATGTCCACCAGTATCGGTATCTATCAATTTGACTCTGTCGCTTATAAAAAAGAATTTTGATATGCAATATGTGCTCAATAAGTTACATAAATTTATAAGGGCTAGACGACAGATTCCCACCCTCTAAGTTTTAAAAGTCAAATTCTCACCTATCATCACTTTTTTTAATAAATTTGTTAAAGTTTTTCTAAAATAATTATTTTTCCTTTTTATTAAAATTACAAAATGTCACTAATATTTAATATAAATATCAAATTATCAATATATTCTTACTAATTTAAAAATTTGTCACTTAAACTTTTAAAAAAGGTTAAAACTATATTCAATTTTAAAATATTGTATTTTGGTCTATTTTTTGGAACTGTAATGTAACTATCATTTTTTTTAAATTATTGAAGAGTATATTGAAATTTTAAAATTTTCAAAAGCACCTCTAAAATATTTTAAATTTTCAAAAATTTCCTAAAATTTTATTAGCACCTCTAATTTTTTAAAAATTACATTTTACCCCTAAAGTTATTAAAAGAAAATTAAAAAATAAGGGGAAAAAGCAAAATAAAAAGACTAAAGGAAAAAAAAAAGAAATAGAAAAATTCATCTAGAATAATCTAAAATGGCAGGAGAGAATTTAGTTTTTTTGCAACTTTAAGGGGTATGAATATGTCATTTCAACAAACCTTGGGTGCGACATAACTTTTGGCCAATCTACACCATCTGAGTTTTAAGAATGTTCCCTAAATAATCCAGCTGGAACTTTATCTCTAAAATGGAATGATAGTTTAATCAGCTAATCAACAATTATTTCTATTTGTGAAATGCTTTCCAACACAGGAACCTGAAGTTTATGACAACGGAAAATTTTCAACCACTAATAAGGTCATTAGCTATAAATAAAAAAGATATTATCTCTCGGATGCTTATACAAAAGATCGGTGAACAAATAAATAAAACTTGACTGGAGGCAAACAATTCTTATAACTTTTGAGGAAGGACCAACGCCCATTTGCCTCCTTAATATATGTAGTAAGAACCTTGAAACATGGTCTTCCAGTTATAATAAGTTCTTTGTAAAATTCACAAATAATTTAGAAATAATTGACTGATGTGGTTCAACATTAGTACCCTTAAAAGAGTACTATAAATTTTACCTTACCACTTATCAATTACATTAAAAAAAAAAAAAAATTCCTCTATTATCTATACAAACTTTGCGATGGCTCATATTTTTAATTGCAAAACAAGAAATACAACCCTAAATCTACTAGTTATAGCTTGCATATGTTTTGTGCACAGTTTTGCGGAGCTTCTAAGGTTTGAACACCTCACAAAAGGAGATGGAAAACTGAACTTTTTGGTGGTTGGAGATTGGGGCAGAAGGGGTTTTTACAACCAATCCCTAGTCGCATATCAGGTTAAAAACCTCTCTTTCTCCTGGTTTAAATAATATATTCTACCTTATAGTGTCTTATTTTGATTTCTAAAATGTTCTTTTCCTTTTTCTTTGTATGTTTCAGTCTTGTTTCTACATTTAAATATTTATATTGCGTATGGGTTTGATTGGAATACAATTTTTAGACCAATGCATAACATTATTTACTTCAACAACAAGGTCAATATGTATGCTTACATTGCCCTAATAAATATAAGCATTTCACAATAATTATACTTTTCCGGATTACTGATAAATGGCTAACAAGAGAATGCTTATCAGATGGGAAAGGCTGCAGAGAGACTAAACATAGACTTTGTCGTCTCAACTGGAGATAACTTTTACGATAATGGATTAGAAGGTGTAGACGATCCAGCATTTGAAGATTCCTTCACAAAAATTTACACTGCTGAGGGTTTGCAAAAGCAATGGTATTCTAGTAAGTATTTGACTAATATAATGCTGAGTTCTTATTTATTAGCTTTAGCTTTTAAGACTGATTGTGACTTAATTTATACATTTTGTCTCAAGACTCAAATCAAACATTTTCCATTTTTCAGTTTTGGGAAATCATGACTATAGGGGCGATGTTGAGGCACAATTAAGCCCCATCCTTTCTATGATCGATGCTCGATGGCTTTGTCGAAGATCTTTCCATGTTAATACCGGTAATACACCATATTCATTAAAATTAATAAGCTATTCATTATAAATTTACTTCTTCCACTAAACATTTTTTTCCCATAATTGTGGTAGAAATGGCGGATTTTTTCTTCGTGGACACCACCCCATTTGTTGACAAGTACTTCACAGACTTTGAGCACAGTTATGATTGGCATGGGGTGTTTCCTCGAAGCAAATACTTAGCTGACGCTCTAGAAGTAATCTTCTACTCATTTAACATATAAAAATTTAATCAATAACAGCATTTTAAATGAAATTTAATTTCTATTGTCATCATCTTGATTCATATTGAAATTTATGAGAGTTTTAATTATCACAAGACTTTGGAATCGGGATTGAGAGAGTCAACCAGAAAGTGGAAAATAGTTGTTGGTCACCATGCAATTAGAAGTGCTGGATATCACGGCGAGACTCAAGAACTCATTCAGCATATACTCCCAATACTCAAGGTGATTTAGCAGATTGTCACAACTCAATATAATTTTTTTAATTTATATTTTTTATTTAGTTTTCTTCTTTGTTTCTCAATAATGTGAAATTTCAGGCCAACAATGTGGATTTTTACATGAATGGACATGACCATTGCTTGGAACATATTTCCAGCCTTGATAGGTGAAGTTGATTACAATCATCTCATTCTTTTAGAACTAATAATTATGTAAAGAGCGATAATCCATATACTAACAAATTATAAAACTTATTTATATAATCTGGCGTGGTAGTTTTAATTGAGTAATTTTGAAATAAAAAAATAATAATAATCATATCACTTAATTACAGATTATCATCTTAATTTATACAGATAAGTTTGTATAATTTATTTATACATATAGTTGTATTATTCAGTATAAGATTCTGATTAATTTGTATTGTGAAATAAATCCAATATTTCTTGCAGCCCAATTCAATATTTAACTAGTGGAGGGGGCTCCAAGGCTTGGAGGGGCGACACTAATTATGAACATTACCATCATGGCATGAAATTCTTCTATGATGGTCAAGGTTTCATGTCTGTGGAGTTGACTAGCACAGAAGCCCAAATTATGTTCTATAATGTTTATGGCGATGTTCTTCACAAGTGGAAGACGATTAAGGAGTTTCACTCTACAGTATAAATTAAATCAACTAAGCAGAGAAAATTTTGTATAATTAATTTCTCTTCTATTATACCAACATCAAGATGTCCACGTGATCTAGATGATGTTACAAATTATATTCATTATATTTTTGTATGAAAAATAAATAAAGAAATTGCAACTGCATTTTAGGGTTTATGCAGTGATTAGTGATGTTACCAGGAAACTTAAATTTTCTTTTTGTGTACAAACATGGCTTTTATAATATATTTCTAATAATATTTTTGCTTTCATTCTTTCCCCTATTTTTTCTATCAACACATATTGTTGCTTCCGGTTAATTTATACAGGAATGTTATTACACTTAATTTTAAGTACTCAATTAAAATTTAAATGATGTATTATCATGTTATAATTTTTTTTATCAAAATTATTTAATCATATAATAACATATTATTTAGATATTTAATTAGATGCCTAAAACTAAGTAGACATAATTTTATAAAATTCACAATTCATTAAAATTGGTTTCAAAGAATGTTTAAAGTCTGTCATTAAATTATGAAATTTTGTCATTCATAAATTTCTTTCTTTTTTTCCTTTTTTTTTTTAGTTATAGTTGTTTGGATGGCAATCCTCTATCATATCTAGATGGCAATATTCTTTTCTGCCTATCATTTTTTAGACTGGGAGGCACATGGAATTTAAGAAATCCCATGCTATAGATATGCCCAATAATTCAAAACCACTGAGCTTCCTTATAGCTTTTTATTACTACATATTTTCTCCTTCAATGTCATTCCTTATTCCATTCATTACTATTTGAATCTTCACTTACCTAACTTCTAACTTTGTAGATGTTCACTTATTTTCTTCATGAGAGACCGTTTTCCAATAGCAATGCACAACTAGACTTGTCCA
This sequence comes from Mangifera indica, assembly GCF_011075055.1. Taxonomy (NCBI): domain Eukaryota; kingdom Viridiplantae; phylum Streptophyta; class Magnoliopsida; order Sapindales; family Anacardiaceae; genus Mangifera; species Mangifera indica. The sequence goes on along the minus strand of NC_058140.1, from coordinate 3,768,393 downwards.
TGGGATGGGTCGGCTTGTCTCAAACCAGTTGCTGCAAAACCAATGCTTGGGGTTTGCCCATGGCCCTCTAAAATGTGCCTCCATGTAAACAAAGTCAATACCTTCAAAATTTTATTAAAAAATCTTCACTTATAATGGGAGAGTGTTGTGGTTACATGATGGAATAATTAAAATAATAAAATGAAAAAAAAAATAGTACATGAAAAATAAACTCATGTATAGTACAACTATCATACATTTCAATTTCTTTTATAGCTAAATTGTTGAGATCTTCAAATATATCTTTAACAACACAATTTTGCAGCTTAAATTTTTTTCAGTAATCTTCCATACACATAATACCTTCAACAATATTTGGGTGTAAACTTGATTTTCCATCATCCAAGACATATCTACATACACTAAAAATTTATTCTTATGTTATAATATAGAGATGGCAATTTAGATTTGAATTTAGGAGCCGCCAACCCTTTTCGACCCTAAAATTTCTCAAGAAATACCACCTTAAATTAATTCAAATCCTCACATAACCACTTAACTCTCATTTCAAGTCAAACTCACTTAAGCTCTCTCTCTCAATTTCTTAAATAATTTTCTTTTCATTTCATTTTTTAAATTTTGTCAAGTGTATTTCTTTTTCTCAAATTCATATTAAAATAATTCCTAATTCAAATGAATTTTATCTTGATGATAATTTTGATAAAGAGAAATCAATATTTTGATGAAGAAACATAGTCATAATCGTCATCGTCAAAAAAAATAGAAAACAAAAGTTAATACTGTGTGAACATTTCAGTTAAATAGAAAAAATATTGGTGGTAAAATAATTTGACATGCATTGGGCAAACATTGTGCAAAAGTCACATTTAGACACAAACTAAGTAATGAGAGTTGAATAAAAGTGTAAAGTCAAGATGATTTACCTTGTAGATAAGATGCAAAGAAAGTACTTCAGTAATGTTCTTTCAGAAACTAAGTTTCTAGAGAAGGCCTAAAAGTTTTGAGAATTTGGAGGGTTTATGAGAGTTTTAGGGTTTGAGATTGGTTTTAGGGTAAAGATATTGGGACATGACTTCTAGATTGGTTTTTATATATGAGTTGGGATTGAGTGGGAATCGACCTTGGTTGTTCAAATTAGATCAATGATATGTGTCATCCATGCAACGAGGTACTCTAACCATCGCCCAATAAAGAATCATGAAAATTTGTATTGTCTTGATATCACACATAGCATATGTGTGATGCATCAAATACAAAGTGGAAACGATGCTTTTGTGATGTACTGCAAGCACAAATCCTAATTGTCCACATTTCATTCATTCATGCAGAAAGATGAAGAATGCACAAGAGTTGCACCGAAGAAATGACTAGCTATGCGAATAGCGACAAAACACGTCAACAACATACATGTCAACCTAAAAGTGGGTAGAGGTCATTCTATCTATAAGTAGCAAGAAGGGTGGGTTTTGGTAGTTTTAATCGTTTCCATGATCTTGTCATCATGTAATTTCCATCTCTTAATTTTGCAAAATAACTTTTCATCTTTATTCTTTTTTTTTACGAGATAGAAATTATCTCCTATCTTTCTGAGATGATCTTTACGTAGAGAATTAACATTAACAAGAAGAAAATCTGTCAATTGGTTATCTTGACTTACAATCAATGAAATTTATTAGACATATGGATTCAATGTACCAAGATTTGGGTGTATTTTTTATGTAATTACACAACTATCATTTCCTCTTGCCCTATTGATAATGATTATGTATATGAAAAAAAAAAAAAGACATTTTCCGTTTCGAATATTGTTACTTACCATGCCAAATTTTCTCCAGCATACTAACAAGACAATATTGGACTAGGCTTCTAAGTAATAAGCCAAAAACTACTTTAACAACCCAACCGTGTTCTTATTTGCTTACATAAAATTTAACTTTTCCCCACTAATGTACATTATCCTTTCAATCATCTATTTACATAGCCGAATCTAATGTCAGGAGGCGTTATTGGCAGTTTCCATAGTTATAGGATGCAAGGTGTTATTTTTTTGGAGTTTTGGGGGCGTAAACATTCCTTCTAACTAAATTGCTACCTCAATGGTAGTGATGATGAAGGCTAAATTAGAGGCGACCAACAAAATCAATTGCCCTCTTGTCTCCCTCCACTCAAGCACAACTAGATATGTGGCCTTGGAGCACGATTAGCGTAAGTGGGCTACCAGAGCATCTGGCTCAACAGCTCTTTTCTCATGAAAAGATGTCATACGATCATAGGCCATTAGTGCATGTGGGCGACACATTTGCCAATTTAGAGAATTTTTTACGATGCTGCTTTTTTTTTAAGCAACTTGTGGCAAGTAAGGCTGGATTCGAGCCGAGCTGAGCTCGGCTCGGTTCATATATGGGCGGCTCGAGTTCGGTTTGAGCTCGATTCGACTCATTTTTCATTATCAAAACGATATCGTTTTTAATATATATTGATCAAAACGACATCGTTTTGTATAAAATTTTTTTAAAAAAAATCTACCGAACCAACCTGAGTCAGCTCGAGCTCGAGCTGGCTCTACTCGAGTCCAGCCCTAGTGGCAAGCTTCAGATGCTTGAAGGCTTTTGTATCCACAATAATAAATACTTATTTATGATACTAATTCGCTTGAGCTCGGCTCAGCTCAAGTCCAGCCCTAGTGGCAAGCTTCAGATGCTTGAAGGCTTTTGTATCCACAATAATAAATATTTATTTATGATACTAATTCTTAAAAAACATACCATTCAATGTTAAAAGGAAAAGTCAAAATCATTATACCGCAACACAATTATAGCTCTAACCATATGTTTGTGTTCTCATTTAAAAGTACCCTGTTAAGTTGAGTTACTATCATGCATGTTTGTTGTTAATCCACCTAAAAGTTCAAGTTCATAAATAGAGAATCAATATTAATATTCATTTCATTATGAATCAAATACAATCTACCTTTTGGCGTATTCAATTTTTGTCATCCCTAAACATAATAGAACCTTTCTCTTGTATTTTTATCTTCAACAAAAAAATATCATATACACGAAGTGTTATAGATTTTACCAAATGATTATTTTCCATCCAAGGTTTGATGAAATGACATATAACACTTATTTATTAAATTTGTGAGAAAATCTATCATATTCATCGTCAACACTTATTTATTAAATTTGTTAGAAAATCTATCATATTCTTATTATAAATTTGTTTAAAAGACAAAAAAAAATCCTTAAGTTAAATAACACTTTGACCGTAAATTCATATTAAATATATTTTACACTTAATAGATATTAATTGTAACTAAAAATTATAAAACTAAATTTAAAACTTTATAGTCATCAAAGACATTCATCGTCAACAGTGTCTGGAATCGTAAGATCAGTGTGAAAATTGACAGCAATTAATCCCACCCAAAGTATATTGGTTTTTCAAGTTTCCCCTCCTCATGTCAAATTTTGAAAAATAGCAATTTTTCCCCTAAGATTTTTTTTTTTAATTATCTAGTGACATCTCTGACGCTCCTCCGACGGCATCTCCTTTCTCTTCTTCTGATGGTTGCTCTCTCACTATCTCTCTCTCCGACCGACAATCCTAAACCTAACGAAGATGAGATCTCTTGTCTTCATCAAATCTCATCTTCGTCGATCTCATCTTTGTCTTCCCCGATGAAGATGAGATCTCATCTTCGTCAGGGCAGACAAACAGCTTTGTCTTTCTAATGAAGATGAGAGTTTTTTCCAATGTCAATTGACATCATCCAAGCTTCTAAATGAGATAAGCTTGGTTGTCGGAGCGAAAGGAGGCATCAGGAGATATTTGTTGTAGGCGATAAGGCCGGATTTGACACCAGAGATCTGGAAACTAAACACGAGGGGAGAAATGTCATTTTTTCAAACTTGGTTTAGAGGGACTTTTAGTTTTTAAGGTTTAGAGAGGGAAATAAAATTAAATTTTAGTTTATTTTTAATATTACAGATAAAATAACGATTTTACCCCTAAAATTATTAACTTTAACCAACTATTAATAGATGTTTGGGATTTTTAAAGATAAGAGAGAGAAACTTAAGAAAACAACATACTTTGGATGGGAATAAATCCTTTGGCCTTAATTAAAACATATAAATCACTAGATTCCTGTGGGATGCAAGTGGCATCGCGCAACATATTTAGAGAGAAGGGTATGTTATTTTATTTTGATTTTGACTCATCCCAATATCCTATGTGAAAAGTTGAAAATAAAACTATAAAAGACAATTAAAAATAGTTTTAACTCAATTATAGCAGGAATTAAAAATAGTTTTCCTAAGGTGCACCTTCCGCCGTGTGTGTGTCTCTCTGTATATATAATAACTTTGGACCAATATTCATATTAATATTATCAAACAAATAAAGCGAAAAATTATTCAATTATAATACCCACACATAGCAAATCTATTCGAAATTGTTGAATTATTATACTTCAACAATATATGAAATAGGTTTGAGAGGAATTCTAATACAAATAAATGAAGACAAAATACAAATAATTCAATTTATATCTAAATGTTCGAATTAAACCCAACAAAATTATTCAACTATAAAAAAGAAATTTTATTTATTGTTTTATTCATCTTAAAATTTCAAAATGATTTATTAAATTTTTTTTTTAATGAATTGATTGTCAAACTAAAAAATGTTCAAAATATTATATTAAAACAAATTTTTACTAAACGGCAAGCAATTTTATGTGTTTTTTTTATTTTGAAGTTAAACATATCAAAAGAAAAGCTAATTTTCTTTATGATTTTCTCACTAAGAAATTTCTTTAAGAGAGATAATCATGCCACTCGAATCCACAATCAAAAACAATCAAAATTTTTCATATTTGTTTCTATCTTGTTGAAATGATAGGCGATTTCTAATTTTAGATCCAAAAGAGTAAAACCGAGTTATTTTTTTATTATTATAGAACAATAGATAAGAAATCGTGATAAAACCTTTAGAAACAACTATTATAGTGAAAATAAAAAAAGATAATCAATATGAAATACTTAAATAAGTTTCAATACTAAGGATGAATCTAATAGTAATAAAAATCTATAAAATAAATGGGACTTCATAAAATTCTTTATATTTGGTTTTTATTTGTTAATTAATCAGAGAATTTATTCCTAAATTCAATTAACTTTCTGATAGGTATAATTGTTCCATTATAGATGTTATGTCCCAAAAACCTTACCTTTGTCTATAAAAGTCTTATTTTGGAATTTGAGACAACAAATCCATTATGTTTAATTACGTTGATAAATTTTTTAATGTGTTTAAAATATTGGTTTATATCAAATAAATATATTAAAACATTATTAATGTATATACTATTTAAAATTTTGAATTAGGATTAAAGACTTACTTCATTATTTTTTGAAATTTTGGTGGGGGCATTAAACATTGAAGGAATGGATACTAGAATTTTAGCATGTTTAGAAGATTGTAGAATCCTTAGTTTTGATGACTCACTTTTAGGAATAATCGAATTTAGTCTATTCAATTAACTAATATATTTTAATGGTTACCCAAATTTTACTGTTTTCTTAGATGATCAAAATATACTAAATGTTTAAATATTAAATATTAAAACATTTAATTATAACATTAAACCAAAAACAATACCCATAGCATATATTTATAGGTTTCAAAAGATGCAACCAGCAGCCTTTGAGTATAGAATTATAAGACATGACCAAAAGGGACACACAATATTATTTGAAGAAGATTTAAATAGGTCATATATTAACTATTACATGGGATCACGTTACTCTACCAAAAAATTGGGAAATAGGTAGAGTAATTGTATCATTCAAACAAAGAACACTACAAAATATAGAAATAGACAATATATTTGAAAATCCTAAAGGAAGCATTAGGATTAAATTTAACAGATCACCAAAAATAAGTATTGATGATAATCAATCTATATTTAATGATCATTTCATTAGTTATTAATCTTTTTATTTGGAATGAACTTTTTATTCTAATTGTTTTTCCTTCGGTTTCGATTATATATTTTGATTGGTTTAGAGGATTAACTCTATTCAGAGTGTATAATTTTGATTATTTATATACATTTATTATGGATGTTATAGGTGTATTTCAATTATCAAAACTTTGATTATTTTCATTTTTGTGTAAGTTAATTGATGCATTAGTTTGATTCATTATTGGATTCATTATAAGTGTATGTATCTCTAATAAAATTATATGTACATACTTTTAGTATATAATTTGAGTGCATAGATGATATGTTATTATAATTTTGAATTAAAAATAAAACAATACTTAATCATATCATAATATATTATCTGTATATTCAAATTATATACTATAAAAGTGTACACATAGCATTGTTTATATATATCTTAGTCTAAATAAGTGCTTTTCTCTTTACGACCATTTTATAGCAGTAATTTAATCTGGTTAAGATACAAATTTATAGAGGTATGTAGACTGTATCAATTAATAGAGATATTTTAATTAGCTGTAATGAGTTGCAACACACTTCTTAGCCTGTGGTTGAAATGGAAATGAGGAGAGCTCGGCAAATTCAAGATTTGAAGACTCGAGCTTGAGATAAAAGTATCTTATCCAAGCTTGGTTTAAATTTGATTTGAAAAATTATGTTTACACCTTAATATTAGTAGATAAGAAGTTAAAAATATAAGAATAAAATTTTAAACAATTTAATTAAAATATATTTGAATAGTTAGGAATTCGTAAGCAACTCAATTTGTTTGTAGCGCTAGTTTAGCTCAATAAGGCATATTATAAGCTACTAAGCCGCAATTTTTTTTTATTTAATATTATACATTACAATTTTTTTTATGTATCAAATGGCTAAATTATTGATTTTATGGAGTTTTGACTTTTTACAATTCTAAACTACTTGGAGCTATTATTTAAACTAGGCACGACAAAGGGACTAAATCAGTCAAAGTCTGACCAAAGCCCATTTAAAATAGTATGACCCAAAAGGATATGGTCCGTTATTGTAACGGATCGTGCTTGACCCGTGGGCTGGCCTTCAAGCCCGCAAGCCAACCTAACCCAACACCAAGCCTAATTTTTTTAAAATAATAATTAAAATATAAAAAATTATAAATATTTATAAGAATAAAAATTTTAAACTAAAAAAAAATGAATTGAGTTCATTAGATCATTGGATCAATCTCACATATACAAAACAACTAACCTTTAAGTTTGGTTAGAACATGACATTGAACATTTATTTATAATAAGTAAATGAAGTTAGTGATTATATTCTTTTAGATGTAGAACATTTTTCTAAAAGTGTAACATGTAAAAGTGTCACATTTAAAAGAAAACAATCACCTACTTTTTCATCAACTATAAAAAGAATTTAAACAAAGTAGAAGTTTTAACCGAACTTAAGTTTTTGGATCCTATATTGATAAGTTTGATTATGAGAATACAAGTAACTCATTATAAATAAGTTATCTTCTTTCTAATCACTATTCAATTTCTTAACATATTTTCTTTTATTAGAAAATATAATTTTAAAAAATTATTTAATAAGAAAAATTATTTTTTATTAAAATTAACTGATTGACCCGATAAAAGCTTGCAACTCGTTAAGGGTATAGTATGACACTATATTTACACGGTCGTGTTATGGGTCTTGTATTTTTTGTCGGTTGATCTGACATTAAAGCTTGTTACTATGTGAACCTTATGTCCAGCATTGCTTACAGGCATGATTGACTGCATTGAAAGAAGCCTGATACAGCACACTATTGTGTCTAATTTAGGCTAATAAATGTTATTTATTGATTATTTTCTTTATGAATAAAGTTAAAATATGTTCCCTATAAAAGGAAACTTAATTTTTTCTTATTTTAGGATAATGATTATCATCAAATAATTTTCTTAAATAAATAGTTACAATTATGTTTTGCATTATTAATTTCAGCGTTAAAAATTTTCTCTATATATTTAAAAACAAAAAAAAAACATATTCTTTATTTTTCATTTATTTTCTTCATTCTTTAGTCTTTTCCTATTTTTTATCTTATACTAACTGCTGTGATCTTTTACAAAAATTCAACACTCATCAAATTAAAATTTTCTTCTTCTATTCAAAAGGCATCACACAAATGATAAAGAAGAGACAAGATATTTTATATCCTTCCTCATATATTTTGTTTTTTCGTCCATAAATTATTTGTTTATTAATTTAAATGAAAATGATTGAAATTATAGTGATGTTTTTTTTTCTATTATTTTTATTGAATATAAAATTTCAGAGTATCACCAAAATGAAAAATGCAAAGTCAAAAGAACATAAATCAGGTGCCACATTAACTTGCACATTTATATTTATTTTTATTTTAGAAATATAATATAAGGGCTCTAAAATATTTATTCTTTGAATATAAATATCTACTAGAAAGTAAGAATCATGATTTGAAAAAAAAAAAAAAGAAAAAAGGGATTAAAGAACTAATTCAATTTTGCTGCAATTGATATATTTGTTATTAGTATTAAGAGTACAGAACTTTTGTGTATAACTTTATGTACAAACAATGATATGTCATCATGTGATTGTACAGTTAAAAATTAAAGATAAAATAACACACAATTATATGATGATATATCATTATTTGTGTAAAAATTATATATAAAAATTGTGCATATAATATTATTGTAGGACTAAACACCAAATGCTAGAAAAACTAAATGAAGGTTGAAATGAAGAATCAATAGAAAAATGTGAAGAAAATTTTAAAGATGACAGTTCAAATTCATCAAATACTACTAGACACGTCAATTGGGCCGGGCCTCCATTTGGCTCGGCCCAAAGCACGAAAAAAAATCCGGGCACGATAAAGCCCGGCTTGACACTGTAGAGTGTCGGGCCAAGCCCATGGGCCTACCGGGCCGGGCTTAGGGCTTTAATATTAGGCCCATGGGCTGGCCCGGTACTGTTTATAAAATATATTTTTTTTCTGGGCGACATAAGCAAAATGCAGCAGAAGCAGATTTCTACTTCTGCCTCAGTCTGCTTTTGCCTTGGCAAAAGCAGATTTATGCTTTTGCCTTGGCAGAAGCAGATTTATGTTTCTGCCAACCAGAAGGGCAACCTCTGCATAATTTTTTAAAAAAATTTTTTTTTAAATAAATCTATTTTATTTTCTTTTATTTTCACTTTTATTTATAAATCTTTTAATCACTCAATTTCAATTATTTTATTATATTTTTAATCTCATTAACTCTCTTTCGAAAAATATCTAAATTCGTAAATAATAATTCTTTATATTTACAATTTCATTTTTATTTTAATTTTATAATTACAAAATATTATAAAATATTTAAATTCACAAATAATAATTATTTATTTTTGAAGAATTCAGAGATTTAAATATAGAAGATAAGTAGATAAATATTATATAGTAGATATATTTTATTTATGTTTTGTAATTTATACCGTATGTAAATTAATTTATTTGTACTATGTTATCAATTTATAATATTTTTCATCATATAACTACGGTATTCCTCCGCCATAAGTGAGAGATTATAAATAAAATATTCGGGATACTGTTATCGGTTTTAATAATTGAAAAAAATTTATGTTAAAAAATTTTAATTAAAAAAATTTTAAAAAAATTGATTAAATGGGTCGGGCTGGTCCGATTAAAGCCCAACCCGACCCGATCAAAGCCCGGCCTGGCCCGATTAAGGCCCGTTATTATATGGGTCAGGCTTGGGCCTTTATATTTCAATGGACTGAGCTGGCCCGAAGGCCCATTACTGTTTGGGTCTTGGACCCGACCCGGCCCATTGACATCTCTAAATACTACAGAAGAATATCATGAAAATTTTGATGAGCATATTTCAAATGACAAAAATGAAAATGTTAACGATAAAGAATGAAACAAACAACTATTAAAATATTTCTGAGCAAGCACAGTTGAGTAATTTAGACACAAGTTTAAGTGATATATTAGTCGAAAAATGTCCAATTTCTATATTTCATTACATTCCAAAATTAATAAAACTTTACGTACATATGTTTTATACATAATTTAAATACATAAATGATGTATCTTTATGTAATTTGATGATTTTGAATTCAGATAAAATAATACTCAATTATATAATGATATATCATTTATATATTGAAATTGTATATCAAAAATATATATACACAACAATGATCTTCAAAAATTACCCTATGGAGAAAAATATGATGGAAAATAGCTAGTATATTCAAAAGAATTAGTTAAGGAATTTTGCTTTTGTTGTAAATTATTTAATTATAAAATCCAATACAATTCAAATAGCAAAGGAAGGGTATGAAGATTTAAAAAATGTTAGTATCAAACTTAAGAGTTACGAAACAAGCAATGAACATGCTTTAAATATAAACATTTGGGCTGATATTGAGAAGAGATTTCTTAAATACAAAACAATTTATAAACATGTACAAGAGAAAATAAATAAAGAGGGAGCATTGGAAGAATGTACTACTAAGAATTATTGCTATAATAAAAAATCTTTTGAAAAGTAATTTTTTATTTTGTGGTACAAAAGAGATGATTTATCAAGAAAATGATAGAAATTTTTTGAGTTTAATTGAAATGATTGTTGAGTTTGATCCAGTAATACAAGAACCCCTTAGAAGTATTCTTTTCTATTATGTGTTTACGTAAATGATATATCATTACATAATTATCAAATACGTAAATGTCCATTATTGAAACACCGATGGCTTAAATGAAATATTTGCAAGGCCAAAAGTCTTACTCCCCCACCGAGGATTACTCCCTTCCTAAAAAAAATTATCAAATACAATATGAAATATCAAAATTCATATATATATATATATATATATATATATATATATATAAAAGTCAATAAAAAAAATTATGGATGTTGTCTTTTGAAATATTTGACATAAACAGTCCTTTCTTTCTACATGACTTGGTAGGGTTGAACTCATTAATGATATATTTTGTACTCGATTACATATAACAATTTTCTTTCAAGAGAAGTCTACGAGGCTTTTTTTTTTTTTGGCTATTAGGGTCTCTGTCATTTAAGCCATCGGTGTTTCATTTAAGGGAGAAAAGTTAAAATGTAACATGAGAAAGAGTACTCAATGTTAAATTTGTAAATAAATGAAACTTATGGTTTTTTTTTTTTTTTTTTTCTCACAATGGAGAAGTATAAAAATCAACTGTGAAAAAAATTTAAAGGGGTTACTCTTTATAAACGTGTAAGGTGTTTTTTCTAATAAAATACTCAAAAATTAAAAAGTCAAGGTTGAATTTTTAAATAAATGAAAATTATGTTTTTTTCAATTAATTGTTATCTCTTGCCAAGATCCAATTTCAAGGGAGGTCAAACTAATTTTTTATATAAAAAAAATTACCCAAAAAATAAATATTACATTTGATATGAAATATAAAAATTCATACGTAAATATATTGGTAAAAGTTAATGATTAAAAAAAAACCCTGTTTGCTGAGTTCTCCAATATTGGACATAATTTGTGCCCAATGTGATTTCAGTTGAACTTGTCAGTGATGGGCTTCCTACATGTCATCATATGCTTTCATTCTCTTCATTTACCAAACAAGAACCCACACTTACCAGAAAAGAAACACAATAATGCAATTTTGTCTGCAGACATAAAACAAAGAAAATAATCAACATTGTCTGGTTGCAAGTTCAGAGAAATTCGAATATGGCTTCCGAGCCAATGAATGAGTATACAAGTATATGAATATGATTGATATGGTTATCCAAAATATGAATAAAAGATTAAAATAAAAAGCGAGTGGAAATGGCACGTGAGGCATCTTCAGATGGACCCCAATTCTGGTGAGAATTATTTTGTCCATTGGCCAATAATTACACTGGTATGGGTATATTATGGGCTAGCAAGAACCACAACCCTTTCAACTATTACCCATATTATATAATTAAAAATAATTGTATGCCTCATTTCAACCATATATAAATAAAGGTAGTTTTTCCTAGAAGTTCCTCACACAAACACCAAGCCGAAGTTCCTTCTTTCGCTCTATATTTCTCATGCCTGCTCAGCGGAACAAAACCATGGCCTTAGCTCTCATGCTTGCCGCTCTACTTGTATTGTGTTTTGGCCCCTGCTCAGCTGAGCTTCAGCGATTTGAACATGCACCCAAAGCCGATGGATCCCTTAGCTTTTTGGTCGTCGGAGACTGGGGAAGAAGAGGACTCTACAACCAAACTAAAGTTGCTCACCAGGTGATCATCCTATTAATATATTCTGTCAAAATTTTTGTCTTCTTCCCACTTATCGAATCCTGACGTAACAGAATAAAGAGAAATAAGAAGATGAAAGCCACTAGAGTAATATCCATCACTATTTAAAGCATTATTCTCGGAAGCTGTTTATCATGCTTCGTAAATAATGAGAAAGAGAAACATTGCTCTATTTTCATCTCCTTTTAGAATTTACTTTTTTTCTTGACCATAGTAACTTTTTGCAGATGGGAATAATTGGAGAAAAGCTGGACATTGATTTTATAATCTCAACTGGAGATAATTTCTATGATAAAGGACTAACTGGTGTGGATGATGATGCATTTTTTGAGTCGTTTGTTAAAATATACACGGCTCCAAGCCTCCAGAAACGGTGGTACACTGGTAATATATAAAATTATACATACTCATTTAGATTATATAAATAATTACGTATTTATTATATGTCAATAATTAATTAAGTAATTTTAAATTGAATATAAAATAATATTCAATCACATAACATTTATTCATTTGTTTACAACTTAATTTTATTTTTGAATTAATTTTAAAATGACCCTAATTTTGTAAATTTATTGTGTTACAGTTTTGGGAAATCATGATTATCGGGGTAATGTTGAGGCTCAATTGAGTCCAATCCTTAAAGAAATAGACAGCAGATGGATTTGCTACAGATCTTTTATTGTTAATTCCGGTAAGAGAAGCACCTCTCCCGTTTACAACTTTCTATTCCTTTTATAATCCAGAAATCCACATGTGTCCAAATTAATGACTATTTTAACTAAATATTTCAATGTATTTTAAATTTCTTATTGTAATTATTTTCTTATTTTGTTGGCAGAAATTGTAGAAATATTCTTTGTGGATACCACTCCTTTTGTTGATAAATACTTCACAGAGCCAGAGGGCGAGACATACGATTGGAGTGGCATTGAACCCAGAAAGCAATACCTCTCAAATCTCCTACAGGTAAACTTTCAAACTAATTTATCACAATATTTACAAATATTTAATTGAAAAAAAGACCTTTCATCGAGAAAATTTAATTAAATAAATATCTAATAACATATATACCCACATGTGTATTTTATAATTTGTATTGCAGGATGTAGATTCAGCCCTAAAAAAATCAACAGCCAAGTGGAAGATAGTAGTAGGCCATCACACAATCAAAAGTGCAGGCTATCATGGTGTCACTCAAGAGCTTGTTCTGCAACTTCTTCCCATACTTGAGGTAATTAATCATTCAGGCTTAATTCTGTTATTAAGTCTAATTAATTAACAAGTAATTAATTTTTGTGTTAAATTCTCCAGGCAAATGATGTCGATCTTTACATCAATGGACATGACCATTGCTTGGAACACATCAGTAGCACTGACAGGTAATGTTTTCATACGTAATTATCTATATAAATTTGATAACATTATTCTAATTATGTTTTTTATATGTGCAGCGGAATTGAATTTTTAACTAGTGGAGGAGGATCAAAGGCATGGAGAGGTGATGTAAAATGGTGGAATCCAAAGGAAATGAAGTTTTATAATGATGGACAAGGCTTCATGTCGGTCGAAATTACCCAAACAGAGACTGATATAATTTTCTATGGCATTTTGGCAATGTCTTGCACAGATGGTCCACTTCCAAACACCTTTACCCTTCTGTTTAGATATCTAATTAGGTGATTGTATAATTATCTTTCTTTCCAAATCTTTGTTTTGGACTTGTCGATGTAATGCAATGGGTGTTTTCTACTATTCATATTAGTTGTATTTTAATTGATGAAATTGATCAAATCAATTGTGACCTTTGTAATGGCATAGGTCCTGAATCCAATTAACCACCATAATTCAAAATCATACTGTTTATACAATGGTTATAATTGATAAAATTATCTAAATATCCTGATTATTTTAGACAATTGTTAAATAGATGTTGATGTGCACACCTATATAACATGGTTGGTTGCAAAAGGTAACATAAAACTCATAATGTATAAATAGGTTTTTACGAAGAAGACCAATGTAGATTGTAACGTCTATATCGATAAAACAAAAGTGGTTGCAAAAGGTTTCACATAGAAACTTAGCATTGATTATAATGAAACATTTTCACCATTTGCAATATTAAAGTCTATTTGAATTATACTTATAATTGTTGCATACTATGAATATAAGATTTGACAAATGGATGTCAAAATGAATTTCCTGAACGAAAACCATGTGGAGATAGATATATGGCAAAACCCGATGATTTATTTCTTAATAGACAAGACAATAGAGTGTAAAGGTATATAGATCCATTTAAGGATTCAAAATAAGCTAAAATATTCGTTTTGGTGAAGTTCTAGCACAATTCATGTTGACTCAAAGAGTCATTATGCTCTTATTTTGATGATAACAAACTAATATATCCCTTAACATATTAACTAATAATTTTACTTGAGTGTGAGTTTAGATTGCAAGAATTTATCTAATGCACTTGAAGGAGTTTCAAGATGAAAATAAAGACAAGACTCAAGTGAAGAATTCTTGAAGATTTGAAGTAAAACTCAAGTTTAGATAGACATGTTTGTAATTTGAAGCATTCATTTTGATTAGAATATTTATTTGCATGGGATAGCTCACTTGAAAACTCACTTTCATATCTTTCATATTTTGGGTTAAAATGTCGTTTTTCAAACTTATTGGGTTAAGCCAATTTTTTCACTAAAGTTTATTAATTTATTTAAAATGATGAAGTTTTGTGAACTGCATTTTCATATCTTAAAGTTGGTTTTGAAAGAATTTTCAAAAATGGGTTAAATTGTCACTTTTCAAAGTTTTAGGGGTCAAATGAATTTTTAAAAATTTAGGGGGTAAAATACAATAAAATTTGGTTGACCGAATTTGACCGACTGAATCAGCTCCCGAATTGTCCAGAAGCCATGTATTTTGGCTTCCAAAAATTTGGTCAACCGAATTAAATTCAGTCGACCGAATTTTGGTTTGAATTTTTTTAACGGCTAGTGCCACGTAGGCACCACAGGAGTGCCACAGCACATCCGGTTGACCGAATTACATCCAGTCAACCAAATTGTGCGTTTTCTGGAAAACTAAAACGACTATTCTTTGCGCACAACGGTAACTTTCCTTATTTTCCCCTATATAAACCCAATCAAATTTGTTCGAAAAAAACTTTTGCCACCAAAAACTTTCATATATTTGAGAGCAAATTAGTTTTGAGCTATTTACTCGCAAATTCTTCTCTCTAATCAAAACCCTTGCTCGTACACTTTGTAATTTCATTTGCATTGGGTTGTACTAAGCTTTAACTTTCATATACACTCTTGAGAGAGATCATATTTCAATTTCGTACTAAAATTCGTGCTATAAAAGAATGAGGTTCACTCTTGGAGAGATTAGAAAATTTCTTATGAGAGAAATTGAGTTTTAACATTTGTAAAAGTTAATAGCACCTTGGAAGCTATTTTGGTTGTGAAGAAAAGTTTGGTTGAGGTTTAGGTCAACTAAGGATTAGTGGAATACTCTAAGGGAGAAAGCTTGGAGGAGTGGACGTAGGAGGGGTTGAGTCGAACCAATATACATCGCGTGTTTGATTTTCTCTTCCCTTAAACTCATACTTTATGTTATGTTAGTTTGATTGTATTGATTATTTGGAATATTTTAGTTATTCTCATAAATTGGATTAAAAATACGCAACATTCATTGATTTGAATAAATTGCTTTAATTCTCAAATTTGGTAAAGATTGTTTTAAAATTGTCTAATTCACCCCCCCTCTTAGGTCATTCGATCCTATAATTCAAACGTGTCAAAAAAGAAGACAAGCATTGCATGTACAAGAGGTCAGTGGGAGTGCAACTATACTTCAAATATTGTATATTAATAACATCTTGATTATTGAAAATGATATCCTAAACTTGGGATGGTTCCCAATTTAGTTGACCATATAGAACTCTATTGTGATAACAATAGAGCAATAGCTCAAATAAAGGAGTCACGATCTCACTCAAGATCCAAGCATATACTCATACAGTTCCACCTAATTGAGGAGATCATACATCGTGTTAATGTGACAATTAGTAGGATAAACACAAACAACAACTTGGTACACCTATTGATCAAGTCTTTATTACAGCAAAAGCACGATAAACATATAGCCTCATTTAGCATTAGACCAATGACTAATTAGTTATAATGCAAGTAGAAAATTGTTAAAATAGGTATCCTAAAGTCAATCGTCATGATTTTAATTAATAAAATGGTTTTATTCTATATCGTAAATTTTGTATTCAAAAGTAGATAAATATTATTAAAACGATAAAACTGTGATAAAGGGATCAATGCATATTGACTGATCGTGAAAACTCTATACCATATAAGGTAGTTGTTCTAGAACCTTTTATTCTCTTGATATTACACTAACATAGGGTATAAAGAATATGGTTAGAACTGTCATAATGTTAAACGACTTCACCAAAATATGGTGATTGATTTAACGTGTTAAGGTTGTTCAAAGACAATTTGGTATAACGCATAGATACATGTTGTGATGACGTATCCATCAAACTAATCCATATAGATGACTGCCCTAGTGTCTATGAAACGTATTCTCTGACAAATAGTGGTGCATATGATCCTTCGACATGAGAGACTAAATCGTCTTATACAATGATCGATATAGTTTGACACCAGTTCAATATAGTCCTTGAGAAAGGATTATTGAAACAATGGTGATTAGCCATATTGTGAGATGTACGAAGATTATGGAATATCAACAAATGATTTATCACTTTCAAGTATAAGAGCTTATATCTTTAATAAACCTACTAACGGACATCATTGACCATTTGAATTTGTGACCACAATAGAAATGAAAAGGTATCTTTGAAGCACCCTTAATTTATGATTTTAATTTGTAATTTGAATTTGAATGGGAGGAAATTATATCTATATCAATGACATTTTATCTCTGAGGAAAGTTAACATCTCACTAGATGATCGCTATGAGGATATTGTGTCATAGAATCCGAATAAGTATCTCTTTTGATGAAATTGTAATTGTAATATTGTCTTGAAGAGAATCTTTCACTTCACAAATTATAGACTCAAAGTTGCCTAATTGTTATTTATTTGTTAGGATGTCTAAATCTCGGATCGAATTCCATAAAGTTGTAGACTTCAAGCTAAAGAATTATTTAGCCCCTGTTAACTAGTCGTATCTAGTTAGAGGTGTCAATTGGGGTAGCCTGACCTAGCATGACCTGTTACGATTGATGATTTAAAAACATAATTAAAAAAATATTTAAAAAAAAACTAACAGTTGACTTGTGAGTTTGACCTATTATCATAAGATTCAGTCTAATTTTATGTATATAGGGTCAGGTATGGGCCTCATACTTTTATCAAGTCGATCCGATCTGACCCATAAGTGCAGTGGACGATACCTATACTGATATATATATATATATATGGGGTGGTCTATTAATATGGCGCAGAGGGTAATTATTTAAAAACATATTAATCTCTACTCTCTACAATCCGTTGGATGGCAAGTGGTATTGCGCAACATGGATAGAGAAAGAATAATATTATATGTATGATTTTTATATATAATTTTGTATATAAATAATAATATATTATTATATAATTGGATAATTAAAAATTAAAAATAAATTAACATATCATTTGTATATAAAATTGTATATATAATTTTATAATTAAAAAAATAAATTATTTTGATTTATTTTGACAACAAAAGGTGGCATGCGGATTGCGCAACATGTTTAGAGCAAAGGATAAAAGAATTAATTTTTTAACCCAACTAGTTTTGACTATTGTAGCAGGAGTGCAGGGCGATTACCACCTTCCCTATATATATAATGAACGTATTGCAGTTTTCCTAAGCAGAACCTCCCCTGTATATGTACATACATACATATATATATATGTTTAAAAAAGTTATTATTTATTTCTCTGTGGCATGATATTATCTTTCGACCAATTTACAGCAGTAATTTAATTTTGTTAAAATACAAATTTATAGAAGTAGATTATGTCTGTTAGTAGAGAAATTAAGCTCATTCCACTTTGTTTAGCCTAGGGTTACAATCGAGTGAGACAAATCGGTTTATTAAGCTCAAATTTGATTTAATTGGATATATATATCAAACTCTAATTTGAGACTTTGAGATTTGAGTTTGAAATAAAAACAATAATTCAAATTCAATTTAAAAATTTATATTAAATCTTATAATTTATATATTTTAAGTGGAGAAAAAATTTAAGAATATAATTATAAAATTTTCAATTTTTAAAAGTTTATTGGTATTATATTTGAATTACAAACTTTCTAAACCTAAGTAACAATAAAAATTATGAACATCTCACAAAGAACTCACATTTACACCCTTAATTTAGTCCAATCACATTTTAAAGCGTAGACTTTGGCCTATCCTATATCTAGGGGAAGAAAGGGCCCCGATTTTTTTCTGAGAATTAATTAATTTAATTTTTTTAATAATGTTATACAATTTTAATCTACTTTTTATGTATTATACAAACATAAATGAGATTCCAACTCTGTTTCTATTTTAACCTCATCTCTAACCTTACGAACCCTAGTTAGTCAAACTTATTTTTTCCATATTCTCATTTAAAAATAAGTTTAAAATAAAAAAAATTACATCAAATTCATCTTATTTTAGCTAGCATTTCATTATATTATTTGTTATTTTATTTAAAAATTTGAAATTTAATATTTGAGATTTCTTTATACAGTGATAAATTCTACTTTGTTGGTTATTTTTATTATTGTTTTATTGTTAATTTAGTTATAAGATGATTTACTTACGTCAAATTTACATTTAAAAAAATGTCTAGTTTTTTAGATTGAATTGTTGGAAAATATAAAATACTTTGATTTTTCAGAAAATGGTAGGCAAATAGGTGTAGTATTGTTCATGAACACTAGAGATGTCAATGGGTTGGGTGGCTCCGACTCAACCCACTGAGCTAATAGGCCGAGTTGGGCCCGAGGCCCATACACTAATGGGCCTTCGAGCCAGGCCGACCTATTAATATATGAAGGCCCAAAACCCGACCCATATAATAATGGGCCTTAATTGGGTCGAGTTGAGCCTTAATTGGGTCAGGCCATGATTAAGTTGGGCCTTAATTGGGTCAGGTTCGGCTTTAATCAGGTCAAGCTAGCCTATTTTAACAATATTTTTTTAAAAAAATTTAATTAAAATTTTTAAATACAAATTATTTTTTAATTATTGAAACCAAGGACAATACTTCAAATATTTTATTTATAATCTCTTACTTGTAGTGGAGGAATATCGTGGTTACATGATGAAAAATATTATAAATTGATAATATAGTATAAATAAATTAATTTACATATTGTATAAATTATAAAACATAAATAAAATATATATATTGTATATCATTTATCTACTCATCTTGAAAATGAAAGATTGAGAAATTTGTAAATGGAATTGAAAATGAAGAAAATTGAATTGGTTTATATGGAAAAAATAAATTAATTAAAAATTTTAACAATAGCTACTGGTCAGAGGCCAGTAGCAATTGAAGAACCAACGGCTTCTGGCAAAAGCCGTTTTGCTCTACCTTAGGAAACTTGCGGTAGAAGAAAAAAAATATTTTTTTATTTTTATTTTGTATACTGTGTCGAGTCAGGACCTATGGGCTTAATACTAAAGCCCCAAACTTAACCCGATAGGCCAATGGGTTTGGCTCGGCATGCTACAGTGCCATGCCAAGTCTTTTCATGTTGGGTTTTATTTTCGTGTTTTGAACTGGGCCTCTATTTGGCCAAACCCAATTGACGTGTCTAATAAACACTATTTATAAGCATTGTTCATGGTACTATTCATAAGGTTGGCTAGTATACGTGAAGTAGGCAGATATAAGTGATACTATTCATGAACACTATACATAAGCGCTATTTACAACACTATTCATGAGGTAGCAAGTAAGCGGGTATTGTTAATGAATGTTGTTCACGTTATTGTTCATGTTACTATTTTGAAGGTTATCGATGAGGGTACAACAAATATAAAGTTGGGGTCTCGACTATACCTATATACTACGTAAAAAAATGGGTTAAAATTGTATAATATGGTTAAAAAATTGTTAAATTAATTATTTTTCCTTTTTTAATTAATATATATGTTACAAGTTTCTAAGTATATTTTGTTAAGAATAATGTTATACAAACATATTTTTTATAAATAAATAAATATACATATAATATATCATCATGTGATTGAATATTACTTTATTCTTAATTCAAAATTATAAAATCATACAATGACATATCATTTGCATATATATTTGTATATGAAAAAATATGTATATATAATTTTATTGAATTATTAAACAAATTATTGATTTAATGGAGTTTTGAGTTTCTTAAAATTCTAACCATTTCAATCTATATTTAGACTAATAAATGTTATCAATTGAAACGTTAAATTTCTTTGTTTTTAGGTTAATAATTATTTTCAATTAATTTTTATTTTAAATTAAAAATAAAATAATACTTAATCATATGATGACACATTACTTACATATATAAATTGTATATAAAAAATATACATATAGTATTATTCATACTTATATTTATTATTTTCGTTTAATTAATTTCAATGTTTAAAATTTTATTTATATATTTTAAAAAAATAAACATATTCTTTTGGTAATGATCAATTTTTTATTATTGGTATTTCTAAGAAAATATTTCGGTAATTTTATGTAACTTAACAATATATAAGTTAATCTAATTATTATATCTACTTTGAGTATTAAAAAAAATTATTATGATAATTTTAATATAATACAATTTTATTATTTACTGATTAAATTGTTAAGATAAAAATGTTTTATTTTTAATTAAAATAAGTAATATTAAATATATATATATATATATATATATATATATATATATATATATATATAAAAGATAACGGCTTGAGGAAATAACTTAATTAATTAATTTTATATTTTGACAAGATAAAAAATCATAATATTATTAAAAATTACATCACGCAAATATTTTAATATAAATTATGTTAGTTTGATAAAACAAAATACTAATGAACATTTAATAAATTTTTGAGGTCATTTAAATAAAAAATTATTTCAATATTTTTTTAATAATATCAATTAAATATAACAGTAATGTATATTTAATAATTTTTAGGTTACTTACACATATAATCTTTTAATTAAGGTTAAAGGATTATTTTTCATCCAAAGTTTAGTGGAAAGACAAATTCTCATCCCTTAACTTTTAAAAACTCAAATACCTACTCATTTGTTAAAATTATTGTCAGTGTTGAGAGTAAAATTGTTATTTAGCTAAAAATATTAATAAAACTAAAAAATTATGACATTTTTCCCCTAAGTTTAAAAATCTAATAATTTCCCCCACCCAAGGTTTAAAAAGTTGCATTTCCACTCTAAGGTTTGATTTTTTTTAATAACCACTTTTCAATGACCATTCCGAGAAGGTTGTCTACCAACCTTCCTTCTCTGATGGTTTCCTGATGTGAAAACCATAAAAAATCCAACTAAAATGGCTAGATGGCATGGCACAAATTTGTGCATCGTCCTGTCAACATTAGCTAAATGACGCACATCTCTATGCATCGTCCAGTTGATATCAAAATGGTCGAATGATGCACAGATCTGTACATTGTCATCAAACCATTTCAATCCGATTTTTGATAGTTTTTATGTCAGAAAACCACTAAGGAGGAGGTGGTGGGAAGACCAACCGATGACCTTCTCGAAATGGTCGTTGGAAAGTGGTTATTAGAAAAAAATCAAACCCTAGAGGAGAAATGCAACTTTTCAAACCTTAGAAAGGGAGAAATTGTTAGATTTTTAAACCTGAGGGAAAATGTGATAATTTTTTAGTTTTTTACATATTTTTAGTTAAATAACAATTTTACCCTAAACCCTAATAGTAAATTTTAACGTATGGGTGGACATTTAAATTTTAAAAAATTAACAGATAAAAATTTATCACTAAACCTTGGGTGAAAAATAGTCCTTTGGCCTTTAATTAATAAAATATTACTCAATCCATCAATTCAAATTTTGCAACTTCGATTCAAATTGGCTTCACGCAAATGATGGACAGGAGAAAAGATAATTTTATATCTCTCTTCATATTTCGTTTTTCCTTTGTAAATCATCTGTTTCTTAAATAAATGAAAATAATTGAAATTAGAGTGATATTATTTTGTATTATTTTTACGCAGGGTAATGACATAAAATTTTGAGAAATTAAAGTAACTGATCAAAACAATAGGGGACTAAGTGAAATTGTCTCAAAAGTTAAAAATTAAGCAAAAATTCCTTATTTAGCTATAATGAACAAAATGCCCTTATATATAAACAAAAAATAATTCATATTCCTACCCAAATTTCCACTAAATCACTATTGAAATTCAAAGATTTTCACAGGTCTCCAATGTCTCAACATCCATTCATCTTTTTTGGGTTTTCATCTACTTTTTTGTGTTTTTTTATGACAAAAAATGGTAAAGAAGGTTAATACATCATCTCTACTCTTGTTTGAATCAATTTATCATTAGGACTATTGCGATTTGATGAAGATTTTGAGCATTGAATGTTTAGGGTTTCGATTTTGAACAATACATAAAATGTTTTGATTCTTGTTTGTTTTGATTGAATTTTTTTAGGGCTATTGTATTATAGGATATATAGATTTGGTTTGTCTTAAAATTGGAGGCTAAAATGACGATTTTTGGTTAGAAAATACATTAGTTTTGTTAGAGATCTAACCCGAGGGACCTATGGATTCCCCAAGGTGAATTAAATCTCCCCCGGGTTGGAATGATAACCCCGTGGGATAAGGGAAAATTTAATTTTTGAAACATTTGGGACCCAAGGGAGACGGGGGAAACCCCTAGGGGGGAGAGGGTAATTATACAATAACCCAAGGGTGATCCGTGGAACACAGGGAATATAGAGGATGGGGGGAAAATTTACTTTTTTGAAACTATAGAACCTGTGGGAGATTAAAAAATTGATAACGGGGTAAAGGAAAACTATAGGACCTGTGTGAGAGTAGAAAACATATAAGGAGGCAAATTTATATTTTTCACTCCTAGGGTTTTTTTACATGTAGTTTTCGAATTTCATATCCATTTTTTTTGTTTTAAGGTTTTTCGATATGTAGTTTTTGAATTCGAGGTCTGTTTCTTGATATTTGTGTTTTTCGAGGTCTGTTTTATTATGAATTATCAAATTTCGGATCGATTTTTTGATTTTTGTCATACTAAGCAATTTCAACGTTTTGTTTTCGAATTTTATGTCTTTTTTCCTATTTTAGGATTTTGGACATGCAGTTTTTGAATTTCACGTCTGCTTTTTTTATTTTTATGCTTTCTAAGCTCATTTTCTTATGTAATTTTTGAATTTCAAATCGATGTTTTGGTTTTTTTTATCTCTAAGCTTTTTCAACATTTAATTTTCAAAATTCAGATCTGTTTTTTTTAATTTTTGGTCATTTTAGGATATTTTGACTCGTATTTAAATAGATAATTATATTAACTTCATACGTACTATCATGGTTTTTCCTCTCGTAAAACTATCGTTGTAATGTACCCCAAATAAACTTGTTGAGCATCATGATAAGTAGACCTCGAGCGTATCTCCTCTAGTAAAACTATAAGACTCTGTAATGTTAGTTATCATTATGTTATACTGATGCCTTGGAAAATGTGTCCTACTCCATTGGTGAAACCCCACCTTATGTAAGTAAACCCTAGCTTGAGAATGCACTATATTAAGAGATTTCATTATAGCCTTAAAATCTACTTTTGTTTATGACAATGCGGTTTTTCAATATAAACATGCAACCTGTGAGTTTATAAATAATATAAGCACTTTATAATCAAAATTTGTAAAATGTTAAACGATATAAAAATTTTATACATGTATAAACATGTTACCTATGAGTCACGTTTGTACTTTGATCACATGTTACAGAGAAGATGATGGCAACAACACCCATGGTATATATCTAGAAAAACTTCAACCATTACAGAGTACATAGCATGATGTCAATCTGAGATTATTGTCAACTCTGGGATTTCATTGATGCATTCTTTAACTTTCGTCAAAAACCAACACCACATGTCATGATTTTCTTTTTTATTGACACCAAAGCAATTGGGTATATCTAGTTATTACTATTGAGGCCCACCACAGGAATAAATGTTTGAGATAACGACCTTTAAGAAAAGCAGCGTCAATGCAAATAACAGGTCAATATCTTATTTAAATGCACAAATGGAACATTTCAATACCATGAAAAAAAAAAAACTTAAATCGATGTTTATTGTTTGTTTCTATAGTTGTCATGGTTCTCGGATTAGCACACTTTAAATTATAGCAATAATTAGGTAAGAGCATAAATGATTATTGCAGTGAGCCCTTCAATGAATTTAAAGCTCAATTTCTTATCCGTCAAAGTTGTGAATATGAAATGTCAATTCTACACTTGTCAGCAATGTCGACAATGATCTTTTTAAGTCGTTAAATTCGATCAATCAACACAAACTTTAACCTCATTAATTGATCTAAAGTCTAAGCCTCAATTTGTTTGTGATATGACATTACAACTGAATATGTGTGGGTAGGATTTATTTTACCAATTCAAAAGACTTGACTATATTTGACTCTGCTTCTCGTTAAATGCCATCGGCATTTTTCATCATAACACTTAATCATTCATCATCCCGTGTCAAACTTAGGCACTCTGTATTGAAATCCTTTCTCTAGGGCAAATTAGTCCACAACATCTTTCATGTGTTTTTTGTATGAAAAATGTCACCAAGTTTTACAACATTTTCCTCTTGGATTGAACCTGTACCACTTGATAATGTTAAAGGCTGAGGAGGAAAATCAGGAAGCCATTTAAACAGATTAGTGGAGACATTATCAAAAAATGATCCTGAATAATTTTCGTTACCCATAATAGGATCTTTACACTACAAAATATTAATATCACAAGTAACAGGTGACAAATCCTCAGACTCTGCCTCATTAAGAGAAATATCAGTCATCCTATTCCCATCAAAGTCACTCTAGTCAGGAACTCTCTCTTTGTCTCCATGAGCCCATTCATTAGCAATAGAGAATGCATCATTATTGAAATCAATCAAGTCTTCCCAATCGGATTTTTTTTTCACTTCATCAATTTCTTCTTCTTCTTTTTCTTCTTCTTATCCTTTGATTGGGGTACATGTAACAAAAATGGGAATACATTTCTTGAAGTATTAAGATATGTCAATAAGGCCTTAGACATCTTCATCATTTTCGATATTTACAGGGCAGTCGAGCTCAATTCTTTTTGGTTTCATATATAATTGAATGTAGTTTCTGATTGAATCAATACCATAATGTTCACTTAAAAGTTGGATAAATCCCTCAAATATTGTTCCAGAAAGAATTTTTACCAATTGTTTACAACCTTCCACATACTTCTTTGTGTTTTCATCATGTTGGATCCATTCTCTTTAGAAACAAATAGAAAGATAACCAATCATTATAATTATCAATCTTTTAATGAAAAATTTTAGAGAAAAATTAAATATTTATAAGAAAAAAATCCACAATAACCGTTTATTGATATATATATCACCTCTAATTTTCCAAAATGTCATTATCTATTCCTAATATTTCATTTAAAACCGTCTTACAATGTTTAATATCAAAATTTTTCCATATTTTTCTAACATTTTATTTAACCTCCTATAATTATCTAACATTTTATTTAACACCCTCAGATGTTGTCCTATATTGAAATATATCTATTTAGTACTAACATTTCATTTAAAACCGTCTTACAATGTTTAATATCAAAATGTCCCCATATTTTTCTAACATTTATTTAACCTCTATAATTATCTAATATTTTATTTAACACCCTCATATGTTGTTTTATATCGAAATGCATCTATCTATTCCTAATATTTCATTTAAAACCTTCTTACAATGTTTAATATCAAAATGCCCCCATATTTTTCTAATATTTTTTTAACCCCTATAATTACCTAACATTTCATCAACACCCTCTTGTGTTGTCTTGTATCAAAATGCATCTAATATATTCCTAACATTTCATTCAAAACATTTTTACAATATTTAATATCAAAATACCCCCCATTTTCTAATATTTTTTTAACCCCCTATAATTATCTAACATTTCATTCAACATCCTCTTATGTTGTGTTGTATCAAAATGTATCTATCTATTCCTAATATTTCATTTTAAATCTTCTTACAATGTTTAATATCAAAATGCTCCCATATTTTACATTTCATTTAACCCCTTATAATTATTTAGCATTTCATTTAATACCCTCATATGTTGTCTTGTATTGAAATGTATCTATTTACTCATAATATTTCATTTAAAGTCGTCTTACAATGTTTAATATCAAAATACCCCATATATTTTTCTAATATTTATTTAACCCCTTATAATTATCTAACATTTTATTTAACAATTGCATATGTTGTCTTATATCAAAATGTATCTATTTATTCCTAACATTTAATTTAAAACCTTCATACTTTGTTTAATATCAAAATACCCCTATATTTTTCTAATATTTTTTAACCCCTAAATTATTATCAAATATCTAAATGTTCCCTTTACATAAAATACGAACTAGATTTATAAAATAAAATTAAGTTTTGAGTTAAGATTCGTATAAATATATTTTTCTCATAAATTGATTTTGTTCAACTCGAATTCTGAATGAACCTACAGTATCAAATATTGACTTAAAATAAGAGTGAGAGTGAGAGTGAGAGTGAGGGGTTTATATAGAAATGGTGAAGAGTAGTTTTGATATTTTAAAAAATATTTAGGATATTTGTGCTTAGAAATAAAAAAAACAGGTATTTTTGCTTAAAGAGGGGCAAAATGGCCATTTATTTTAATTTCCCTAAAATTTTAGAGTTGTCAGAAAGCAAAATTAAAAAAGCTTAAATCAGCTGCTATGGTTCTTTACACTTCTATAATTATTTTTGTTTTAACAAAATAATATTTCCTTTTATATTTCTTTATTTTTAAAATATTTTTATAATAATAAAATTAATAATACCTAATTTTAAATATTTGATTGGATATAAGATAATAAGTTATCTGATGATTAAAAAATTATAAATTAAAAATAAAATAATATATAATTAGATATTAACACATCATATAATTATCTAATTAAATATTCAAAATTAATTATATATAACATTACTCTTTTTATAATTATATTTATCATTTTGACCCAAGCAAGAAGCCAAACTCTCCATACAAGAAACACAATAATGCAATTTTGCCTGCAGACATAAATCTAACAAAGAAAATAATTAATATTGTACGGTTTTAAGTTTAGAGAAATTTCGAATATTGTCTTCTAGCCAATGAATGAATAAATAAGCATGCGGATATATTGGATATGGTTATTCAAAAATAAACTAAAAAACTAAAATATAAGGAGATCGGAAATCTCTCAAGGATCCCAGCACATACTAAAGGTTGAACGACTATTTTTCATCCAAATTTAGTTGTGTTCTCAAAGTTATACTTATAAAATTTGAAAAACTCAAAGTTTTATTTATTGATTAACTAAAGTTAAAATTTTTTATTAGAAATAAGGATAAAATTGTCATTTTATTGATAATATTAAAAAAAATAAAATTTATTATAATTTTCCTCTTAAGTTTTAAAAATTAACATTGCACTTCTATATAAAGTTTTTTACCTTTGAAATGTCACATTTCTCTCTCCTTAAAACCTTAGGGTTTTTTTCTTCTCTCCTCTGACCACCATCTTCGGTGTCGACAACCTTTCTTCTCTACTCTAAACCATTGGTTGGTGCATGAGAAGCAATTTGAAATAGCTCTCTTCATTGAAAACGAAGAAAACTGACGACAAAGAGTTCTCCAGTGCACCAACCATTAGAAAACCTTAGGGTGGAAAGGAGAAGTCATTAGTGTTAGAGATAGTAGTCGGAGAGTTGAATAAAAAATTTAGAGAGAAAAATATGACTTTTTAAAATTAAAAAACTTTACATAAGAATGAAATTGTTAGTTTTTAAAACATAAGAGAGAAAATATAATAAATTTTTTTTTAATATTATTAATAAAATAATAGTTTTATTTCTGTTTTTAATAAAAAATTTTAATAATAATTATATTATAAATAAAATTTTAGATTTGTTAAACCTTACAAATATGAGTTTAAAAATACATATTAGGTGGAAAATAGTCCTTTGCCGTATAATAAAAGGGTTCTTCGCCAATAACTTTGTCCATTTCTGGTGAGAATTGTTTTGTCCATTTGTGAATCATTACTCACAAAGTAATGCCCCATGGCAAGCGCACGGGTATTGGTATATTATGGACCACCAATTACACAACCCCTTCCACTCGCCCATCTTTTTTAATTAAATTATTGTATGCCTCATTCCAGCCATATATATATACATATATGGTTTTGGTTTAGAGTTCCTCACAAATACGCTAAAACCAAAGTTCCTTCTTTCTCTCTGTATTTCTCATGCCTGCTCAGCGGAACAAAACCATGGCCTCAGCTCTCATGCTAGCTGCTCTTCTTGCGTTGTGTTTTGGCCCCTGCTCAGCTGAGCTTCAGCGATTTCAACATGCAGCCAAAGCCGATGGATCGCTTAACATTTTGGTTGTCGGAGACTGGGGAAGGAGAGGACTCTACAACCAAACGAAAGTCGCTCACCAGGTGATCATCCTCTTTGAGATCATTTTTCCTTCTGCTACACTGTAGTTTTCTGGATCAAATCTAAAGTTTTTTATTTTAATTCATGATTCTAATTCAACCCTTCATCATCTTTCCTTCTAAATATCAATTTCTTAGAACGTAATTTAATTAGCAATTTTAATTTGTCAGAATATTTTAACTGGTGTGTAAACTTCTGGGGAAAGTCTGAACCGGGATATTTACTCGAGTCAAAACAAATTTTTTAAGAGAATAAATTCATCTGACGAATGTTGCAAGAGGACTTGGGATCCGGTGAAATGATGACACATCATCTCTGTCAATTTCATTCTTTATATTATATCATTTATCCTTTTTTTCAGTTGTTTTGGAAAAAGAATAATTCCATCTGGATTCCAAATCCTCTCACATGACTTAAACAACATAGCTAAGTAATTAGCTACAATCCAAATATTAAGTGTCCAAATAATATTGATATATTCGGTCAAATTTTCTGTCTTTTTCCCACCTATCAAATCCTGAGAGCCACTAGATTTCTATCCAACACTCTTTAATGCATTAAAAAAATGAGAAAGAGAAATATTGCTTTATTTTGACCTCCTTTTAGAAGTTACCTTTACCATGAATATATATGGTAACTTTTTGCAGATGGGAATAATTGGAGAGAAGCTGGACATTGATTTTGTAATCTCAACTGGAGATAATTTCTATGAAAATGGATTAACTGGTGTGGATGATGATGCATTTTTTGACTCATTTGTTAACATATACACTTCTCCAAGCCTCCACAAACCCTGGTACACGGGTAATATACACTGGTAATTACTTAATTTTATTTGTTAAAAAGTTTTAAAATAACATTATTTTTCTAAATTTATTGTGTTATAGTTTTGGGAAATCATGATTATCGGGGTGATGTTGAGGCTCAATTGAGTCCTATCCTCAAAGAAATAGACAGCAGATGGATTTGCTATAGATCTTTTATTGTTAATTCCGGTAAGACATACATACCTTTCTCTTCACAATTTTTTTTCCTTCTGTAATCCAGAAATCCATAAATCCAAGCTCACCTCTGTTGTTTTTCAAATTAATTACTTTTTTTACTATATATTTCAAAGTGTTTTAAATTTCTTATTATGTTGGCAGAAATTGTAGAAACATTCTTTGTGGATACCACTCCTTTTGTTGATAAATACTTCACAGAGACAGAGGGTGAGACTTACGATTGGAGGGGCATTGAACCCAGAAAGCAATACCTCTCAAATCTCCTACAGGTAAACTTTCAAACTAATTTATCACAATATTTACAAATATTGTAAAAAAAAAAAAAACCTTTCATCGAGAAAATTTAATTAGATAAATATCTAATGACACATATAACCACATGTTTATTTTATAATATGTATTGCAGGATGTAGAGTCAGCACTAAAAAAATCAACAGCCAAGTGGAAGATAGTAGTAGGTCATCACACAATCAAAAGTGTAGGCCATCATGGTATCACTCAAGAGCTTGTTCTGCAACTTCTTCCCATACTTGAGGTAATTAATCATTTAGGCTTAATTCTGTTAATAAGTCTAATTAATTAACAAGTAATTAATTTTTGTGTTAAATTCTCCAGGCAAATGATGTCGATCTTTACATCAATGGTCATGACCATTGCTTGGAACACATCAGCAGCACTGACAGGTAATGTTTTCATACGTAATTATCTATATAAATTTGATAACATTATTCTAATTATGTTTTTTATATGTGCAGCGGAATTGAATTTTTAACAAGTGGAGGAGGATCGAAGGCATGGAGAGGTGATGTAAAATGGTGGAATCCACAGGAAATGAAATTCTATTACGATGGACAAGGGTTCGTGTCAGTCCAAATTACAGAAACACAGATTGATGTAATTTTCTATGATATTTTTGGCAATGTCTTGCACAAATGGTCCACTACCAAAATCCTTGACTCTTCTGTTTAGATATCTAATTACCTGCTGATTGTATAATTATCTGAACTTGTCAATGTAATGTAATGTAATGGGTATGTTGTACTAATTGTATTAGTTGTATTTTTATAGTTGAAACTATAAAATCCATTGTGACCTTTTTAATGGCATGGTTCATGAAGTCAAGTCATTAATCGGATTTATATACCCTGCTTTTTTTAATTAAATTAACCATAATTATTTCAATTATACTATTTATGCAATGATAATAACTGATTAAATAATTTAAATATCAATACTCTGTCTGAATTCTTCAAATACATAAATAACATAATAATGGATGTAGATTATCAAACAACAAATCGAGCCATTTAAAAAATGCCACTATGTTCATTTAGTTCACAAGATCTCAACCATGATCTTGCTTAATTATTGTTGATGCAGATTTTCATATCAACAAAAGACATAATCTCAAGCATATTCTAAACAAGTCCTTGTATGACTAAGACCCCAATATAATTTCTCAAAAAGTCTCCATAAAAGTTCAAATCAACCCACCAACCAAAAGGAGAAAAAGCTTGTCTCCTTTAAAGTTGAAACTAATTAATTCAATTGATCCACGTCCCCGTCCTCCGTATTTTGAGACAAAAGGATCAGCTCAAATAAATGTTTCATCATATTTACAAGATAACATCACATGCCGATCCCTTATTGGTTTATTGAGGAAGAATTTTCTTTGCAATTGTTCTTACGTGAAGTAATTGAATTTATAAAGATATATGATATTTTCAAACAAATTTAAACACAATGTCACGCCAATTTAACAAAAATTTACATAGCATTATACAAAGAGCTTAAACACTGCCCAACCCAAATTGGGTATTTTCTTTTTTTCCCACTTTTCTTCTTCATGATTTACTCTGCCCATATTATCAAATTTTGTTGGTTTAGGAGTTAGGAGATATCTTGCAATACAAGGAAAACATTAATCCGGCCCCATTTTTCTGTTCAAAATGATACAGGACAATAATTCAAAAAGCTGAAGAAATACATCTAAATCTTAAATATAAAATTACAATTCATCTTGAATCATGTTTTAACTTAAAAAATTTTCATTTCAATTAAATTTTAACACACTCATCCAAACGGTTTATTTTTATAACAATTGTTCTAAAAAAACACTTAATGAAAAGTTATGAAAATTAAAGTAAATAGTTCATAATTCCTCTTATCCATTCAATGACATTTTTAATGATACGATATATTTAAGTTTCATGTAAAGATTCTCCAAATGAATGACTTTTGAAAATACACGTACATTATTTATTGTGAAAATCGGATCATCTAAAAGACATAATATTCAAAGGACATTCCAATAGTCTTTTAGGTAAATTATAGTCTTAATTTTATTATATACAATTTGTTCATTGGTAAAGACTTCATTTATGTCCAACATATCTATAATCATAACTCAATTTTTTTTTTTTTATATATTTTGTTACAGAAAAAAATTTCTTTTGCATGTTACAAAACGCCGTTTTCAACATTGCTATTGCTAGCCATAGACAAGCCATGACCGCTAGCCAACATCCACTTAAACCTCCTTTAAGACCACAAAATTAATTCAATTTAGCCAACAAATTTTATTAGCTCAAGAAGAGAAACAATATATTATTAGAATTTTTCATTAATTCCCAAAAAAAAAAAAGAAAAAGGGTCCAGTTTTAAACGAATCGTGCTTGACGTAATAGATGAAAATTAGAGAAATTAAAATTACAAGTGAACATAACTTCAATCATTGGCATCCTGAGTGAAACGTACGAAATCGATCCTAACGTGTTTTATTATATAAATCAAATTCTTTCTTCCTATTTCTGCAATTCCCGTATTTCTTTTCACGTCAAGTCCAACTGCAGACATGGATTTTCCCGAGGAACTCTCTAATATTGAAAAGAAAAATAATATCTTAATCAATGTTTTTATTTGCCCAACCAACCTTTATTTTTGACAATTTTTTATACTTTGACCATTTCCAAGTTGATCATGTGGGAAATTAATTAAGATTGTCATTGTCAAATCATATAATTAGTAACAATCCACAGAGCTACAAATTGCCTTATAGTTTCCGCAAAGTTGATCACCAAACGCCTTCAAGTCATATATAGTATCCTTTTACCCCTCTCAATTTTCATATGTTAACGAAGCAAGGCAATTTTGTTCGCGAAATTCATTCTAGAAAGTTACTAGCGATAATGAGCCATGTTTAGCTAAATTCAGCACAATCTTTTGTACCCTAAATTGTGCCTTTGTGAGTCTCTAACGGACGATCCACTATTTTACATATCTATATATTTTTAAATTTTTTAATTATTTTTCATTTTTTGCATGCTAGACGCTAAGAGCCCTAATATAGCCCACACACAAAATTGTTTAACATGTCTAATCATTTGTTTAGTAAATAGTAATTATAATTAGGCCAGAGGACTATTTTCCACCCAAACTATGTTGAATTCTCAAAGTTTTCTCTGTTAACTTTGAAAATCTTTTTTACCTATCTATGACTGTTTAAATATGTTAATTTTAAGAATAAAATCGTTATTTTATATTTAATATTAAAATTAAACTTAAATATGATTTTATTTTTCTCCCAAAATTTAAAAAACTAACTTTTCTCCCCTAAACCAAGTTTGAAAAAATTACATTACCCCTCTAGGGTTTAGTTTCAAAACTCGTTCAGTTTCTCTGACGCTATCGCCGGCCATTTCTCCCTCTCGATGGTTTCCTTTCCTCTGACGGCTCACCTCAACTTTACCCCAACCCATCCGACATCGAAAGACGTCGTCTAGAAAGAGAAATCGTCTTCCTATACGACGACAAGATGACCCGTCTCTCTCTAGGAAGACGAGTCATCTTCATCTGGGAAGATGATATCGCCACACTCAACGACAAATACAGGAAATGGAAGCGTAAGCATCAATATTATAGCTTTCTTGTGCACACTTGAGTTTGCGTGACTGAGTAATTTGATTCTTCAAAGGTTTCAAGTACCAATCTTTCATCACTTCATTGCATTTTCGACTGACCACCACCTTTGATGAATTGTATGATATTCTGCCTTGTGAAAACACTTCAAAATAGACACTCTGCTTTGTCTACTTCAATTGTTGCTATGACTGCTTCTTGATCCTTTTCACAATCTTCAGGCTAATCTAAATCCGTTGGTAAGCATAACTTTTGTGGTAAAAATAAAAGTGGGCATGGGCGTGGGCGTGGGCGTGGTCTAGGGATGACAACGGAGAGGGGTAGGGAGGGGATCTCAATCCCCTTCCCCATCCTCGTAGGGGATATCAATCTCCGTCCCCACTACGGGGATAAAAATGATTCCCCGTCCCCTCATTGCAAAGAAAAATCTCCTCTCCATCCCCGCAGAGAAAAATCCCCTTCCCATACATGCAACAAAAAATCTCTTTTTTTTACTTTCTAAACACAATATAAATATATTAAATAATATAATTAAGTAAAATTAAAATTAACCCACTATTTCAAATATCACAGATATAATATATTAACTATTTTAATATATACAACAAAAATCTAAATAAATTTGAAAAACATAAATAATTTAAAACTATAAAAAATATATTAGTATTTTAAATAAATATATTAATATAAAGGGATGAGAATGGAGGCAGGGAGGGGAAGGAGCTAGGTGGGGAGGGGACACATGATCCCCATCCCTGGCCCGTCCCACATTGTGAGGATTTTTTTCATCCTCATCCCCTTCCCTGTTTCTATCAGGAAATCCCCTTTTGGTTAGGGTCAGGGAGGGTCAAGATCCCTAAAGTTAGGCCCAAATTGCCATTCCTAGCGTGGTCATGGCAGTGGTGGTCCATTTACTCTTCCTCACTGCTAATCTATATATCATCCGTCGGGAGGGAGAGACGGCTGGCGATGGCGTCGGAGAAAGTGAACGGGTTTTGAAACTAAACTCTAGGGGGGAAATGTGATCTTTTCAAACTTGGCTTAAGGGATAAAATGTTAGGTTTTAAACTTTTAGGGGGAAAAATGAGATTAAATTTTCAAGGGTTAGGGTTCCGTTAAATTTAACCGGTTATGAGTGGGTAAATGATATTTTTCAAGTTAACGGGGAGAATTTTGAGAATTCAACATAGTTTGGGTGGGAAATAGTCCTTTGGCCTTATAATTAATATTGAAGTTTTTAAGTGGTTTTCGATAGCTTGTGAAATGCATAGGATGTGAATGTAACATTAAGGGAGTGAACGGCAAAATGGAAAATAGTAGACACCATATAATTAAAAGTGGTGGGCATCATGGTGTCACCAAAGAAGCTCCAATTGTACCTTCTCCCAGTCCTTGAGGTAAGTATTTTCAAGGGACTTTTAACAATTTATAATCTAAGAATACTAAGAAAATCTATCTATTCATCTTATTAACCAAAATTCTAACATAAATATTTTGACTTATTGGAGGAAAACAATGTGAATACGTATATAAATGGGCATGACCACTGCTTGCAACATATCAGTAGCTCAGGAATTGAATATTTAACAAATAGACTAGTTTGTAGCCTTCTTTGGCACCATTTTCACCCTGTGAGTTGAAGTCGATAACCAGAATTTTTTTGATGATTTCTGTCACGATTTTGAGTATTAATGAGAATCTCCCAATAATCAACGTTACTTGTTTAAATGAATCAAAATCTTGCTTTGTTATAATTTTGATATTCAAGATTCTAGTTTATATTTTATTATTTTATCTAAGAAAGATTTTAGTAACAGATGAAGCTCTGCACATTATCCTTGAGAATAGGAAATTATCATCACCCAATAATCTGGTTTCTGTAAAACCCATATGCAAAGTTGAAAAAATAAATATAAAAATCGACGTTACAAAATCAAAGTGGGTCAACATGAAAATGCACATTACAAGGATTCTGATGCATAACTGGTTGGTGTTTCCTATATATGCTCATGTGGCATAATCAGCTTGCTATCCAGCAAGAAAGCAACAAAACTAGTTTGAACTTCAAAAAACAGAAAGAAATAAGAGACACATCTAAATTAAGAATTGAGTTTTCCAACAAGTGTAAGAGTGTTGATATAATAAAACAACAAAAACGGAATAGAGAACCACAAGGTAAGGAATTGCAAGGAGAATTGTGCAGTTCCTCTTCCCCTTTGTGTCCTCCATACTAGTATAAAATGTCAAAAGATCTGAATTTCGCCGCTCTTTACATTTGCTTCAAACTCGTTGCAGTTCGCAGCCTACTCCATCTTCCCTCCCCTTTCCACGAATATAGTACTCTCTCTCTCTCTCTCTCTCTCCCCCCCCCCCCCCCCCTGTGCTTTATACTGTACCGACTGTCTTGCTTGCTGCAGTATCATCAACACTTTGATGTTGTTCTTCCTTCATTGCAGCTTTAATGCCACCAGTTCCATCTACACTTCCATTGCAGTCTTGTCCATCTGTTATTCCATCCAGCTTCTCCTTTGGAGAAGCATTTGTATGATGGTTGGGTTTCCCGACACCATTTTCTTTATCTGCAAGGGAAGCCAATTCTGTGGTTGAATTAATCTCAGGTGCAGTTGTTGATAGTTGTTGAGGAGATGAAGAACTAGCAGAGCCTGATGGAGGAAAGAAAACTCCAGTGCCAGGTACAGGAAGGCGAGGAGGATGCCTTGGTGGAGCTGCGGCCCATCCAGTTGATCCAGCTGGGATGGAGACTGGTGCGGGGAAAGCCATTCCTTGGGCAACTGAGGGGGTAACATAGAGGGGCTGAACACCATTTGGTGGAGGAATTGATGTCCGAATTGGTGCAGGCAGTACACCAGTTGTTGGAACTGATGAATAATGCTTGGGGCCAACAGGATTGTGAATACGATTAGGGGATCTACTGGGTGGTGGAACCCAGTGTGGCAAAGGGGCTAATACAGATGAAGTAAGACGCTGATCATCACTTGCCGTAAATTTCTTTGGTTGAGACTTGGTAAAAGTAACAAGTATGCGCTGTTTTCGGATTGAAGGAATTGCATGTTTAGCAAAATCCGCAGACTTTCCTTGCAT
This sequence comes from Mangifera indica, assembly GCF_011075055.1. Taxonomy (NCBI): domain Eukaryota; kingdom Viridiplantae; phylum Streptophyta; class Magnoliopsida; order Sapindales; family Anacardiaceae; genus Mangifera; species Mangifera indica. The sequence goes on along the minus strand of NC_058140.1, from coordinate 3,731,223 downwards.
TACCAGTAGAGATCTGTAATAAAGGAAAAGAGAAAACCAAGAATGTAAGACCTCTGGGGAAACTAAACTAATGAATTAACAAATAAATAAAGATGCTGATTCAAGTAATTAAATATCAAATGAAAAGATTGATACAATGTTAATTTATTATCATCAACAACTTGTGTTGGTTTAAAAAATTAAACACATTTTCAAGCTCCATTCTACCGAAATCCTGACTGGACAGCTCAGGTAAGGGGAATGGCTTAAATCAGGTAAGGATTATTTTCCTAAAAATTCTCCAACCTTTGCCATACGTTCACTGAATTCTAAAACTAGAGTTACTCCCAAACTCGACAATTTTGTCAGACATAACATTACTAGAGGGATATATTATCCCAAGCAACCCAAGCAGATATTAAACCATTTGTCCTCTTGTTTGAAACCAAAAGCCTAGTTTGTTAAGGATTATAATTGCATCATTGGCTACCAACCAGAAAACTGAAACAATGGTAGACTGTACAAATCAATGGATGACTCAAGGTACTAATTTCACAAGAAGAAAACATGAGGTATATCCATGGGAAAGAGACATAATTTCAATATGTCCAATGACTACAAGGCATTCAATATTTGTAAATTATATTCCATGTCCCGGTAGGGAATCATATAATAAAACTGCACAATCTTAGCTCTGGAGAAGCAGCATTGGGAAAGAATGTATTACAAATGCCACACAACCAAGGATGTAGCGCCGCTGACACTGATTGCAATATTACCTGCTCAGTTTAAGACTGAAAACCATTTAGCTAGTTCCACATACTGGCCCTAGTTTGAGACACATCAAATTTTCAAGTTATGATAATTCTTTTTGGAGAAAGCTCAAGTATTACAAACGGCATCAAGCAAGAAAGGTAGAGTAGAGGTTAAGATAAATACCCAGGAGCCAGAGAAAGCTTAAGGGCGCCTCTATAATCTCCAGGATGGTCTGCTCCAATCATTCTGCCAAAGGTCATTTCACAATCTGTCAGGAACAGGGTGCTAACAGGCCGTCCAAACCAATGCGGCCAAATGTGAGGCTGTGAGTGATCACCCTACAAAAATACTCACATTATTAGCTTAGCTATCATCTTGTAGATTTATCTTTAACCATTAAGTAAAATCCATTAAGCAACCTCATTATAGAAATCAATGATGCATGAATCTGGCTTTACTGTCATAATTTGCATGCCAACTAAGCGTTCAATAACATCTTGAAGCAAGGCAGGAATGGGTTCTATTCTCCGATCTGTAAAACATGTTTATGCAAAATTGTTACAAAGATTAATGGGTCTTTATTGTTCAAAACCACGAATTACGAAACAGAAAAGAAGCTCCTCAGAAAATGGCACTTGCCTTTAGAGGTCCCTACTGCATTTTCATCTTCTGGAGGTGCATCTGCAATTGGGAGGCCCAATTGAATCATCTCTCTTCCGTGTCCCTTCATTGGCCTCTTTGAGACCACATATGCTTGGCCTGTGTTAAAAGGATAGACTTTTTAATAGTTTTCAACCAAATCTAAAGATTTAGTAATAAGAAAAAATAATGATTGAAGGAGCAATTGTAACACTATCAAGCTGTCAATCAGAATGTTGCAGAGAGTGCACATAAATTATCGGCATCAGGATTCATACTGCATGAAAAAATTATGGGTTCTAGCCATCATTGTTGCAAAACTGACATACTATTGACTTCACAAGATACAACTTTTACATGCCATAAGATCAATAAAATATATTCAAATAACGGAACAAGAAAAGCACACCATCCTTTATCATATGCCTAGACTCTCTTTGGTAAATTAGAAGAAAAACTTTAACAAAAATCGATCAATGGACTTGAAAAATTAAAAAATAAAAAGGCCTGAATGAGTTCTTTTCCTGACACCAAGAAGAAACTTGCAAACCTAAAGACAATGGTAAGTAGCAAAGATGAACTACTGAATCATATTGCAGAAAAATTTCAGGAGCTGTACATGGCTCACATACAAAAGCACAGGCATGAAAGAAAATATCTTTTGCTTTCTCTGAATAAATCTATCATCTTATTGCAGAACATTTTACTATTGTCAACACCATTGTTTACCTGTCACTGCTTCAACAAAGTGCAGACAATATAAATGCGGATCTCAAACCAGAAGACAAATTTTAGGAAAAAGAGTGATAGGATGGCACAAATGATATGTGCAAAAGTACCAGTGGATGCAAGGCTTACATGCCAGGCTGGGTTAGGTATCAGTTCCATCATTAAGCCCAATAAGATATTTAAAAAATCAAGTTAAACACCCCAATGACTGATTAACCATTGTTGCATATGCCCTAAGATCAGACCACAATAACTAATGAGATTAATCACCAAGCCAGGCCAATTCATAATATCAAGGCTCTCAGCATTCAGCTCAACCATTCTTACTCAGCATCCATTCTTATTTCAAGTAATAATATAAGTGGATACATTCTTCTTTCTTCTTTGATACCATGAAAAATTTCTTTCTTACAATTGGAACATTTTGAAAATCAAAGTAATTTCCCAGGGGCTTTGGGGCTGAGATCCAAGAAATTACTAGACAAAAATATCTAAAACTCATAGGTGTATTTATAGGAAATTCTTTCAGATCAAATCATGCACAACTACAACCCACTCTGATGCTACCACATGATAGTTCTTTGGTCCATATGACCAAAGCCCACACTATCTAGAACTCACATCATCGATAATAGAATTATTCAAGAAAAACAAGTCCAAGAAATTTGGATTTCAAATACAAGAAAAAATTCCCATACTCACGACACCACTGGCCAAAATAAAAAATAATGTCTGATGCTTTTTGTCAGGAAACTTCAGGGTTTGTCTTGGACATCCTAAAAGCAACATGAGGAGAAGGGTAGGTCTCACCTATGGGGAATGTAACATTTAATATGATTTTGTACCGATATATAACAATCCATACAATGCAAAGTTACATCAAAAACTAAGGTTTAAGAATTATAAGCGGCATGGTACTATCAGAAAACTAAGGGGTGGATGGCTACAACCAAGTGCAATTTTGCAAGAGCTATTAAAATCTTAAGGAATAACTAGCACGGCCACACAAGCATGGTATCTTTTTAATATTAGAATCAACAGCCATGCACTAAACCTTGCTTCAATAATAAATGCCTTTAAACAGTTCTTTACTCGAACCACATCCACATAGTCTCACACATGTATCAAAGTATTAACTAGATGCAGCAAGTATGAGACTGTAAAATCAAGCACATTAGAATTAGAACAAGAACTAAATAAACCATGTTTAACCAAGTTTAAACAGACCTTATGACAGGTCTAGACCAAATAACTCAAGCAATCCTAATTGTAACTTACAGAGCAAAGCCACTAGCTGAATCACTGTAATGGAGTGTGACACATAACAATTTTTTTTATTTTACTGTTCTAAAAAAGTAATGGCACCCATTGGTCAAACTATGTGTCCAGAGACAAAACTCCCATGTCTCTAAAACATATGTTGCCCTGAGATGGTTCTAACATAATTCATGCGATAATCTCAAATTTCCAAGAAAAGTAAAGTTCCAAAGATCATAGAGTGCAATGGAAGGAGCAGGGAGAGTTAAGAGAGATAAATATACTTCTATCTTAAACGAAGAAAATGAGTCAGCAAACTTGCCTTGAATTTGACCTCTTTTTCCTGCAGCTCTTAAATCATTAACCATTGAAAGAAGCGTTGAAACTTCTGAATTAGCACAAAGTTCTTCATATAATTTAAGCCCATCAACCACATTAACCTTAAAAAATAGAATAGTATAGGAGCTTAGCAGAAGATAAAACAAGATAAATTGTAAATTATAATCAAGAAACGAGTAAAAAGTCAATACCATCTTTCCATCATACATCTCTGAACGGACAAAAGTTTTTGGAGCTGTTGTGAGATTCTGCTTCTCAATCTGATTTTGAACGGAATGTGAATCCTTCTCTGAAAGAACATTCAGAGATCCAGGTAAGTGGAATAAATAATGTTATTAAATTATTTTGCATAACAAGCACAATGCCAAAGAAAGGGGGAGTATAAGGAGCACATATACACAAACATGACATAAGAGTTTAAAAAGAGTTTTATTAAGTAACAATTTAAGTTTAAATTAAAAACATAATCAAGATAAACAATAGTGTATGATTCAGTCCTCAATCGTGGTGACAAATGAACCCTCAATACTCAATAGTTTACATAGCTAAATAATCATCAACAACTTGCACCCCACCTGCCCATGTAGAACAAGAAAACAAAAGAGGATATACCTTTGGGGCTTGGGGTGCATCCGTCATCTGACGCCTCAGCTTTAGGTTCCGAATTAGCAGACTTAGAAATTTCTGAATCCCCTGAATTCTTTGAGCTGCCATCTTCAGGAGCTTTAGTAACAGCATCTGCTCCACACAGTGATTTTCCAAATAAAAAATGATTTAGATCAAACTGATGTAACAAACTGTGAAAAAAATCAATTTTATTATTTTACTATCTAAGAAACTTCGTTAAGAGCTTGAAAGAACCAAGAATCATGCAACTTAATTTTATTATACAAGTATAGAAATACATGATATACAATTAGCAGCAAACCTCATGAAAAGTACTGCCATTGATGATTGAATGCAAGACCATAATCAGGCTCTGAAGGTGACAGTACAGGTATCTTTCAAATGAAGTAAAAGAAAAAAAGAGAGAAGAATAAACCTAAAAGGATACAACACAATAAATTAATTGCCATAATATAACGTCCAATTTATAAAAGTTGCTTCAAAGTAAGATAGTGATGCACAGGTAATTCAATTTACATTAATACACGCTAATTTATATTAATAAAACAAAATCTACTTTCCAAAATCGTAAAACATAATATCCACATAAAAAACATACATATACGGTCACAAGTTAGTTACGCGGTCAAAGTAACACAGATGAAATCACAAGCCCAAATGCATCTCCAAACCAGTAATCAAAACAACATTAACCCATTTACATTATCCAAAAAGCAATTACCTATCTTACCAATAGTATCCGAAACTGAACCACATAAAAAACATACATATATGATCACAAGTTAGTTACGCGGTCAAAGTAACACAGATGAAATCACAAGCCCAAATGCATCTCTAAAACAGTAATCAAAACAAAATAGACCCATTTACATTATCCAAAGGGCAATTACCTATCTTATCATTAGTATCCGAAACTGAAGAATTTGCATCAACGGGTTGATTATCCTTATCCACACTTGACTTATACGAATCCCTCTTAACATACCCACTAGATCTCTTACTATTCTTGTTATAGCTGAATGGCTCAAAGAACCTCGGTTGTTTTTTCCAAGTCACTTGTTGCAAAGCATACAACACATCACCAACAGGAAAATACTGCTGCATATGGAGAACTTGGGACCAATGAGACCTCCTGTTTTGAATGTAACTCATGACTAAATCATATTCTCCACCCTCACCAACTGCACGCAAATGGTGACAAAGAGCGTCAATTATAGCATTAGCAGCGGCAAACTCACTCCTCAACCAGAAAATAAACCCATCTCGCTCATCAGGGAACTGCATTTTGTTATCGGATAAAACCACATTCCCGGATGGCATTGCCATAGCTGACTAAAACAAGAACATAAATTTAAGATCCAAATTAAACCAAAATGAAATCTTGGGATCAACCCAGAATAAGGAATTGTACAGATCTGAAAAGGGTAAGTTTGGAAGAGTGAATAGTTAAGAGTTAAGAGATCTAGGGTTTGGAATTGAATGGAAATGGCTTATGAAGCACGCATCTGTATGGTCTCAAATGGTGGCTCTCTCTTTCTCTCTCTGGTGTTAAGCGTGGTTTTGGGAGCTAAGTAGTACCACAACGAATATTCTATTGTGTAGATGGGCAATTTCGGAATTTTGAAAAATATTTCATCAAACGCTTAACTGCTTAACTAAGAGTTTCCTACTTTGTTAGAATTTCATTTTCTAATTTTGGAATTTGGTTTAGAGTTTAAATTTTGTTAACTTATCTATTTTTTAACTTTCACTTTTGCAAACTTGATATATAACATTAATATTGACATTTGAAGTTCTCTTTTTCTTTTTGGTGAGAAATTACATATATTTAAAAACAAATAAATATGTTAATATTTGGAACTTGATATATTTATGAAATATAATAAATTAATGAGATGATGTTCTATATTTCTAATCTAGATATGGCATTGGATTTGATTCGAGATTTACGTTTTGCATTGAAATGCATCTTATGAGGTTAAGTGGATTCATTTTAAGAAAATAGATGTATTATCTCATGTTATTAATCTAGGGTATCATATTATTCCCCTAGGGTTAGATTTGACTAAAGATACTTGAATTCGAATCAAACAAGTGAAGATTAAGCTAAGAATTGAATTTTTTTTTTATAAAATACATTGATTCAAATATTTGAATTTGAGTTGATTTAAATCAAATCTAAAGTTAAATTATTTTTTAATTGAATTCCAGTTTTAACTCATAATTTCAAATTAATTTTTTTGTATTCAAACTAATCTCAAATTATACCTTGAAATAGGTTTGACCTAGATTTAATCTAGTGCTAAAAATGCACATCGTGAGACTACTTTAGCAGTCTGTTGAAATTTGAAGTATATTTTTTTAAAGGTCAAATGATTATTTCTCACTCAAGTTTTAATATAAAGATAAATACACACTAATGGGGTTTTAAAAACTCAAACACTTACCTATAATCTAATTTCTGTTAAAAATTTCAATTATGGTTAGAGGTTGAATTGTCATTTACCAAAAAAATTTTAAAAATTAAAATTTTATCATATTTTCCTCTCTAGATTTAAAAATCTCACAATTTTTTCCTTAACTGAAGTTTTCAGGTTTTGAAAAGTGACCATTTCACCCTCATATCTATAGGTTTTCTTTTTCCCCTCTCCAGCAACTAACTCTAGTGATGATGACCATCTGAAGACGAGACGAAAAGGCAACGACCATCTCTGACAAACAAATCTTCAGCTTCATCAATGAGAGATGAAGAGGCGTCGTCTCTTCATCTCCATTGACAAAAAGACCGTGTATCTTGAAATTGTGAGATTTTTATACATTGAGAGAAAAAATAATAAAACTTTAATTTTTTAAATTTTTTTAATAAATAACGATTTTTCCCCTAACGCTAACTAAGATTTTTAACAGAAATTAGGTCATAGGTGAGAAATAACCCTTTGACCTTTTTTAAATATCCACCCACCTGTAAATAATCTAATTTTAGATTATAAATTATTGGCCAAATGGCTAAATCCTATCTAAAGTTTAGTGTAAACTCAAACTTGCTAACATTTGAAAATCTAAATATCCATTTATCTGTTAGTTTTGGCTGTTACAATTAAAGGTAAAATTATCATTTAGAGATTTTTATTTAAACAAAGAAAAACTTTTCCTTTTTCCCCCTTAGCTTTAAAATCTAACCATTTCCCCCTAGCTTAATTTTAAAAAATTAATCTTTCACCCCAATCAATTATGTTTTTAGGGTTTTATATTTTTAGAATGAACAACCACCTCCTTCAAACTTTGAAACATTGCACTTGTACCCCAAAACTTCATTTCATCTTTTCGACAACCGTTCATCCTGGTGTTTCTCTTCGATGGCATCTCTCCTCCTTCCCTGGTGGTTTTTGGACGTGGAAACTATTGAAAGTTCAACCAAAATGGTCGAATTTTCACAAACAAAGCTTCCTAAAATGACGACGAATCGCAACAAAGATCAACGCAAAACATTGATCTTTTGCATCCTTCATCTTTAGAAAACATCGGTTTGAGTTTCTCGAAGACCATGGATGCCAAAGATCGAAGTTTTGCACCGATCTTTATCTTGATTAGTCATTGTTTCAAAAAGCTCCATGTGTGAAAATTTGACTATTTTGGTCAGTCTTGGTAGTCGTCCATGACAGAGGAAGTTGCAACTGGTATCGGTGGTCATCCGCAACCAAGGAAGAAGGTCGATTGTCACCGAAGAAAGCTTATCGAAGAAGGAACGTAAAAGAGAAACCCTAAGGGCTAAATGATCACTTTCCAAACTTGGGTGGAGAGAAATTTGTTAGTTTTTAAATCTATGAGGCAAATGTGATAATATTTTAGTTTTTTTAATATTTAAAACTAAATAACGATTTTATTCCTAGCTATAACAACTAAAACTAATAGATAAATAGATATTTGAATTTTCAAAAATTAATTGAGATAAGTTTGGGTTTACATTAAAACCTTTGGTGGGAATAACTCATTTGGCCTATATTATTTAAACTATAATTCAAATGTTAGTTTGATTTTTTTTTTTTTTTGAATGATTAGATTTAATGAATTTTTTATAATTCCAATAAAAAAAATGTAAAGTGTTAAGCATATTTAACGTTTAACACAAAATGCAATGGCACGTTTATATATTTTTTATATATAATTTAAGTATATCGATGATATATTATTATATAATTAAATATTATTTTATTTTTAATTTAAAATCATTTAATCACATTATAACGTATTATCTGTATATCTAAATTATATACAAAAAATATATACGTATAGTTTTATTTGTAAACAATAAAAGTATGCATATTTACTTTGTGTACACAAATGAATACATATTTAGTATGTGTCATCATGTAATTGAATGATTTTAAATTAACGATAATATAATACTTAATCACGTGATAAAACAAATAAATATATATTATTTGTATACTTAAAATAGATATACATAATATTGCTCTAAATTAAAATCTAATTATATAATATAACACATTACTTATATATCCAATTGAGTACTCGACATTGAATGTACATAGCATTGTTGATTTTTAAAACATAATATTTCAAACATATGTTTTGATGAAAATATAAATTGAGTAATACTATGTGTACATATTTTTTGTATACAATTTAAGTATTTAGATGATGCGTTATCATGTGATTGAATATTACTTTATTTTTAATTCAAAATCATTCAATCACACGATGATATATTATCTATATGTTTAAATTATATATTATATATATATATATATATATATATATATATATATATATATATATATATATATATATATATATATAATTTTATTGATGTAAATTATATATAAATGATAATAAATATTACCAAGTGTGAAACAAATGTTACCATCACAACTATGTCTTACCGTGAACAAAATAATTCAAAGTAAACGATTAACTTTAACCAAATTCAACTATTTTTAGTCTAAACTATGATAATTTCCTCGCAAAATCAATGCACAAATAAATATGGAATTTTGACAATAAGCCAAACTTGTTTCCAAGAAATAATAATGATACGAACCTTAAGAAAATTACACCTCAAAAGCTAACTATTGAGATAGGAGAGTTCAAGACCAAATAAACTTCATACTAGTTATCTATATTTTTCAATGGGGGATCCAAATCTCATACCTTACATTTGAAATCCTAACATATCGTCATGCATCGTAGCTCCAACGCCTACACAGGTTGGTTGTGTGCTCGCTCCGTGATAGCCCCGAGCAAACATTGTAATGCCAGCCTCACCACCCGCATCGCACAATTATAACTGAAAGATATGGTGATAGCTCTGATATCAAATGATACGAACCTTAGGAGAATCACACATAAAAAACTAGCTATTGAGATAGGAAAGCCCAAGACCATAAACCCCACATTATATTTTTTAATGTAGGATCTAAATCTTATACCTTATACTTGGGATCTTCATATATAATAACTATTTTTACCCTATAACATATGTGAAAATGCGTGTTTTTATGTATTATTTTATTATAAACAAAGAAAATGTATTGAGTTAGTGGATTTTTTGCATTATTTGCTCTGCAAAAGTCTTCTGTAGTAATACATTGCTAAAAAGAACATTAATTAGTATAAAGGAAAGGCAATACAAAAAGAAAATTATCTAAGAGCAAGTTTGATGAGAGCCAATACAAGTATGTATTGAAGAGGGCAATGTACATATGCATGTATATATATATAAATATATATTCAATTTAATTAGATATGCTATAATCTAAAACCAATAAAGAAAGATTATGTGTTTGATCTCAATAAGTATTTGATAATAATGTAGTCATTAGACAGATAGAAGTGTTCTTAATTAAATATAGTGCTTAGAATTGAATGAAAATACATCAAGTAAAGTTAACTATATGTACTATTTTATGGAGAGATCCAACGGTTCCAAATCCATACATACCCACTTAAATAGACAACTAAAATTTGCATTATAAGAGTTAAAACCATATTATCATTAAACTATTTATTTGGTGAAGAAATATTCCTAAAGCTTTAAGAAATATTTTTTGGCATAATTTTTTCCTCTTTTGGGTCAAGCCTTTAGATTTAGAATTAGGTCTCATACAAATTTGGATTTAGACTTGGGTTGGACATGACATTCTCCCCCACCTAATCATGTGATTCTCTCATTGTGAAGTCATATTATGAAACTCTTGAGTCTTTATTTAAAATTTCCAAAATGCATGCTCAGGCTTCCCAACTAGTTTCTCAATCAGCTACCCTTCCACTTTACTAGATACTCACAACTTGGATTGTCATTCTACTTTTGAATTGCCCTTGTGTCTTATGTTTGAGCATGGCCTATATATCTTTGTTGTGGGTGGAGGTGGTGTCAATTGGTACTCATTTTGGCTCCTTTTTATAAAGATCTTTTGTGTCTCCATGATAAGGCCTTAAAAAACTCATGTGGAAGATTAGGTAAAAATTGAGTCTCAAAGGCTGTCTCAACTAATAATCAACATTTTCAACTTGACAACGGAAAATAAGCCCTCATACTTCCACAACAATGCCTTACGAACTGAGCATGTGGATTTGTGTTGGCCCATCAAAATCTTCATAATTACCATGTCCTTTATGAAAAATCCAATGCCTCCATTTATCATGTCATAATTACCATATATTGGTAGATCACGTGTTTAAACAACTTTGTCCATAATTTCCCCATGGATCATGAGTTTGATCACTAATGATTGATTGTAGTAATCCCTAGTACTTCACTATGTGCTTAAAAAACAACTTAGTTGTGTCTTCAGTTATGCATTACTTTGGTGCCATGGTGGTTTCATACTTGGATATCAGTTGATTACCATAATAATTGAGCCACACCTCTCTAAAATTAACAAAGTAATGGTAAAATCCATGTTAATACTCACACAAGGTCTCTCGAGTGTCAACATTGGCTCCAGTAATCCTCTTGGATTTTTATTTTGTCTTGTCTTGAAGACACACTAGACAACTGCTCACAAATTGTTTCACCTCTTCCTGCATCTATGGCCAATAATAGTTTGCACTAACATCTCTCTTATGTCATTGCCCCATATGGCCTGCTCAATTTGTGTATTAGCACTCTTTGACCAAGTTTTTTTTTTTTTTTTTGAAGATTTTATATCCTAGAACATAAACTCATCCACTTTAGATGAAAAGAATACCTCTGTCAAGCTAAAACAACTTGGTCTTGTCTTCATTTGCCAGCGTTTCTAGCTTTGAGAAAGCAATGTGAATCACAAATCGGCAAGATGCCATGGCAAAGTAGTTGAAGGCTTTCTAAGAAGATGAAACCAGGAGCATTGTACCATTCCCTCACAGAAAGAAGGCTATAGGATAAAAATGGGTATACAAGATAAAACATAATGCCAACAAAACCATTGAGCACTATAAAGCATGTATCATTGTTATGGGCTTTAACCAAGCACAGGTCTTGGTATTAGTGAGAGTTTCTCACTAGTAGCTAAATTCACAACAGTAAAACATTTCCTCATTGTGGCCATCGTAGAAAAGTGGAAACTTCACCGACTTGATGTTAATAACGCCTTCTCAAATGGAGACCTTGAAGAAAAAGTCTTCATGACAATTCCACTAGGCCTTGCACCAACAAAAAGAAGAATGATTTGCAAATTTCACGAGGCACTCTATGGCTTAAAACAAGCCTCATGCCAGTGGTTTAGGAGACTCTCTTATGACTTACTTATGGTTCAAGCAAAGCTTTTCTGATAATTCCTTATTTACCATGACTACTCGTGACTATCGATTACTTGTTTAAGTCCATGTCGATGATCATGTAATTGCAAAAAATAGTGCAAAAGCTTGTGTAGATTACAAACTCTACCTCCAAATGTGTTTTCATGTTAAAGATTTAAGTACTTTTCTTTTTTTTTTCTTTTAATTGGAAGTCAAATGCTCCCACAAAAGAATATTCCTTAACCAACATAAGTATATGTATGGGATATCCTAGAAGAAGTTGATCTCAAAAACAAAAAGGCAATAAGAATCTTTATTCCGCAACACTTTAGCACAAACACTAAAGATGGAGATGACTTAGTATCTCACCATGACAAGACTCGATTTGGCATAGGAGTCCATCTTCTTAGGCAATTTCTACTTTAGGCATGAATTTCATTCCTATTTTTAGCTAAATAGATGGTTCAATATGTTGCCTCAATGATTCAACAAGGGATTTTCTTTCCAACCAACAATATTCTAGTTTTTTAAGATTATAGTGACACTAATTAGAGTTCATATCCTTTCACAAGACATTTTATCATAAGGTTCATCACGTTTCTGAACATGCATCCATAACATGGAGGTCCAAAAGATAACCTACAATGTCCTTACCTTTTATCAAAGTTGAATACAAAGTTATGACCAAAACTACTAAAGAAATTGTTTGGTTGTCCATTTATTGAATAACATGTTAGTCAAAATTCCTCAACCTATTGATTTACTATGCGACAATAATATGACAGTCCACGTTGTTTTAAATTCAGTCTTCCATGAAAAAATGAAGTACATCGGAGCTGACTTTCATTACATTCGACTTCAATATCAAGCCAAATTACTTAATCTACTCCATGTGTCATCTCACAATAACTCACTAACATATTTACCAAGGCTCTTGGAAGTGGCCAATTTTGCTTTCTTTTGCAAGAAATTGACTTGAGGGAGGCATGTTGTCACTGACTTGGGAATCATCAATAAGGCAAGCTTGATAGTGTTCTCTTCAACGCAATAGCTTGAGGGAGGTTTTCATGAATCTAGAAAATTCCCATCGTCAATTACACCCAAGATTAAGGAAAACCATTGGGAGACTGATCCTACGGTCAACACCCCTTACTTTTGTTCCTTTATTCTACACTTTAGTTTAGGAAATTATTTACTGTAATTTTTTTTTCAACAACTCCTTCAATGTATATAATGCATATACAATAATGTTTCAATATATGTGAAAGAATTATTTTGAAGGAAATTATATTAAATGCCCATTTTACCATTTTATTAAGCAAAAATGCTCATTTTTCCTATTCTTAAGCAAAAATGCCTATTTTTCCTATTTCTAAGCAAAAATGCCCTAAAATTTTTTTAAAATACCAAAATTACCTTTCACAACATCTATATAAACCCTCTCACTCTCACTCGCACTTTTATTACACACACTTCTTATATCACTCAAACACTCACTCTCACTCTCATTTATACTCAATATCAATTACTAAAAGTTCGTTCGAAAGGAAGAAGTTCGTATTTTTAAATTTAAATAAAAAAAAGTTAGTTTATAAAAAAAAAGGTATTTATATGAATTTTAACTTAAAACTTAATTTTATTTTTTAAATCTAGTTTGTATGTCATGTAAAGGGGGTATTTGAATATTAGATAATAATTTATGGGTTAAATAAAATGTTAAAAAAATATGGGGACATTTTGGTAATATATAATATATAAAGGATTTAAATAACATGTTAATAATAGATAGGTATATTTTAATACAAGACAACATACAAGGGTGTTAAATGAAGTGTTAGATAATTATGAAGGGTCAAATGAAATGTTATAAAAATATGAAGGGTATTTTGATATTAAACATTGTGAGAACATTATAAATGAAATGTTAGAAATAGATAGATGCATTTTGATATGAGACAACATACAAGAGTGTTAAATGAAATTTAGGTAATTATAGGGGATAAAATAAAATATTAGAAAAATATGAGGGTATTTTGATATTACATAGTATATGAAGGATTTAAAAATAGGTTAAGAATAGATGGATGTATTTTGATACAAGATAACATACAAGAATGTTAAATGAAAGGTTCAATAATTATAGAGGGTTAAATGAAATTTAGAAAAAATATGGGGGTATGTTAATAGTACATAATATATGAAGGATTAAATAATGTGTTAAGAATAAATAGATGTATTTTAATACAAGACAACTACGAGGTATTAAATGAAAGGTTAGATAAATATGGGGGGGCTAAATGAAATATTATCAAAATATGGGGCTATATTGATATTAGATAATATATGAAGGATTTAAATAATAGGTTAAAAATAGATAGATGTATTTTGATGCAAGACAACATACAAAGGTGTTAAATGAAAGGTTATATAATTATAGGGGGTTAAATGAAATGTTAAAAAAATATGGGGGTTTTTTTATATTACATAATAGATGAAGGATTTAAATAATATGTTAAGAATAGATAGATGTATTTTGATACAAAACAATATACAAGGGTATTAAAAAAAGGTTAGAAAAATATAAGGGGGCTAAATGAAATGTTACAAAATTATGGGGCTATATTGATATTACATAATATATGAAGGATTTAAATAAAAACATATTTTGATACAAGACAATATACAAGGGTGTTAAATGAAATATTAGATAATTATAGGGGAAAAGTGAAATGTTAAAAAAATATGGGGTATTTTGATATTAAATATTGTAAGATGGATTTAAATGATATGTTAACAATAGATAGATACATTTTCATACAAGACAATATACAAAGGTGTAAAATTAAAGGTTAAATAATTACGGAGGTAAATGAAATGTTTAAAAAATATGGGGGGTATTTTAATATTAAACATTATAAGAACATTTTAAATGAAATGTTAAGAATAGATAAATGCATTTTGATACAAAATAATGATAGGGGGTTAAATGAAACAAAACGTTAGATAATTATAGGGGATATTTTGATATTAATCATTGTAAGACTGTTTTAAATGGTTATTGTGGATTTTTTGTTATAAATGATTAATTTTTTCTAAAAAATTTGTCATTGTAGGATTGATAATTAAAATAGTTGGTTATGCATCGGTTCATTACCAAGGAGAATGATTCAAGGTGATGACAACACAATAAAATATGTTAGAGTATCTAAACTATTGATTAAAATTTCTTCTGAAACAACATTTGAGGGATTTATTCAGCTTTTGAAGGAGTCTTGCAGTCTTAATCCAATGAAAAACTACCGTCAACTATCAATGAAGCCAAGAAAAATTAAGTTTGACTGTCCCGTACAGATCCAAAATGATGAAGATGTACAGGGTCTTATTGATATATCTCAATACTTATAAAAATATATTCTTATTTTTGTTATATGTACCTCAATTGAAGGACAAAAGGAAGAAGAAAAAGAAGAAGAAGAAATTAGTGGACAGAAAAAAGAATATGATTTGAAAACCTTGATTGATTTCAGTAATGGCGCATTGCACATTGCAAACTCAAGGGCTCATGGAGAGGAAAATAAAGTTCCCGACTAGGGTAACTTTAATGGAAATGACATGACTGATATTCCTTTTGAAGAGGCAGAGCCCGAGCATAAGCCACCTGTTACTGAGGGGATAAACAGTTTACAACTTAAAGATCCTATTTTGGTGGTGCAAATTATTCTGGGCTATTTTTTGACAATGTCCCCACTAATCCATTTAGGTGGTTTCCTGATTTATCTCCATAGCCATCAACATCATCAAGTGGTACAAGATCTATTCAAGAGGAGAATGTTGTAAAGTTTGATGACATTTTCCATAATAAAGTACAGTTGAAAGATATTGTGAAATAATTTGCCTTACTAAAAGGAGTTCAATATAAGGTCAAGAAGTCTAACAAGGGGCGATGGGATATTAAGTGTGAGACTGAAAACTATCAGTGGTATATACATGCAACCAAATCCAAAGTCGGTGAAATGTTTCAAATCAACCACAAGAAATCTCACGTAAAATCATAGTGCCCCAGTCCGCGACACTCCCTTGTGATAGGATGGATAGCACGGTCCTCAACCCCAGAAAGGTCTACAGTTTGGACTGTTGGGCTCTGAACTACAGGGGGACATGAAGGTTGCTCCATAACAAGGGGCTAAGTAGGCTCCTCAAATGTCATAACAGTGCCGACAGGTATATCTAAAGGTGGCATGACTGGAGAAGCCTTAGGACCTATAGAGGGAGGCATCAAAGACGATGAGGAGGAATGCGCATCTGGCATACCGATGTACTCACAAATGTTAGCATACCCTAGTATACCCATTCAGATGATCACCCAACTGTAAATATTCGGTAGATACTTTCTTCGTCGATCATTCCCTAACAACACCATATGAAGGCAATATAGTAAGGCCATCTTGACAGCATCAATATCATCATCACCCTATGGCCTCGAAAAAAAAATGTTCTATGTCGTGATACTACACCTTCGGACAACCTCAAAAGTATGTATCTTTGATCCTATGTCCAGATAAGCGGGGAATATACGATGAAAGAGCAGTGAGTCGACTAAATGATAGTCTCATCATCAGAAAAAACTCAAACAGGTTGAATCTTACGTCAACCCTATTAACCCTAAACGATAACTTATCTCTGATGGAGGGCCGATGTAGCTGTTGTAGGAAAAATGCATGAACCAACACTCTGAAAATTTTGGTATCGGATAGACGAAGGAGATGCCCCAAACATGTCCTCTCAAACAATCGAAGCTGATTCGGCGTCAGTGCGGACCTAATCTTGGACAATGCGGTGCATTGTACACGACATATAATCTCTGCCTGAAAGTGTCTTGACTCATGGGGGACTCGTAGCTCGCCTTCGACACATTTTCTTTTACGAGAAGTATCCTGCGAAAAATTTTAAAAATTCGTAAGACATAAAAAAATATATATGTAAACAAATATAGAAATGACAAATAAAAAAATATGGAAAGATAAAAAATATAAAAACAAAAAAATGACAAAAATTTGAACAATGAAACTGTCATCCCCCAAAAATCATTCGAAAATTTGAAAAATTCAAATCGATGTATTCTAATATGGCAAAAATTTTAAAAACGCAACTGAAATTTGTTTTCTAAATATTGAAATACCCTAAAATGTGAACAATTGAAAAATCATTCAAAAATCTAAAAATATGAGTTGATATATCCTAAAATGACAAAAATGGAAAAAACAGAACTAAAATTCGAATTCTATACGTTGAAATTCCCTAGAATGTGAACATTCAAAAATCATTCAAAAATCTAAATATATGAGTCGAAATATCCTAAAATGAAAAAATTCAAAAAACAAAACTGAAATTCGAATTCTATACATTGAAATTCCCTAGAACGTGAACAATCAAAAAATCATTCGAAAATCGTTCAAAAATCTAAAAATATGAATCGAAATATCCTAAAATGACGAAATTCAAAAAAATAAAACTAAAATTCGAATTCTATACGTTGAAATACCCTAAAATATGAACAATCAAAAAATCATTTGAAAATTTGAAAATACGAGTCGAAATATCCTAAAATGACAAAATTCGACAAAATAGAACGGAAATTTGACTTCTATATGTTGAAATACTTTAGCCCTAAACAATCAAAAAATTGTTTAAAATCTGAAAAAATAAGTCGATATACCTTAAAATAACGAAATTTGAATTCTATATGTTGAAACTTTCTAAAATGTAAACAATCAAAAAATTGTTTGAAAATCTGAAAATACGCATCGATATATCCTAAGATGACGAAATTCAAAAAAGCAGAACTAAAATTCGAATTCTATATGTTGAATACCCTAAAATGTGAACAATTGAAAAATTATTCAAAAATCTAAAAATATGAATCGATATATCCTAAAATAACCAAATTTGAAAAAACAAAACTGAAATTCGAATTTTATACGTTGAAATTCCCTAGAACGTGAACAATCGAAAAATCATTCGAAAATTGTTCAAAAGTCTAAAAATATGAGTCGAAATATTCTAAAATGACGAAATTCAAAAAAATAAAACTAAAATTTGAATTCTATACGTTAAAATACCGTAAAATATGAACAATCAAAAAATCATTTGAAAATACGAGTCGAAATATCCTAAAATGACGAAATTCAACTTCTATATGTTGAAATACTTTAGACCCTAAACAATCGAAAAATTATTCAAAAATCTAAAAAAATAAGTTTATATACCTTAAAATGATGAAATTGGAATTATATATGTTAAAATTTTCTAAAATGTAAACAATCAAAAAATCGTTTGAAAATTTGAAAATACGCATCGATATATCCTAAAATGACGAAATTTAAAAAAGTAGAACTGAAATTTGAATTCTATATGTTGAAATATCCTAAAATGTGAACTATTGAAAAATCATTCAAAAATCTAAAAATATGAGTCGATATATCCTAAAATAACAAAATTCGAAAAACAAAACTGAAATTCGAATTCTATACTTTAAAATTCCCTAGAACATGAACAATCGAAAAATCATTCAAAAATTTGAAAATACGAGTCGATATATCCTAAAATAACGAAATTCAAAAAAACAAAACTGAAATTTGAATTTTATACATTGAAATATCCTAGAATATGAACAATCAAAAAATCGTTCAAAAATCTAAAAATATGAGTCAAAATATCCTAAAATGACGAAATTAAAAAAAATAAAACTGAAATTCGAATTCTATACGTTGAAATACCCTAAAATATGAACAATCAAAAAATCATTTAGAAATTTGAAAATACGAGTCGAAATATCCTAAAATGACGAAATTCGACAAAATAGAACAGAAATTTAACTTCTATATGTTGAAATACTTTAGACCACAAACAATCGAAAAATTGTTCAAAAATCTAAAAAAATAAGTCGATATATCTTAAAATGACGAAATTTGAATTTTATATGTTGAAATTTTTTAAAATGTAAACAATCAAAAAATCGTTTGAAAATTTGAAAATATGTATCGATATATCCTAAGATGACGAAATTCAAAAAAGTGAAACTGAAATTCGAATTCTATATGTTGAAATACCCTAAAATGTGAACAATTGAAAAATCATTCAAAAATCTAAAAATACGAGTCGATATATCCTAAAATGACAAAATTTGAAAACACAAAATTGAAATTCGAATTTTATACGTTAAAATTTTCTAGAATGTGAACAATCAAAAAATCACTCAAAAATCTGAAAATACGGGTCGATATATCTTAAAATGATGAAATTCAAAAAAACGAAACTAAAATTGGAATTATATACGTTGAAATACCCTAGAGTATGAACAATCAAAAAATCTTTCGAAAATCTAAAAATGCGAGTCAAAATATCCCAAAATGACAAAATTCGAAAAAACGGAGCTAAAATTTGAATTCTATATGTTGAAATGTCGTATACCTTAAATAATCGAAAAATCATTTGAAAATCTAAAATAACGAGTCGATATATCCTGAATAACAAAGTATCGATCAGAAATTTCATTATTACATTGTAAAATGTGCTTAAAAAGGCACAAAAATGAAAAACCGAATGTTAAATTTGAAAACTAATCTCGAAAAACCCTAAAACAAGAAAAACGAATATGAAATTCAAAAACTATATGTCGAAAAACCCTAGATGTAAAAAATATTCATTTACCCCCTAAAAAATTTCTATTGTAACAGGTCCAATATTTTTCTCTTGCCCCTCAACATTTTCTAATCTATAACAACCCCTACAGTTTAAAAAAATTTAATTTCCCCCCAACCCACGGTTTTCACTGCATTAGCCCATGGTTTCATGTAAAATCTCCATAAGACCCCCAGTGGACTACCCCTTATTTCCCCAGTCCCTAAAAGTTTGAAAAAGCTAACTTTCCCCCCAACCCATAGTCGATCTCTTCTGCCTATGGGAGAATTCATTTGGTCCGTGGGTTCCACTGTTCCCACAGACAGAGCGTTGTGCTTCTAGCCCATTTTCCAGCCAAAAAATCGTCGTTTCTGCCTCCAATTTCAATACAAATCAAATCTATATAGCCTATAATACAAAACCCCTCAAGAAATTCAATGAAAACAACCAAGAATCAAAACATAATGCATTGTTCAAAATCGAAACCCTAAAGTTTCAAACCTCAAAATATCCCTCAAATCTCAATAATATAAACAATAAATTGATTCAAACAAGAGTATGGAAGATGTACTAACCTTTTTTATCACCCGAAAACAAGAAAATAGACAAAAATCTCTTCGCCCGTGGGATGACTGTGGGAAAGGCAAAATTCTTTGAATTTGCATAGTGGGACTATGGGAAAATAACGGGGAAAATATGAAAAATTTTGGTTTATATATAGGGGCAGTTTGGTCATTTCACAAAAAGGGTATTTTTGCTTAACCCTAATTGTTTTGGATAGTTTCGCTTAGACCCCCCTAATTTAAGGCATTTAACATAACATCCGTTATTTTTATTACATTCCTTTTCACAACAACATATATCAACCTTTTAAAAAAATATATAATATCAACTTGTCTTCATAGATAAAAACCATCATATTTCATGATTAATATTAGGTGATAAATTTGAAATTTTATTCTTTACTTTGATTACATTTTTGACAGCACAAATGCATTTTATTTTTAAGCCGAAAATTAATTATCTCAATGAATAAAAGCACAACAAAATGAAAGAATAAGAGAATTACACACTAACCAATACTCACAAGAATAAGGAAATAATTACAATAGGAAAGAATCATACAAATAGTGCATAAAATATTGTAAATAGATTTTCACATGTTTCATCATAACACCAACTAAATTAAAACTTTATTTAATACAGTTCATATCAAATTCATATATGTATAGATGAAATAATAAAAAGGTCCTGGACAATCTTTTAAATTCAACCATTTTTTTTTCTAAGTTCACATATGAATTAAAATTTTAAATCAAATTTCAACAAAGCTTGTGATTCCTATTATTTTATTTTCAATTAAGTATAAATTCCTTAGTTTTTTTTGGTTAAAATTATGAATATATATATATATATGGTGGGTATATTTAGAAAACATGAAACATGTGTTGAGGATAAATAACATGATGTCTTCTTGTTGATATTCTAATAAAAGGAAAAGGAAAGAGTTTGGAATATTGAATAAAGGATTAATGGAATATGATCACACTGATTCGTTATAAGGTAGAATATTGAAGGAATGGACTGAGATGTGACATAAGTGGGCAAAAATACAATTAACATTAAAATATTTAATTTATGCTAAAAATATTGTGATTATATTAAAAAACTATTTTTATAAATAATGTATTAACTATTACCTTTTAAATTTCTATTTTGTTTTTTTATAAAATATTGCTAATTAGTTGTTCACTTGTAAATTTAGAAAATTAATATTTATTTTTTACCGCAATTTGAAAAAAATATATATAGATTATTATACTTCAAAATAAGGTTAAAAAGGTAATTTCCTTGGATTTCTTACCCATAGAATGCAATTCATTTAAAAATTTTAAGAGTACACTTATAAACCCACTTTATCTTTTTTTTTTTTAACTGAGAAAATAGAAAGAACAGTTGCAGTAAAATAAAGTTGATTTCCCCTTTTCCTACTAAAAATTAATATTTAAAGTAAAATATATACCTTTTATTTTCTCTCTTTCCATATTTTTTCTTTTCTTCCTCTTAAGACAAAAATTTTCATCCTAAATAAAACTTTTTAACACAAAAATATAAACCGGAATCAAGCATTGACATATTTGAGATAATTAACATTTTAGAGGAAAAAAAAAGTGATAATTAAAATGATTTTATCAGTTTTGAAGTCATGAATTTCGTTTTTTTTTTAATACTTCTCATTGTTTTTTTCTTAGAAAAACATATCAAATGTATTTTTTTTTTTTTGGGTTTCAATAAATAAATAAATATATATATATATATATATATATAAAATCCATATAGCACAAATAATAGATACAAATTAAAATGCAAAGAGCAATATTATATGTACTTATTTTGAGTACACAAATAAATATACATTTATATATGTCATCATGTGATTGAGTGTTATTTTATCATTAATCTATAATCATTAAATCACATGATAATACATATAAGTGTATACATATTTGTATACTCATTAATGAATACGCATAGTTTTATTAGAATGGAAAACATGTAAGTAAAGGTGTGCACAGTCTAGTTTGATGCAATTTGAGAGTTTTTTTAAATCAAACAAAAAGAATGATTTAAAAATTTTTCAAACCAAACTAAACCATTTTAGGTTTCAAACCAAACTATAAAATATGGTTTGGTGTGGTTTGAATTACGGTTAAATCATAGTTATCAATATCATACAATATACAATATATATTATGCGATACGATATGATAACAATATAGATGAAAAACGATGTATATCATAAAATTTATTGAATTAATACGATACTACAAACATATTATATGATACAATACATATCCTACAATTCAATACATATCATCAATACAAATCGATACACTTTTTTTAAATAAAATGATAGTACAGTAAGGGTGTGTATGAAAAATTTTTAAAGTTAAGGGTGTTTATGAAATTTTTCAAAATATTGATTTGTCAATATAATATTTATTATTTTTTTAATATTTTAATATTTTATTTTTCAAAAAGCGTATCAGACAATGTAATACACAATACATTATATGAAAAATTATATTTTCAATATACGATTCGATTACTATAGTTTAAAATATATATATTATTTATTTATTTATTTATTTGAATACACAATTCTTTGACTCTTCGATTCTCTTAATGATAGTGTATATAAAATTTCATATTTGTGAGAAAGGGCATATGTATGGCCTCTTTATTTACATTTTTTCCATCATAAGATGTAACCACAGGGAATGAAGGAAGAGTCATAAAACATTTCAGTTGGTGAATTAATTATATTTGGCTAGCTACAAATGTGAGAGAAAAACTGACATTCTCACATTTGGTCTGTAATTCATGAAACTATATACTTAAGAAAAGAAAAAAAAAATGCATCATGATGATAAGTCCTCTAAAAATAAATATTATTTTCCATGCATTATAATTTATTCTTTTCTATAATGGTAGTTGATATATAAAAAACATAACTTATAAAATAAACCTTATGTTTATTTTTAGTCCAAAATAGTTGTTATTCTCGGTAATAAATGTGCACACAAAATTAAAAAAAATAATAATAATTGAATAAGAGTTTTATTACATAGAGATGTTCATACATCAAAATCATGTGGCAAAACCAAATCTTAACCATACTACACGATCTTTAAAACTCTTTGATAACATGTATTTTGTTAAATCTTTAATTTAATGTGAACATGTTTAATGACCACTTTATTTTCTTGAACACGCTCTTATGACTAAATACTTAATAATGTTAATGTATTTACTTCAATTACCACTTCTGTAATTTTTAATTGAGAAAATAAAAGTTAAATTGTCACAGTAGATCTTTAATGGCTTAGTAATGGAATCCACAAATCTAAGCCTAGACAAAAAACTCTTCAAACATATGTTATAGTATGAAGCCTCAAAATAACAGAAAATTTTAGCCTCCATAATTAGTAGTAGTCAATGACTATTTGACACTCTTCTAATGTACAACTTCATTAGAAAAAAATATGAGATTGATTTTCATAAATCAACACAACCGGCAAAGTTTGAATCCAAGTAGCGATCACCTCCAAGTTATTAGTTCATCTATACATAAATATGTAATTTTTGGTTCCTTGAAGGTACCTCATCATTTTTTTTGCAACTCTTTAGTGATCCATACTTGAGTTACCCTAATATCTTCCTAACATCCCAATAGTAAATGTTATGTTATGGCTTGTCCATATCTAAGCATCATTAATTAAGCTTCCAACAACAAAAACATATAGAGTTTTATTTTTTTGCATTTGTTCCTTTTCAAAATCATTTTTTGGGCATTAGCTCAAACTGAATCTATTCCTTTCATATTGATAGGTGTTATATGTAACACTCATAGGTACATCCCGAGGCATTTTGGTCAATTCTTTTCATTTAAATTATTTAATTTTAAAAGTTTGTGAAGATGAATAGTCATGCATGTTGGTTGCATGTCTATGCATGAGTTAGAAAGTTAAGGTAAGTAGGGAATCATTGTCCTTTTCTTGAATAATTTTGTGATGGAATAAAGCATGTTATATTCTGGTGTAACATCATTACAAACTTATAAGATGAAATCTCGATTTCCAATTTGATGAATATATATGATGATATGGATATGAAGGTAAAGTTATCATGATAGAATATGTTTTTGACGGGTGGAATTGCACATAAAATGAGTTAAGCTTATCTATAATTTATTGATGTATGTTAAGGCATGCAAAAGAGAATTGTTGGACAATGACTATGATATAAGGGCAGTAGAGACTTACTTTCCATGTAATCCACTATAGAAATGTTCGCCAAACAGTCAAAAATCAAGATTAGAAATGATGGTGAACAACTGTAAGTAAGGAGTGCACGATCTTTCACATGCAAGGATGAAAACAATGAATAATAGTCGTACATGGGGTGCACGATCATGTAGATTGTGTAAGACCTCACAATTGTCCCTAGGACAGTGATGCTTGTGTGTATGTGCAATGAAGTGAACAGTCATGCATAAAACTTCACACTTGTTTACATTGCTAAATTTACAACAATACCTTATGTTGTGTGTTGATAAAGGGGATTGAATAGGAATAACCTTATAAGGACAAAATTAAGGCGAATGCTATATAAAAGTGTCTGACTATATGAACATTGTCACATAACTTGAGAAAAGTTTAGATTTGGGTTGAAAAGTGAAAAATCCTAATCGAGTAGAAACAATTAAAAGAATTAGGATAAGCCACTGGTTGTATGCAACATAGCATAAGATTATAAAGAATGAGTCATTGTTGTGTATTCTTTGAATCGAAAATATTAGAATATACCCTTGTTATGTGATTTAGGGTAAGCCATTATTGTGTGATATCGGGTAATAAATAAGTCATGTTATGTGATCTTTGCAATATGAGATATTGTGTGATCTTTGGTCCAGACTCAAAGTCATTGTTGTGTGATATCAAGCTCACAAACCCATGTAAAAGCAAAAGCATTGTAGCACGATGACTTTTCATGCACATGTCCGTATAAGGGCACCCATAACTGAGGGTGTTAATCTAGCATTTAACTCATGAATTATGTGCATGGAAAACATAATTGCATTAAAGATTCCTCACATGGTTAGCGAAATGCTTTATGTATGCCCCCACAATAAGGACCATTTTTGGATAGCTTTTGGGCAATCCATTTATGAAATTCCATCCATAGAAAGGATTATATAAATGATTCCTCGTGTGGCTAGAGGGTTGACAGCTATGTAGCTTATGTTTGATCAACATGTAATATGTGTAGCTAGTAGAAGCGATTAAGAACAAGACATCTAAGATGTCGAAATTAGAAGTGACATGTTTTCATGAGACATCTAAGATATCGAGGAGATGAGAATGGTATCAATGTGGTGCCAAAGAGATTCAAACACTAGTAATATGAGATGTCAAAGTCCTTCTAGAATGGGCATATGTGAGATGTTAAAGAATATTAAGTTAGAAATGAATAAGTGATGTCGTCAAGAGATTAGATGAATGAGAAACTTTGATGACAATTGTTGTGTGCTAAATTTTACACAATGTTTATTATGTAAAATGGTAAGAATAAGTGTAAGATTTATACATGATGTGGTGTTTGATAAGTCACCTACTTACTAAGTATTTTCACATTCATATGCTCCTTCAATTGTTTTACATGTAAGAGATAGGTTAGCGAAGCTGTAGGAGGAGAATGAGACAGCTTTGGTCACATGATGAGGGTTATTTTTATCATTTTTGTATATATATATGATGATTATGTATTTATTTATGCACATTACTGAGTGTTTTCACATTCATGTGTTTCTTTAATTGTTTTGTATGTAAGAGATGGGTTAGCGAAACCATAGAAAATGAGTGAAGCAGCTAGCTTTGGTAACATTAATAGGGATGTATTTGTCATTTTTGTATATGTATGTGATGATTATGTATTTATCTATAAACATTTCTATGTTTCTCATATTTTATGGTATATTCATATATAAGATAGACCATTACAAAAATGTAATATATTGACCTCAATTTTTTAACTATACGTATTTTGATATTGGGCCAATAACTAAGATTGGCATTAAGTGTTAATGGTGTTTGTACTTTATTTGCTTTTACTAGTGTAGCGTGGTAGTGGTTATTAAAATAATGGCCACTGAACATTAACCATCATGGTTGCTTTTAAATTTAGTTTTAATAAAATTTTTAAATTTTGAATTTCATTTTGGAAGTTTCAAAATGAAGGATATTGAGCATCAAGCTAAATTGGAAAATAATGATAAATAAAAGCTGAGGATAATCAACCTATTTCAAGGAAGTATTTGGTGTTCTCAATTTATAAACCATGTGCTCTTGATTGAAATTTGAATTAGTTGATCATGTGAATAACTATGTATAAATATTTTTTTTTTGTATTGGTTGCATTTGATAATTAATTAAATTGTGACTATTCATGAGAATGGTTGAATGCACATTATCAAATTAGATTAATATTTGGATGACATATTTAAAATGGTTAAGTGTGCTAGATTGAATGATTTCATGTTTTGCTTGATTGACATGTATGACAATACGCAAATTTGTTGAATATGTCTTGTTTATTACATGTTTGTATATTTATATGTTTGTGTAATCATTTGTTTAAAGCATAAAGCAAAACTGAGTCGAATCGACTCAAACTTGTGTTCGAAATCTATTAAAATTTGGTTTACACAAATTATCCTTGAAAGGGATCAAAATGTCTAAGATTCATCTTTTATGGTGTTTTGATTTGATGCAAGAATTATTATTTTTATGGCATAAAACTTTTGTCTTTGAAAATTTATGCATTTAGGTTATGAACTACCATTCATTCTATATGCATGTCTATTCATGCTTTTCAATCAACTTTTTTAAACCAAGTGTCAGTTGTTTTCCATATAGTAATGATCATCCATGTGCTACGGATGTCTGTTTGTATCTACTTTGAAATTTTTCAAAAAACGAATTACATGCACGACCTTGAATATGCAGTACATGCTCGTGTTTATCTTATACAAATTTTTTTGAAGGGTGCATACACAACCAAGTACACATAGTACATGCTTGTGTATAATTAGGGCTTTTAATTTAAATATTCGTGAATACATGCCCGTGCAATAATATACACACTCATGTTTGTGATTCTATGAAAGAAAATCTGGGTTTTTCATTCGCATTTTCATGACCCTAGCCTCGTATTTTCTTTTAAGTTGTTGTCCAATTTCTATCAAATACTTATAAATTTTCACAAAATCTTGTATTAAATAGACTTACCGAAATCAACCCTAATCCAATCGACTTCAACAATTTCGCCATTAATCTTCACATTTCAACCTCATTCAAAAGTCCCAAATGGCTCCCGGGAAGAAAATGCTTGCTAATCAATCCAAAAACAACTTTGACATTGTAACTAAGAGCGACACGCAACAGGACAAACTTGATGAGACCCAACACAAAAATATTTTTCATAGTCGTTTAGATATGACTATTATGCATCAAATTGGTATTGGTGATGAGTTGGCTAGGATAATTAGGTAACAAGGATAAGAGTTTATTTTTCATGGAATCATCATGTCTATAAAGATCTAGTATATAAGTTTTACAGTTCACTGTTAATACCAATTAATAAGAGGGAAAATATCAATTCTAATCCAATCAGTTTCAATGATTTCGTCATAAATCATCGCATTTCAACCCATGCAAAAATCCCAAATGGCTTCAAGGAAGAAGATGCTTGTAAATCGATCCAAAAATAACTTTAGCACTGTAACTAGAAACAATGCACAATAGAACAAGCTTGAAGAAATCCAACATAGAGATACTTTTCATGGTCAATGTCTGGATATTACTATTATGCATCAAATTACTATAGGTGATGAGTTCGCTAGGATAATTAGGCAACAAAGATGGAAGACTATTTTTCATGAATCATTCTATCTATAAAGATCTAGTATATGAGTTTTACAATTCACTATTAATACTAAATTGATGAGAAGGGAAATATAATTGGGTGTTCTATGAGATTTAGACTTACGGGAACTGAGTATAAAGGTTGAACTAGAAAAGTTAGTTGAATGGTTAAATTGTGACTATGACGACATTCTAAACACTCTTGCAAACTTCATTTCAAATTCAGTATGGCATGAATTAAGAGATAGAGGAGTTTATTATTCACATTCAACTAAGTCGACTAATTTTGGTAGTCTAATAGTAAGGACTTTGCATTGCAGGATATTTTATACATTAAATACAAGGAATAATACAACTAAGCATGTAATAGTTTGGGGTATAGTCTTATTGAAAAGGGTAGTAATTGGTCAAACAATGGACACTGCCAAATGACTAATTTGCAAACTGCTTGAGAATAGAGATAATGAGTTTGAAATAGTGTATGTTATGTTGATCAACCTTTATCGCTTTAAAGTTGGGACTCATTTTTTATGAAGGCGATAAGGATTTTTTGAAGAAGTTCAAGCCAATTCACTAGTTAAATACAGATGTCTTGTTTAAAATGAGGATGATCAAAAAGGATGGAAGGAATGGGTGGCAATTGGTAGATGTCGAGGGACAAGAAAAAGAATATACAAGAGAAAAAGAAGCTTGAGAGGAATAGGTTGAGTCAGTTATGCCCAATAATCCTTCTATGCCTGAATCATGTTCGACACATAGGAAACGAGCAAGACTTGATACAATAATTCAGGATTTGTCCCTAAGTGATGTGGATCATCTCATTCAATATATGGAATATTGATTTGATGCTTTGGAGTTTAGACATAATGAAATAAATATAGTGCTAAAGGAAATAGATGGATGGCTCACTCTTGTTAATGAATGAGTCACCCGTTTTAGCAAAGATTTCTATGAGTATTGTGATCAATTCCCTAAGCCTAAAGATGATTTGGGGATATTGATTAAAATAACCTATTTTTTTCCTTATGTACATATATAGCCATTTTTTTTATTATACATATATAGTCTAAAACATAAAATATTTAAAATATCCTTAGGCTTTGTAGTCACCTAGTCAAGACATATACATCCAAGTATAAACTCATCCAATCAACACATAAAACTCATCTACTCATCCGATTAAGACAAATATGAGGTAAAATGATATGAATATATGAAAATTTCTGATGACTTTGATGGTGGATAGATTGGCCAACCGACTAAGCACCCAGCCAACCAATTTATTTTTTAAAAATTGGTTGGCCAACTTATTTATTTTTAAAAATTGGTTGGTCAGTCGGCCAACCAATCCAACCAATAACCCGGCAATCCCAAATCTCATAATCTTCTTCTTCTAAAGGCAAAATCAACTTAAAAAATAGTTATATTTGTATAATAGAAAAAAGGTGGTTATATATGTATAAAAGGCAAAATAAATGGCTATTTGAATCAATATCCCAATGATTTGCCCCCTCTACAAGCCACAACCTTGATAATATTTTCATGCATTTTACATTGTTCTTTTAACCATTTTGCATCCCATATCATCTTTAGGAACAAGCTTACTTTGATGTATTATCTTTCCTTTATTGAACTTTAAATGGTGTTAATATTATATATGATGACATAACTTTAACATCAAGGTATTAATTTTGAAACCATATACAATTACCTAGTTAATATTGTTGAATTGCTAGTTGATGAAATATAGATGATGAAATTGCTCTTTGTTTAATGGCATATTTGTTGAAACGGTTATGTTGATGGATATGATGATCATGTTGGATACGTTTTTTTTTTTTTGACATATTGATTATTATTTGAGTAGTTGATGATAATGAAATATCCAAAATTTTGGTCAAGGGGTAAATTGTATTTTACCAGAAAAGTCAAGCTAAAATTTCTTGTGTGAAAACTTATGGGGTTATGTAAAATTGTGTACACATATGGAGTTTAAGTTGTAAATTTTCTTTAATTCATTTAATAAGCCATTTAGCTTCTTCTTCATTTATGGGAGAGAAAAGAAGTGCAAGTAAGAAAGAGAAAGAGAGAAAGGGAGAGAAGAGAAGAAAGGAGAAAGAAAGAGAGGAAACCAAAAAAAAAAAAAAAGAGAGAGAAAAAAGAAGAAAGCGAATAGTGAATAGGGTATTCTTTTTTCATTCAATTTAATTCTAAGGTTTAATTTCATTGTTCAAATTAGGGATTTCTAAAATTTTAACTATATTGCTTCTAATTAGTGTGAATAAATGAAGATAAAGATTCGTAGGGAATTTTAGCATTAGATTTGGATCTACTCAAATTTGTGGGAAAAAACTTTTGAACTATATTTTTTTTATGCAAATTTTATATTTTTATTTTAAATCTCTAGCAAATGTTATTATAGATTTTATGGAATGTCGCATAAATCAATAAAAATTTTATGCATGTTGTTGATTTTGGTTATGGGTAATTGTAAAGTTGTAAGCCACTTAAATTCATTGTTGTGTATTTCTGTAGATACTGAATGTTAAGTTAATTGATGTTGTATGCATTGCTAGGAAGCCGAAGTTGTTTAATTTAATTATAGTCTATATGAAATTTCTAAATATTTAAATTATTAATGTTTTATGTTACTGTAAAGCTGAAAGATATTTAATTGAACCCTACGAGTGACTGAAATTATTAAATGTTATTGATTTATGTTATATGTAGTTATAGAGTTGAAAGATATTTAGTTCAACTTTATAGGAGAACTAAAATGATTGAATGTTATTTGAACTGTTGTTTTGTGAGGTCATAAGGTTAAAGGCGATTCACATTCAATTTTGTATGGATGACTTAAATTGTTGAATAATTATTTATTGATGTGTATATAGCTATAGAGCTTAAGGGAGCTTAATTTAGTAGTAAGTATAACTATATTGTTGATCATCGCCTAATTGGGTGTTCTAAGTGATTGTAGATTTGAATATTGTTAATTTAGTGTGGTGTGGTTATAGTGGTTACCTGATGATTATTCTAAATTATATTACTAAGTTATTACAGTATGAATATGTTATTAAGAGATAATATCATTGAGATATTCTTCACCAATGCATATCATGTGATAGTTGTTCTGCTTATGTAACATTTTATATTAGTTATGATAGATTTCAGTTATTTTGTCTGTGCAATATTTTATATCAAGTATAACAAATTTCAATTGTTATGTATGTGTAGTATTTTATACCAAATATGACAGATTTCAGTTGTTTTGTTTGTACAATATTTTATGTTAGGGGTAACAGATTTCAATTACTTGCAGTATTTTATGTTAGATATAACAGATTTTAGATGTTCTGTCTATGCAATATTTTATGTTAGGTATGATAGATTTTAGATGTTTTGATTATGTAGTATTTTATGCTAGGTATAATAGATTTCAGTGTTCTACCCGATCGAAGTTACATATCGAATACAACAATTCTTTCTCACTCTACCTTTATAAGGTATACCCATTGAGTATGACTAATTTCTCCTTGAGAATATTAGTAATGGTATGCATCTCAAGTTATTGTTTTAGTGAGAGTTTCAAAATAAATAAGAAAATAAATGTATGAGTTATTGATAATCAGTTTTCTATTTAAATATGAGTTTCCCTAAGCATATTAAATATTGAATATGCATAGAACCGTGGATAATCTAGAAATGGTTATAACTTGATTTAGTTGTAATTACTGTTTTAAACATTTTATTTGGGGAATGTTACGGTCATTTTTTTCAGTAAGCATTTCAATGTTGGTTCAAGTACAATGTTTCCTAATAAAACTTAATTATCAACTATAAATGATTAATTTTAGTGGTTGGGTTGGTTAATATATTATAAATAGTTATATATTTCCTTCATATATGCATTCAGTTATTCTATAATTATTTTTAACTGCCCACCCACCCACCCTTATTGAATTTTTCCCCTCCAAGATCATGCCAAGTAGTGACTCTTTTCGAGGTTATGCCATAATATAACATCTTCAATAGGTGTCTCATTTTGCTTATGTTGTGTGGATCTTTTTGAGAATTTATGTAAATATTGAAAGGTTAGAGGCCTAACTAAAAACCTACTCTCTTGTTTTAAATGGAAATCAAAATGTTTTGTGTGTAATTATATTAAGGTTAGAGGACTAGCATGATGTTATAAATAAGTGTCATATACATGCGTATGTTCTTGTAGAATATTTTAAACAATTTTACAGGATGCATCTCAATCTCTTAAGTCTCATAAGAGTATTAGGATATTATGGGTTTAGCTAGTTGAGACGTGTCCTGCAAGATAAGGTATATTGATGATATTTTGATTGAATGTTGAACTGATATTTTACGGGGATAATGGTTGGTTGACAGGTTGAAATAGTATTGTTAATGTTTGGTTAGGTTGATGTTGATTATATGGTTTATATGAGCTACATTTTTCTCTTAGATTGTCAGATGATGAAACGATCTTGGTTAAATGGTTATACAAATATATATAGTCTTTGCAAAAATCTTCCAAATCTTTCAAACATTGATTGACTAATAATTTGGCAAAAGTGCAAAATTCATTAAGGTAAGGGATAATGATTATAGTTGATTTCTTTTTTTTCTTTTTTCTCATAAAGCTATGTGTATGTACCTAAATTGACCTGGTAAATAAATGCAATGAAGACTTCTTCACCCCTATTTTGATTAATGCCAAAAAGGGAAAGAGATATGTTAAATTAAATTTTTTAATAGATGGCTAAAAGTAAAAGGGGAGGGGGGGGGGGGGGGGGGGGGAGGGGAAATTTCTGCCTAAACCATGTTATGCAAATTGTTAAAGTTAAGGGGAGCTTTTAAATTATATTTTTTACATGTTAAAATTTGATTCAAACTTAGTTTTTATCATCAATCAAAAAAGAGAATTGTTGGACCGTAGAGCTTTTGATGATGATAAAAACAAAATTAGAATGTCTAACAATATCTAAAAAAATGTCTTGAAACATTACCAAATGGAAAAAAACTTGAAAGATACAAGAACCAACTCAATGAACGACCATGCATGCTTGAGGGATGCTTGTTCACACAATAAATTGTCCTCGTGCTTGAAGACAAATGGGATCGTGCATTTCCCATTCATGTTCTATATTTTTAGACTACTTTAGATCAAACATGCATGCTCGTGTATTAAAAGAAATACACCTTATGTTTTCGTTTACAAGCTAGTCACGAGGAAAAGATGATCGTTGCATCCTTCTCGTTTGAAATCAAGGAAAAATTTTAGCCATTCAAGTCTCTGTTCGTGCTCAATGTTCACAACTCTAGAAATCTGGAGACTTAAGCATGTTAAGCTATGAATGATCGTTCCTTGGAAAAGGATGCCTATTCAGGCGTATGGTGCAAGAAGAAAAATCGATCTTTAAGGGTCTGACCAAGGTTGACTTTGCTTGAGAAAAAGAAGATTTCCTTGTCAGCAATGATCGTTCATTAAGAATGCATGTCCATTCATACATGATTTTCAAGAGGAAAACATCCTTTTCGAATGTCAACTGATACAAATCTCTATCCAATGGTTATATCAACCATTTCAGCCATTCAGGCCTATAAATGGAAGCATCATTAAGTTGGAAAAGGTTAGAGATTATACGTGTGAAAACTACATACTTCTTAGCCTCTAAAAATTCTCTCCAAAGCTCACAACTCATATATTTGAGAGAAGCATGTGTTTAATCTTTGTATCAACCTTGGTGAGGCATTATTACTCAATATTTTTTTTGTATCAAATCATAATTGGGCAAAATCTCAGATAAACTATTGTATTTTGTGTAATCTCGGATTTACTAATATACGTAGGCAAAATCCCAGATAACTATTATAAAGACGGGATTTTTTACAAGTAGAACTTCATATCAGTTGTTTAAAAAAGTGAAAGTAAGAGGTTTGGAAGAAAAAACTTCGAACCATTATAAATCTTAAGTGTTTCTTTCTTTCTCTTTGCATTGTGCATAATATTTTGTAATGTGTGTTTTTAATTACTTGTTTGTGTAAAAGTTTAATTTGTATTAAGTTTTAAATAATCATATTCACCCTCTGTCTAGAATCATATTAACCATTAAGGTGTTTTCAAGAAGAAAGAAAATGTCAAAATTTTCTTTCTCATCGCCAAACACTACTAACTCCAAGAAACTCATTTTTACTTGTCTAGTCTTCTTTCTTTCATTATTTCCCACATTTTCAACTTTTCTACGTCATTTTCTTCTCATCTTGCATTATAACAAAAAAAAAAATAGAAGAGACAAGAGAGAGAGCATGAGTCATAGTTAAGATAAATTGTGGTGATGATGGTTGGTTTTTTTTATTTCAAGAACTTCAATCATTCAACACAAATAACATCCCAAAAATCAATATAACAAATAATTATTGAAACAAAACAAGAGGTCATATTGTTGTGTTGTTGCAACAATTGTTAATTGTGAGGGTTTTGCTTGTGGTGTTGGTGCAGTGGAAACATATGGTTGGTTAGTGAAAAAAATAAAAGGTAGCATAAAGACTCATTTTTTATCGTCAGCAACAAGCCACAAAACCCAACCATGTGGGCTACCAGTATAAGTTGGCACCATTTGACGATCACTTCTTACAACCATTCTTGTCAAGTGATTTTCTCTTTAGCGAAAGAGGAAGGTTGACAACCACTCATCACAATTCGATGATACTAGAAAATAGAAAAACAAAACCCTAACAACGTCAGATCTCTCACACAACCACAATTGGAAAATGAAAAAAGAGGCACCAAAATTATCACCAAGGAGGGAGAGGGTGCCAACAATGGACTAAACTTTCGATCAGAGACGAAGGAAGAAAGTCACTAGAGTTTTTTTTCCAAATCGTGGAAGACATGGCTGAAATGTAATGTTTTAAAACTTTGAGAGGCAGTTGCAAGAGGAAAAATATGAACATTGAAACCCTAGGGTAAGGGAAAAAGTTGGTTTTATGAATAATACACTTTTTTATCAAATTTTCATTTTCATTTATATGTATACATATAAGTCAAAAGGGTAAATTAGTTATTTAAAATTAAACTAACAAAAGACACTGATAGATTTGGATGGCTAGTAGGTATTTGAATTTTTAAAATAAATAGATGAAACTTTTGGTCTATGGATTAAGCCTTGGATGAAAATAAGTCTTTGGGGAAATAAAATAGTAGAAGAACAAACTTGAAAACTAGAACTAGAGATGCGCATGATTTGGTTTGGTGTAGTTTAAGATTTTTTTCAAACCAAACTGAAAATAATGATTTAAAAAATTTTCAAATTAAATAAAACCAAATTAAAAAATACAATTCAATCTCATTTGAATTATAGTTTAAACCTACTAAGAACATTCACTTCTAAATATATATTATTAAATTAAATTAATTAAATTATAATTTTTAAGAATATAATATAAATATATCAAATAAATATAAAATACATACAATATACATTAAAAGAAAATAAAAAATTAAATATGGAAAATAATTGTAGACATATTTGCTTATTAAAAAAATTTGTAAAATATGATTATATAGATGTATTTTAAAATAATATGATTTACAGTTTAATTTGATTTAAAAATTACTTAAATCATAATTCAAATTAAAAGTTACTTTTAAAAATTTTATTAATCTAAACTAAATTTATAATTTTTAAATAATTTAATCTAATTTTATAGTTTTACCCAAATTATGTCC
Organism: Mangifera indica; assembly: GCF_011075055.1. Classification (NCBI taxonomy): domain Eukaryota; kingdom Viridiplantae; phylum Streptophyta; class Magnoliopsida; order Sapindales; family Anacardiaceae; genus Mangifera; species Mangifera indica. Next base: position 3,695,250 of record NC_058140.1, on the reverse strand, counting down.
CTCTTACAGAACTGAGCAACCACCAGACAAGTGTTTTACCCTTTCAAACATAAAAGCACGTGTTTCACAAATTCATTTCTCACGCCATGTTGCTCGATGTCAGCAGTGATAGCTGCTGCTCCGCTTTCCCACCCCAAGCCCTCTGCCCCTCTGTCACTCGCGGCTCATAAAAAGCTTCATCTTTTCACTTCAATTCCACCTTCAGGTAACTCTCTCAATGTCATTTCATCTGATCCTTTAGTTGATTGGTCGTATTGTAGCAGAGTTTTAGGAGGTGTTCTTTGATTAATTTTAGAACTTCTCATTCGATACTTAATGGTGATTTTTTATGAAACTTTGAGGACTTCATTATTTGGGTTTGCATTGCCAAGCGTTAAAAATTTCTGCTTCTTGTTGCAGGAGTGCACTTGGTGGGTAAGAAAGGAAATGGGATTGGAAAGTTGTTGATGGCAAGAGTAGAATCAAATTCTACACATGTCTTTTTGGATAATAATTAGAAGAAAAGTAGCAATCCTATTATTGTCATTGATAATTATGACAGTTTCACTTACAATCTTTGCTAGGTTTGGTCCTTTTTTTAATGCTGAAAGTTTCTTTTGTTTATATTTGAATTGTTGTTTGTGTGATTTATGTGTTTTACATGTGTAAGTGTTCGAGTTTTTAGCCATGATTTGCTGAAAGTTGGTGGGAACTGAAATTTATTCTATTTATTTCTCTAGTGTACAAATATCCATTTCAATTATTTTAAGGTTTTCTGTAAATTTGCTTGCGCCTTTAATTTTAATGAACTTGAAATATGAGTAGTTAGTTATGTTTATTGTCATAGGGTCGTAAAAGTTTGGGTGTAATGTGCTTTGAAAAAATTTCTTTAACATATGTTTTGCTTGGTTATTCTTTATCTCCCTTTCTCCTATCCTATTAATGGATCAAAGCTTTTTTTTCTGATACTTTTTCCTGTGATTTTGAAGTACATAGGAGAGTTGGGATGTCACATTGAGGTATATTGGAATGATTGAGTTGACTGTGGATGAATTAAAGAAGTAACAACTTGTGCTTGGTGAATATAATATAGTTGTCTATTCCTTAGATTAGTAATTAACATGCAATTGATATTGACTGTTCTGTTACTTATTGTAGGAAAGATCCAAGAGGAGTGCTTATTTCCCCTGGCCCAGTAATTTTTTTTTTAATGTATGTTGTGAAACTATATGCCCCAACATCCCCACAAGTTAACAAAAAGTTGAAGATGGTAATGCTGTGTCCTATATGTAGGTGCACCACAAGATTCTGTAATATCATTGCAGACTGTTTTGGAGTTAGGACCTACTGTGCCTTTATTTGTGTGTGTAGGGATTAGCAATGCATGGGAGAGGCGTCTGGAGGTGAGTCCTCTGAGATGTCTTCAAGCTCTTGAACCTTGTTTCAGGTTGCATTTATTTTTATTTGTTTTTCAATGACATTAATTTGTGTATGTCATTTGCTTCTATGCACCTTTCTAAATGAAAGGACAAATTGATTGAGCAATCTAGTGCTTCTAATTTGTTGTTGCTGCTAAGACTATTGCATGCTGGTTTCTAATCTTTTGGTTCTGATATATTCCAGGGAAGATTGTGCAATCTCCTCTTGGTGTCATGCATGGAAAAAGTTCTCTTGTACATTATGATGAGAAGGGGGAGGATGTCTTGTTCTCTGGATTATCAAAGTATGTGAGCATTTCCTTCTAAACATTAATTTTCATAATAAAATGTGTTGACATCTTAATGTCTTTTTGTGCTATGTACCAGTTTTCTTATTGGTTAGATTAGATGAATAAGCTAATCAGCTAGCATATGACTCCTTGCCTTCATTTTTGCCACTTTTTCGGTCTCTCCCCCTCCTTGTCTTTTCTTTGCAGAAGATACATCTGGAAATTCCATCTTTAGTATTTTTTTTTTTTATATGTTTAGGAGTCTTGTAAGGATATAAACATGTGGTGTTTGTTTGAACATCTCAATATGGTAATCATCCTAGCATGGAATGTCTTAAACTAGGTTCATGTTATGTTTGATAGTTTCCTAGTTTGGACCTTGGTTGTCATTTAGCTAAGAAGTTCATTTTATTTTAGTGGTCTAAATGTTCTTTTCTTTGCAAGCATTAAATACCATTGATTTACTTGAGAATCATTTTTTTCAGTATCCATTAGCAACATGCTTATAGGGTGGACAACTTGTGTCACTCATCTGGTATTGATGGCCTGGTGAATAATAGCTTATGGCTCTGTCTTTGCCTGGATCAAATATGATGATATAACTTGGACTCTATTGCCATATGGCTTGTCCTTCAGATACAGCTCATGTTTCTAAACTCTGTTGTAAAATAATATTAGCATTTAGTTCAGGTTTCTAAACTCTAAGTTGTGAGACGATAATAGCTTATAGCAACAATAATGTTTTCTAGTTCTTCTATCATCTGAATTTTTTATTGAGGTTAATAATTTTGATCCAAAGCTGAAGAAGCATGCAGAGATACATGCCTGAGACACTAATTGCCGTCAAACCTGGCCATTTAAAATAGATAAGACTCTGTGTTCTAGGCTAGATGCAACCTGACAATAGAACCAGGCTTCTGTATCAGTTTCTATATAGCCTGGCCTATAAAAATGGCTTGGCTTGGTTGACAGATAAATGGAAGGCTCGGTTGAGCTTTTGATAGACAATGTTATACCTATATTTTCTATCTTCTTCTGATCTTTCTATTTTACAAATGAGGTCTTTTATGTAATTTGAAGGGGAATTATATTGGTGAAGCAGTAATTTACCAGTTTACTGCCTTTTCTGTGTTAGTTTAACCTAATCTTTTCATAGTGACTGTAGGTATTTTTATGATTTACTTCTCTGTACCTTTCCAGTCCTTTCACAGCAGGTAGATATCACAGCCTTGTGATTGAGAAAGTTTTCCTAGTGTGCAAGAGGTTACGGCATGGATAGAAGATGGGCTAATAATGGCTGCTTCTCACAAAGAACATAAGCATCTTCAGGTAAGACACTTTGCCTGTTTCTTTTTTATAATTTATTTATCCTCCAACTGGGATAGAGAATGAGAAGTTTCTGTTATTGGGGGAATGGCGGTGTCTTCGTGTCAATAATTGAGTTTGAACACTTTAATTACCTTCCCCGCTTATACCTTTCCCAAGTCTTCCTCTGCACTTATTTTCTGCTCTTTGGTTTAATATAAGTTATTGCTAGGAGGGTCATGACATCAAATAAACTAGGCTGTCATGTATATCTTCCACAGTGGGATGGGAAGTTGACCTATTAGTACTTGTCCTTATGAATGAACTTCGAACATAATCTGTACAAGGGTGACTTGTAAAGATGTGATTTTTTGTAACAATCATTTTCCTTAATTTAAAAATTGGGATAATTGACACGTATATCAAAAGGCATTGATATTGCAAATTGAAGATTAGGAGTAGATCTAATCTGAGCTGCTTGAGCTCGGATTGTTGCTCAGCTCAAACTCTCTTGCCTTGTTGACAATTCTTCTTCCTTTTCGCCTTCTACGGTGATTCTTCTTCCTCTCTAGCGTTCTATTCCTTTCTAGCGTTCTTTTCCTTTTTCTCCAACGATTCTTTTAGATTTAAACAAATTTTTTTTTGACAATTTTTTATTTTCTCCGGTAATACTATTTACTAATCAAGCAAGCTGAGCTCAATTTTGTGTGGTCATACTGCATTCGAATCAAGTTTGAGTTGTCTTTTGTTTATGCTCAGTTCGGTTCAAATCCTCCACCCCTATTAAAGACTATATACTATAACATAGGGATTTGTTTCTTTTGTTTTGACAAAATCATAGACATTCCAATATTTTATTTGTCATAAGCAAATGTTATATTTCCCAGTGTAAACATAAGCTCAAATGGATATTACGATTGCAAATTCTTGCAGGGGGTTCAGTTTCATTTCATCCTGAAAGCATTATAAGCACCGAAGGCAAGACAATCATTCGCAATTTGGTCAAACTGGTAGAGAAGAGGGAGGCTGCCGAAACCCAGAACTAGAGACCTAATGAACATAACTTAATTTAACATATTCATAATATGCTATTAATAAGCACCTTTTCCTTTGAAATATTTTTCTAAGTTAATTGCTCTGATCTGTTGCAATTATTTGTCTTTCGAGATTTGAAAGCAGGGGTTTTTTTGGCCGTATAATTGAAGTTAAAATAAAGCAAAAGTAGATGACATTTGGTGGCCAATAATTTCAAATTTTCTCTTAAATTGAATTGTGACAAAGCCAATTCAATTGACAAGTTGCAATCAATCTATAAGTTGGCAACTAAATGCACCAAAAAAAGAAGTGAAAAGCTTAAATAGTTGGTTTTGCTTTTCCATGAATTCTGTGATAAATCGAAAACGACTTAAGAGGATTATCATGAATTGAAATCTAAAAAATTTCTTGGTTGAAATTTATTTTTATCTTATAATTTTTTCTGGCCTTTGAGTTCACATCAAAGGTGGCTGGCAAGAGTAGAAGAGGAGTAATGTAGAAATGTTCAACTAATCTTTCAAGATTTTTCATCTCCTTGAGGCATGAACCACTCGATATTGTAATTTTTCCAAGTCTTACTTTTCAGAATTTTCTACTACTAATTTGAGAGCAAGTTTTTAAAAAAAGCAATGCTATCCACGTCAGTTTTGAATACTCAATTAAATATTTATATAATATATTATTTTATAATTAAATATTATTTTATTTTTAATTTAAAATCAATTAATTATATGATCACACATCATATCTCATCATATTATAAAATATTATTTTATTTTTAATTTAAAATCAATTAATCAAAACATCATTTGCAAGCAATGCTATATGTACATTTTTTATACACAATTTGAGTACATAAATAATGTATCATCGTATAATTGAGTATTACCTTATCTTTAATTTAAAATCATTTAATCACATGATGACATATCATATATGTATCCAAATATATGTACTAAAAGTGTATATACATAATTTTATTGCTTCAAATATTAAAAATATTAAAATACAATTTCAAATTTTGAAAAGGGGTTTAGTTTCTAAAAATTACTTTCTAAATGTAAATCAAGCAATGCCCTAAAATAGAAGCTTTTTTTTTTTATTTCTTCATGGTGTGGATAAGTAAAAGCTTTGTAATATAATTGCGGAGACTTGATGCTCAAATCTTTATTCACATGTGAAATCGGTCCCACATATTTGTGGTTGATCACCTACTTTTGAAGAAACAATTTTGCCACTTGGATTGCCCAAATAAATTTGACTTGGTTGTATGCATTTTTTACTTCAAAAATATCTTCCCATTAGAGATTGGATTCCATACAAATCAAACAAAGAAAAGTCTAGAGTCAAGTCTAACTCGAATCAAAGTCATCATATCTAGTTTTAACTTGTCTGAATTGATGCACTATATCACCGAAGATACATCAATGGAATGAACAAAATATTCAGAGAGATTAATAGTATCACTAATGGAATGAAAAAAAAAAATATGAATATCTAGTTACGATATCAAATTGAAACTCCAACTCATAATCAACTTATCTGATTCAATGCATGGATTTCTTCTAAACTAACTATGATCAGATCCTCCCATGGTTTCCATCAAAAGAAAATCAAAAAGCTTCGACTGAATTGATAGCCAAAATTTTATAAACTTAACCATTGATTCACTTGTGAATATGAATGAAACCAAACAAAAACCTAGTCAGAAATCCAACTCATTCATTATTCTCCAACTAATAGTTGACAAAAGGGCCTCTGAACATGACAAAGTTTCACCTTATTATAATATTTACACAAATTTGTATTAAATGAATGTTGAAAACAATAACAAAATGAATGACGAGAGTAATATTATTATGTATATATATTTTATACATAATTTAAATACATAAATAATATATTATTATATAATTTAATATTATTTTATTTTAATTTTAAATCATCTAATTACATAATAACACATTATTTATATACTCAAATTATATACTAAAAATATATATACATAGTTTTATAGTTTCATGAAAGTAAATCCCAAGTACTAAATATATATGTTTATTTATTCAAACCATGAGGGCGTTAAGAGTACAGAAAATGATCACAAAAAAATAAAATTAAAAAAAAAAAAACCAACATACATCAAATGATAAAATCAAAGGTATAAACTATACACATACCCACCACCATCATCCATCAACCATATAAATTTAATAGGACTCTCTATCACACCCTCAATAAAATCTCTTTTTATGCCTTCTATCTCCCTCCCTACACATAAAAATAACTTTACCACCATCACAAAATAAACTTGGCACCCTCTTCTCTCAAATGGCATCAGTTGTGGACCGGCTAGTTCGGTGGTGGTGTTTTCCATGGCGGCGTCGACCTCCTCCAAATCTGACTGGATCATAAACTTTGAGGCGTTCAGCTTCAAGGGGATTAATCACACACTCTGATGGAGGAACTTTGTATCGAACTTGGTCGTAGCAATAGGAATATGTCATGTATTTCCTCCTAAAGTTGTCCATTTTGCTTCTTTGTGATGGGGATACACTGGTGGGGATGGAGGCTTGGGTGGTATCACACCTAGATGATGTTTGTTCAATCGGGTCAACTGCACAGCCATGGAGGATGAAGTCAGAGAACTTGGTGACGAAAGGGGCGTATTTGTAATTCACTCTATATTTTCCACCATTGGTAGCCCAATTAGACCCATCCCAAATTGTTGCATACAACGACATTGGCTTAGAAGGAAAATCCCCTCTCATTGATTCTGTTCTCTTAACCTCTCTAATGGGAGTATTGTCTACATAAAATCTGCCACAGAAAGCAATACACATAAAGAAATAAATAATACATAAATCATCAAAGCCATGCCATAAAAATTTGGCAACTCACAAAGTTATCTGCCATAGTTATGCAGAAGAGAATCTCAGAGAAGCAAAATGAAAGTGAAAGGTCAATTCAAAACTACCATATCAATTTGTATGAATAAATTTGTAGACGTAGTTTTATTTCTCTTAAAATATATTCTCGATCATGAAAAGTCTAGAAGTAAATCTGATATCTAATCCTACCATAACTATTGCTCACAAAGAAAACAGAGGGTTGTGAAAGTTAGCTAAGAAAATGAAGAACAAGTGGTATTTATAAATGGAAAGAAACAGAGCACACGCTGTAGAAACTAGAAACTTTACCGAAAAGAGAAATTCCAGCTATAAAACAAGATACAAGAGCATCATGTCACAGCCCAAAATCATTAAATTGCATACTAATTAAGAATGAAAATATGGATATGTTAAACAAAAAAATAAATCTGGTGGCGATGTTAAAGGTTGATGCTTACATGATCTGAGAATCAGTCCAGAGAATAGAATAATGATGGAAATCATCAGAAGGATCAAACCAAAGATTGTATCTTTCTTCTCTGCCTACACTTGTGCTTCCATTGCCATAAATATTTGTTTGAATTCTCCAATTTTTGCCTCTGATGTTACCCAAGAACTCAAAGTCTATCTCATCATGGTTCTTCTCAAATATGTCGCCATTTGACATCTGCAAACAAAGTTTCAAATTTCGTCAAGAAAAGGAGAAACAAAATTGCAAAATAACCCATTGGGGAAATATTGATAAGTTTATAAATTAATTAGAGAAAGAGAAACCTTGCTGAAAGATGTTAACTTTCGAGCAAGAGAGTTGCAGAACCAGAGGAAAATACTGAGTCTGATTGTTGAAAAGAGAAAACAATTTTTTTAAATTATTTTTGAGAATAAAATTTGAGAATGTTGAGAAGAAAACTCACATAGAAGGCAACAACAACTCCAGCAGTATAATCTGAAGGCAACTTGATTGAAGCACTGAAGAAGCCATGAAGATAAAGGTCTTGTGACACAAATCCAGAACCTGTAAAATAAGACAAAAACTTGTAAAAACCACAAAACAAATAAAATAAAAAGAAAGAAGAAAGTCAAAAGAAGCAAGAAAGAAACTAAACCTGTGGATTCATCTAGGGTTAAATGAACAGATTTTCCATCTTTATGAACAAGAAGATTATCATTTCCAAACAAATGTGTATAGCCTTCATCAAAGGGAACAAAAGGCAAGTTTCTGTGAAACCCAGAAGCCAAAACAAGAAGAAGAGAGAAGACAAAGAGAAAAGAACCCATCTGAGAAGGAGAGGAGACCACCATCCTGTGTTTTTTTTTTGTTTTTTTCTGTATGAATGAAAGACTATGTTGAATGTGTGGTTTAATCCTTATAAATATATAATTGAGAGAGTTTTTGGTTTCTTTTTTTCAAGTGCTGAAATTGTGATAACAGACAAATAAGGAAGATAGAGGCAGCAGTCTTGAGAAAGGAAAAGGAAATCTCTCTCTCTATGTACAGCTAGCTATGAGTGTGAAGAGATTAAAAAAAAAGAAAAGCACCTGATAACAGAGATTGAAAGACAAGACTGTGTGTTTATTGTTGTGATTTACAGAATTTAAACTTTTTACTGCTTTCAAACTTTTTTTTTTACCTCTACCCATTTTCATTATAAATAATTAAATAGATAAATAATATATTATTATATAATTAAATATTATTTTATTTTTAATTCAAAATTATTTAACTAAATAATAATATATTATTTATTACTTATTTTATATATTTAAAAAATATATAATTTTATTATTTTTTAATTTTAAATAGTAATTTAAATAACAAAAATATAATATAAAAGTTTAAGGTTAGTGATATATCTAAATCAAATATTTAATTTATTTAATATATTAATTGTTTAATAACCTGTCATTAAATCTTACTTGCCTAAGGTTATCAACTCAACCAAAAAAAATTCAATTCAAATAAGATTTTTTTTTAAATTTATTTTTTTTATATTTTTTTTTTGGCCTAGAAAAAAATATATATTAATGGGATAATATATTTGATCTTTTTTATTTTATTTTTGCATTGTATTGTTTATCTGAAATCTCCTCAACCAAAAAAGTTAAAAATCATGTCTTATTTATTTTTATCATCGCCTTTAAGAAACTCATTTTAATTTCCAATTTCAAGCATTCCACCTAATACAATTAAATAAATAAATATACAAATAAACAAGAAACATTGTGAAAAGTAAGCACAAATATTTAAGTAATTAAAATCATCATGTAAGAGGGACGAAATAAATAAATAAATAATATTGAAGATGTAGAAATCTATTATATAATCATCAAAAATATATGATTATTTAATTAAATCAAAACTTTAAATAAGTTAGATTATTGATTCGATCCAAAGTATTCAATGCCATTATTATGTTTAGTTTAGCTCAAACTCTCTTAACGTATCACGTCGCTAAATGGAAAAATAAATTTATTGATAATATTTTTATTATTTTTCTTTAATAATTCGGATAAATTGAATTCAAATGAAACCTTATTTAGGTTTAGTTTAATTCAAACCCACTTTTAATGCATAAATGAACAATAAAAACATTTTTTATGTGGATTTATCAATAAATTATCAAAATTGTTTAATAATATAATAAAATTATATATACATATTTTTAATATATAATTTTCATATACAAATAATGTATCACTATATAATTAAATATTTTTTAATTAAAAATAAAATAATATTTAATCATACGATGATATATCATATATATATATATATATATATATATATATATAATATTATTTGTAATAGTAATGATGAGTAATGAAAGATAATTATACCACATTAAGGCATAAAGCGCCTTCTTAATGGATATTATTTCTTTTAATAATGGATTTATAAGTCAATTTAAAATATTAAATCACCAACCTTGAAAATCAAACTTTCTAGTCTTTAAAGAAGGTTAAAGTGCCGAAAGTAGAGGACGATAGTGATTGCGCAGGAGGTAGTACAATACAAGAAAGTATAATTTATAAATCATTACGGGTAAAAACAATCATTTATTAAGACTTTCGGGACCGAAAAGAGATTCTCCTTTAGTATATTTTAAATAAAATGTCATCAAACCAAACCAAAAATGGATTTGTGGGTCCCGGTTCCAGGTTACCTTCCAAAAATGCCCTCACTTGGCTGATTTGCTCCTTTACTGCATTTGCTAAAAAGTTGTTTTATTTAATAATTTTTACCATTTAAACTAAACATATTTATCCTGATTTTTTTTATGATAAAATAATACATTTATTGTATATAATTTCCAAAATTATTTTAAATTAAAAAACCTTTTTCATGTAAGGCATTAAATGGGACAAAAAGCGGAAGGGTAATTAATGTAACAAAAAGTGGAACGCTCCCATGAAACGGAAATTACGTGGGCCAATCATCAAATTTGGGCGCCTGAGCTCTTGACACGGATTTCTCACGTGGCTCGTTTTCAGCTATGCTCTTTTTATGTGTTCCACCAATGCTCTTTTACCTTTTTACCCACGATTCATACTTCTTTCCATCTGATCTTTTAACGGTAAAATTTTCACTTTTCACTTTTAATTCTGAAAATTACCATTAAAATTTTTTTTTTTTTCATTTTAAATTTAAATATTGATTAATATTTAATTTTTACCATTATTTTTAAATGAAAGTTTAATATTTTTCATGATATTTGCATTTTATTGTTTTAATTAGTTTTTAAATTTTTTTATAGGAATTTAATTAGGAATAATATTGTATTATCTTAATAAAATAATTTATAACTTTGATTTTAAAAAATTATTAAGATAATATTAATTTTATTTTTACTCATTAAATTTCACATTTCAATTAAAATAACAAATAATTTAAAAATATTTTAAAAAATATATATTAGTAAAATAACTATTTGAAAAATAATTTAATTAATTAATTTTATAATTCAATTATATGAACAAATCCTAATATATTATTAATATGAGGAATTTTTTAGAAACAGAAAGCAAATATTTTAAACCAAAACAATACTAATTTACAGTAACTAATCTTCTAAGTGCATTTAAATTAAAAAAATCTCATTATTTTTACAATAATGATTAATATATGTCAATTTATAAAATATTATAATAATTTATATTAAGTAATTTTTTAATTATTTTTAAATTGTTATATTTTTTATTTTTTATTAATTAAATATAATAATTATTAATATATAATTTAATCAAATATTTTCTAAATATTTTACTTTTACAATAATTATCAATATATGTTAATTTTAAAATATAGAAATAACTAAATAATACTCAATCTTTGCGACAAAAGTAAACAGAGTTATAGTTCCCCGTGATCGCTGGTACAGATGTTCTCCCAGTACTCTACACTGTAACTGTATCTCCCTGAGCTGACTTGAATCCTGTCTCCTCCACGTCAGCACCTCGTAGCCGTTGTCCCATTCGGGTCCCACTCAGATATGCCGTAATTACCTGGCCAAGACTACCCACGTTAACGCCGTTAATCATGGAAGTCGGTATCAATACTATCAAATCTCAAGTCAATCCCCTTTAAAATCTGTCTTGTACAACGTCCGTCGGGAACGGCGTCACTTTTGTGGGCTCCACTTTTCACGCGCAAATTAAAAAAGTAATTAAATTAAAATAATTTACCGTCTTTTGTATTTTTCTTTTAACTTATAAGGAAACGCGCACACTGTCTGGGAAAGGACTCAACGGTTATATGCACTATGCTGTCGTGTGGTACATGTTAGAATTCATAGGATACAAGATAACTAAAATACGCATTGGGTGAATCTCCATGCACGCATGCATGGGAACTTTTCGATTAGATTTTTACTGGTCGAGGGATCCCAATATGCATCCAGGATGATGCTATTTTCAATACAAAATTAGAATCCCAACATTAGCTTCTGTAGCCAATCTCAGCCGTTGATTAATAATAATAATATTTAGATTAAACCAAAGTGGGTAACTTCTGTTCTTCTACTAAAGTTAGCGACTACAGTAAATATTTTTTAATATAGTCGTAATATAAAAGTAAATATATATTTATATTAGATTAAAATTTTAAATATTTATTTATAAGTTAATTTTTATAAAAATTTTAAATCAAAATAAAAATAAAAACATTATTTTATCATTAAATCTTAAAACTCTAAAAGTTAAATATTTCTTTCTCAAAGTTTAAAAATCAATATTTGATCTGATTTTTAAAATTTATAAAGTCAACATTTTATTTCTACGGTTTCATTTCCTCCTCTTCATTCTCTGGTGATTATTCTCTAATCAATCTCCTATCTATTGTTACACATTCTCACATCTTAGATGACGACCCAATGACAAAGCTACAACAACATCTTAGATAATGACAAATCTCATTCATCAAATAAGATTTGGAATGAATTTCATCATCCCTATCATCTATTTGGAATATATCTTGTTATTTTTGTCATTGAACATATTTGGAAAACCGATTTGAAACAAAACTAACCAAAAATGAAGGAAAATGAATTGGAGACAATTTTGACTCAACAAATGAGATTTGGTGGATTCAACTGATTCCACCAACCCTTCTATCATCAAGAGAGAAGGCGGATAGAGAAATCGTTAAGAAAGAAAATTGTTAGCAGAGAAAGTAATTGGAGAGGAGAAGCGGCCTACAAAATGTAAGAAAAAATACCTTAAAGAAAAAAAGACATTTTTCAAAATAGAAAAAATTTAGAAATGGTAGTAGTTGTTGGGTTTCAAAATTTTGAAAGAAAAATAAGATAAAATTATATATATTTTAATATTTATATTAAAATAATAATTTTATCTTTATCTCTAATAAAAATTAATTTATAGATAAATATTTAAGTTTTTAATTTCTTATAAGTGTGTATTTGTCCTTCAATTAGCCGTGATTGGGAAATAGTCCTTTGGCCTTTAGTTAATATGCTAATTTTTATATATTATGAATTTGAAGGAGATTGAAAAAAGGAGGCGAATTGAAGTAGTCATGGAGATACAATTGGATGCCAAGATGTGGGGCAAAAATTAAAAATGAATTGGTTGGTTAATTGCTGTCGAAATTAAGACACATTAAATATATAGTTGACTATTACATTTTTACTTTTTTGACTTGGCATACTCCATTTTGTTAAAAAATTAAGTGTATTTAATTTAAATATATAAATATATATATTTTTATATATTATTATATAATTAAATAATTTTAAAATAAAAAATAATATTTAATTTTTCATCTTTTAATTTTAAAAAACCAAATTTTCACCGTTATTCACTTTTATTAATAAAATTTATTTGATTCTCTTAGAAAAAACTATTTTACTTTTTAATTAAAATTATAAAACTACCATTAATACTTAAAATAAAATCAAAGTATAGATATATATTTTTACTAATTTAAAAATTATCACTAAGATTTTTAAAAAATATCAATACTCAAATTAACTTTTAAATGCAATAAAACTATGTTTATAAAATTTTGATATATATTTTAAATATACAGTGATGTGTTATTATATGATTAAATGATTTTAAATTAATAATAATAATAGTTGATCATATGATGATATATTATTTATAAACTTAAATTATATACTAAAAACGTATACATATAACATTATTTATTTAAAATATTATATTTTGTTTAATTTTTTAAAAATATAACTGATATTTTTTAAAATATTGAGAGATATATTAAAATTTAAAAATTTTTAAAAGCACCTTCAACCTTTTTTAATTTTTGAAAATTTCGTTAACACTCTCAATAATTTTAGAAATCACAATGCATCTTCCAAACTTTTAAGAAGAAAAACAAAATAGTAGGGGAAAATAAAAAGTATAAAGGAAAAAGATACTATATAAATAATAAAAGGAAATAAAAAAATCTATATAAAATATATTTTTTATCATTTTATTTTTCATAATTCATTATCAAAATGGTGAACGATTAAGAATATTGGGGTGGGAATTGTCATTTCAACAAATCTTAGGTAGGAATAGTCTTTTAGTCTTTGGGAAACTATTAGTTAAACAAAAAGATTGGCAATTTTATGTAAGTATATTTGATTTCGAAAATGTGGTAAATTAATATTTAAATTTGGAATTTAGATGGTAAAAATAATTAAAAGTAAAAGAGGGCAAATTTCGGAGAATAATATAAAAGTAGTTGGAAAGAAACAAAACTACAAGGCTGAGCCACAAGACAATAACGTTGGGAAGTAGTTGTCTGACTTACGGTGCACACGTGAAGAATCTGTGACAGGACGGTAATATAGTAAAGCCCACATGGGTATTTAAGTCCATTAAAATATTAAGAAATTATTGTTAGGATGAAATAATTTTTCTCTAATTCCCTACAAATTTAATTAGAAACCCAATTCAAGCAATTTTAAAGACAAGACTGGGTTTGAACTGAACTCATTCAAATTTGGATTCGAATTTGGTTCGAATGAGTTAGCTCCAAATGAGTTTAAGTTTGAGTTCAAGTCTGTAACTTCGAGTTTGGGCTCAAGTTCAAACTGTTCATCAAACTTATAAATTAAAAATTTTGATATAAAACGATATTGTTTTGATTAATATATAAAAAAATAATAATATTGTTTTGATAACGAGTTTGTTAAAGCTCGACTCAAATCGAGTTCCAACCAATCTTGAGCTCAAAACAAGCTGAACTTAAGCTCATTTGCAGTAGATTCTATAAGCCTGAGCTCAAGCTTAATGAATATAAATCGAGCTGAGCTTTTGAATCCAACTATATTTAAAGATAACATTAATTCTTAATAAATATTTTAAATACAAATCAATTTTAAATATATAAATAAGTATATATTTAAGTGAGCAAGTCGAAAACTTTCTAGTAAAAGAGGTTATAAATCTCAAGTGTTACCGGGGGCTTTTTAATTAAGTTTGATTAAAAAAAAATCCTCCTTTTTGTGGCTTGTTAATGAATGTATAAACAAAATTATATTATTTTATTCTTCAACAAAATTGTATTATTTATTAAAACATAAAAGTCTGAATAAAAAATGATCGATTCTAAAAATTAAAGATAGCTAAATTAAATTTATAAAAATGTTTTCCAAGTTCTTTGCTTGACTTTCCAAAAGCAAAAAAAAAAAAAAAGAAATACTTTTCTTGTTCCAGTCACAAACAAGGGGATGCTGGCCTTTTTATTTATTTATTCTAAAATTGGCTAATTTACATTCAACACGTGTCAACAGTGGATTGTTTATTGACTAGTGATCTGCATGGTCAGTATCTGTCACGTCGTCAGAACAGCCTAGGGGTTTCTTTCTCTTCCTTGGATAGCCGAATTCGGGTTTATCCATTTCATACTTGGGCTGCCCCACCAAAATGGTCCATACCCATCTATCTGTTATTACACAGACAGATGTGTTCAAAACTAATTAATTAAACTGGTGTAATAATTTTTCGAATCGAATCAAATTTTTAATTTAGAAAAAATAATAAATTGACATCAAATTGACTTAAAAGATTAATTGAACTAAAAATTTTAATTAACTAAATCTAATTTTTGATTAATTAATTTTAAATCAAATTTTAAAGAATTATTATATTTTATAAATATATTCACTTTTTTATTAATTTTTTTAAAAACTATTCCAATCCAATTAACTAATTTTAAAAAATTAAAAACTAATAATCAAATCGAAAAATTAGTTTTTTTATATTTTTGAACTGATTTTTCAAATACCTTATTTTTTGGCTCAATTGTTTGGTCAAAAATTTGTTCAATTTGATTATCAAATATTTTTTAATATCCCTAATGCTTCTCATTTTAAATTATAAATGTCCCTACTTGAATCAACAATTTATCCTTAAAAATAAAAAAATTATATATACATATTTTTAATATAATATTTAATATATAAATAATATATTATTATATAATTAAATAATTTTAAATTAAAAATAAAATAATAATAAATCATTTAACCATAACGTCCAAAGAGATGACTTTGAAATACGAAATAACTGTAGAAGGTCAAAACAAAGCTCGTGAATGGTAGTGTGATTGCCAAAGTTGGGCAGCTAGCTAGCAATTTGTTCTTGCAGAGAAAGCCAGATTGAAGCTGACCCTCAAAACCCTAAAACGACAAACCATACAACAAAACTTGAGAATCTTGCTTCTAATCTTCAACTTGTACGCTTTTAAAATCTTTTTATAATTGATTTTGTACCGGACTCCCCCAGTAACCAACATCGAATAAAACAAAGTTGGTTGTAACTTGTATAAGAAACGGTTCATAATCCACTATGCAAAAAGTAATGAATATTTTATTAAATAACTTTCGGTTCACAATAATATTATAAAATAATATATATATATATATATATTGAATTCATAAATAGATACATATTTATATGTGTAATCATATAATAAAAATATATTTAATAAAATTTTGGAGACAAAATGTTGTTTATTTTTAATAAATAATGAAAGTAATAAAGGGATTTTTTAAAATATGTCTATCCTAAAAATTACATAATTTTATTAATAAAATTTGATAAAAGATCTCATTTTTTAAGATTAAAAGTAGAAAAGTGTGTCTAAACAGTTATTTCAAAACGATTTTAATATAATCTATAATTCATACGGGTTATGTCAGGTTTAAGACTCATATAGTTGTTGGCTTTCGTGCCAATTTGACCGACAAAATTTAGACATGTAGTACAACTTATGCTACAATGGCTCGTGGCCAAACTTCACGGCTCATGGCACAGCTCGCGTAGCCTGTATATTAGTCTATGAATTGTTATAGTGTATGTTGGATTTCCATAGATTAGACCAAAAAAAGAGCGTTTAAATCAAACCCAAATCAATCGATCCCCTTCAACATATCTAAGTGTGCCAAATATGATTGAAGAATAGTCATTATCCCTACCTATCATCATATCTATTTATATTTTTAGTACTTATGCCAACTCACAATCTAACCTAAATTTATGATTTACTATATGTATGATGATTTAGAATGATTATAATTATATATTAAAAGAAAGGTTTTAATGAAAGCATGAAAGGAAATAAAAATTTAAAAATTGATGTGCATAGAAGTGAATAGATTCCAAATCCACCGAAGCAAGCAAGGAAAGGACGCCGAAAACAAAAAGAAATAAAAAAATATATATATTTATATCAAGTATGACCAGGTGGTGGGGAAGGGGGAACTGCTACATTTGTTTCAACGACTCTTCCTTCTTATTATCATCGACATTAAAAATTTTACAAGAATAATTATGTAGGTCCATTTAAATCATTTATTCCCGACACATCAAATGAATAACGCAAATTTCAACTCCCCTCTCCCTCTTTATCTTTCTCTTTTCTCTCTCTCTCTCAAATTTATGTATGATATAACACATATTATATGATTTTTATATATATATATATATATATATATATATATATATATATATATATATATATATTAAAATATTTAAGATGAATATGTCGATATTTTGTAATCTATAATGCTGTTAAAAAAAAAACAACAAATTTAGTAGACTTAGGTGGATTCAAACTTTTAGATGGTTTGAATGCGTTACAAGAATTAACGAAAATAATTTTTATAACACATTTGATTAAAGTACAACAATTCTTAAGAGATATGAACTGTTGTGCTTTCGGTTCTTAGGGGAAGAAATTTTTTATTCTAAAATTAATACCTTCATCTCTACTATTGGGTGTAGTTTTGAATATATATATAATAGTTTAACTATCATCTAACTGTCACGTAATTGTCTTTCAACAGTTTTAATGAAATTGGGTTAGATCAGTCTGCTATTAGTAGATCCAAACTCAAAAACATATTATTAATATAGATTAATATATTTTTTGAAGAAGTGATGACATAATAAAAGTATATCTGAAAAATTTAAAAATTTTAAATGTATTTATAATATTTTTTAAGATAATACCAAAATTTCATATTTTTTAATTATTTTTTAAATAGAATTATACAAATAGTCAAATAACCACTAGGGTATCATGTAAACAATCATTAATTAACAAGTGCTATTTTATTTAGCCATTGAATTCCAAGTTGATAGCTTGATGAGATGACTATACTTAGAATTATTATAATCTTAAATATATACTATTATATATTTATTTAAAATTGGTATCCTTTGTATTAGTTTGATTAGTTATAATTTTAAATAAAGGAGTGGGTAAGAAATGGGAGGCGGTGATAGTGAGGAAATGAAATGAAAATTAATTTTAATATGAGTAGTATTATCTATATAAATAATACGTATAAACTTATATATAAATGATGATATATTATTATATGATTGAATATTATTTTATTTTTAATTTAAAATTATCTAATTATATATACATATATCTCTATTTATCGTTTATTAATAAGTTGGTGGTAAGTTAACAGTCTTTGTCTTCAACAACTGTATTAAAAAAAACAGAAATGGAGATCAACATCATATTATTATATGCAGCCATGCTGAATTTTGGCATGGACTAAAATCCCACATCGAATGTGGGCCAAAAGCTGCCAAACACTCTTTCACCACTTAAAATTTCATCAAATTTTGTGTTCAGATGTGCATAATCCCCTCTTACAAATATCCTTCCATCTATCTTCTTCCCTCTTTTCATTTCAGTATGGTCCAATAATAATGTCGCAGGTTGCAAAATAACATAATATTAGATTTCATATTCCAACTATATATTACATGGTGGGGCAGAAAATGAACAACCCATGTTCATAGAAGAAATGCCCTAACCAAGCAAAGGGAAATATGATGGCAAAAAGTGTGTTGCTTATTTAGTAGATATATGACATGGGGTAGGGGGTGCCCACAAAGCCAAATAACAAAAGCTATATCGATATCAAAATGTTTATTGCTATTGTTGAGAAATCAAATCAACCACTTAGAAAAGACTACACAATATGATGAGAATTCCAAAAGTTTCTTTTTTAAATTGCTTAGCTTAATGGTTCATCTTCTGATTATGATCATATTTGCGTATTTTCCAAGTATGGAAGTACTAATGTGTTGTTGGCTTCATAATCACATATTATTTAGAGTAAAGTAGGAGTTATTCATTAAAGTTTGAAGAACATGCACATAGTTATAAAGTATGTAAATTGCTTTTGAATAATCTCAAGTTTGAGATTAACTACTTTTATCGATTATGAATAATATTATATATATAAATAAATTATTTATACTATATAATATGATAATATTTAATTAAATAATTTTAAAATAAAAAAATAAATAATTATATTACCTAATAAAAAATTACCATATTTTATTTTTTGTCGGGCGTCATTGTCAAAATATATAACAAAACCCTAATTCCAAAGTAGTGATGGGATGGGCTCGAGCAAAAAAGTCTTCCTGAAAGAGCTCAGAAAAGAATGCTTATCTGACAACCACTAAATCCTGCCATAATTTATTTTACAAAAGTCCAAGTAATCATGCCAAAACTATATTCAACAATTTATTGGGAATGCCTTTATTATTTATTGGGTAATGCTCCAATCATAGCTGCTCTTTCACTCTTATTTTCACTGCCTTTTTCCCTCATTTATATGCTCCATGTTTTGGTTGAATTAGGAAGGCTAATGCACAGAATATTTAACCCAAAATCATAAATTTTATGAAGGAGTCCCCAGGAGTTTTGGTGTTTTTGTGTGGCCATGTGAGCTTAACAATTCACTGTTTGTCACTATAGAAAAGCTTTGGAATCTTTTGACTCATTATGCTTCTTGGACCATGAAAATGTATGTTGTCTAAACAATTTCAACATGTTACATAATATTTTGATTTAAGTTGGACTTTTATTCGGTTGAGTTGAACCCAATAAAAAGTTATCTATATTCTTAACAAGAAAATTTCATCAACCTCATCAATTTTTTAAAAATAAAAATTATATAATTGGAATTCTACCCTATGACATGAATTTTTTAAAAGAAATTATCTTTGCAAACATTTTCTTGGAACACCTATTGCAGAAACATTGACGGTAATAGAGTTCGGGCCTGTATAGATTGGCCCCTATTATTCCTCTCATTGTTTTGGTAATATTTTTTACAAGGCCATTTTTCATTTCCAAGTTGAGACTCCATATTAGGCCTAAATTTGGACTAAAAGCCCAAACCGATCCATGGAGAGTGAAGTTTTGTAAATGAAGTTAAATTATACATATTAACAATGTGTATTAACAATAAAATTATATGTACATATTTTAGAGATGTTATAATATGATTAGGTGATTTTGAATTAATAATAAAATAACATTCAATCACATAACGACACATCTATATGTGTATACACATTTGTGTATCAAAAGTGTGTATACATAACATTGCTCAAATGAGTATACACTTATATATGTCATTATATGATTAAATAATTTTGAATTAAAGATAAAATAATACTTAATCACATGATAATATATATAAGTGTATATTTATTTTTATACTCAAGACTAGTATGTATAGTATTGCTCAAACTAATATGACATCCTAAATATGAACATATATTTTTCTTATTGAATAAGATAACTACCCATAATGTAAAACATAAAAACTTCCAAATTTGATACTACAAACTTTATATATGAGATACATAACACGACATTACAAAACATTAAACACATAGATGGATTTTGAAATATCGGTAAAGAGGATTTTTACAAAATTTATTGGTATAAAATTAAGACATTCGATCCTAAGAGTTAACAAAATTGATAGAGTATTAAAACTTTTAAAGTAAAAGTCTAGGTTTAAATCTCTGTCATTTTTTAAAATCATGACTTACTAATGCGATAATTATGGGTCTAGTCATTATACTATAGGTTTACTCATCTAATAAATACAAGCGGAGTCTCCGATTATTAAAAAAAGAATCAAGACATTCAAGAGTATATAAAGTTTGGTAGCATAAGCTTTCCATTTTTTTTTTAATAAAATGTATAGTTTTGATACATTTTAAGTGTAATAGTGTGATTAATTATTGTAATGCAGGGAGCACACTAAAATTGCAGAGTTAGAAACCAAAGGGACCATGGAGGCAATGGAATGTAAAGCATTTTTGTTATGGTTAAAAGTCGGGTAAGATTACAATGTAAAATTTTTTTTTTGTTAATAAAAAATATTGTTAATATCATAAAGGCTTTATATTGTTTAAGAGTTCCCTTTTGGTTTGTCAAATCACGCAATTGGGAAGCAGTGGTGACTTGAATTCATCATACTTTAGTCAGGAATTATTCACAATGCAAAGTCAATGGTGTTAGATTCCATGTAGACAGCCGTGAAAAAAAAAAAGACCTCCAGAGCTCAGACACAGTGTACTAAGGTAACATGGCGAATATTAGTTGCAAAGTTACGAGTCCCTGTTCGAGGTGATTGAGAAAAAATATATGAGTAAAAGCATAATAATATTGGAATATATGGGTCAACAGTAGTCCCATAATTCTTTAGGAGCTCCATGAAAATAACTAAAACATGAGGGACATCTGTCTAATTTTTCTATTTCATATATAAACACCTAAATATATGTACATTGTAACTTTAATTTTTATTTTTTAATAAAAACTACGCTTTCTCTCTCTCTCCTCCTGGATCTTTCCTTTCTGTCTCTCTCTCTCTTGTTTCTCTTTATCTTTTTTTGTAATTAGGGTCTTTTTTGTTCGTCTTTTTATATTTAATTATTTTCGATAAAAGAGCACAAAAATAGTTAAGTATAAGAAGGCAAATGTTTGTGCATGGTCAAGGTGCACATTTATTCATGTGTTTGTCAAATTCGAATTTGGATATAATACATTTTCGATGATTTTTGGGATATACCTTAATTGGATAACGACATGAATGGTCATTCTTGGATGAGGAATGGTCATTTATTAGGCTTGTTTGGCTCATTATTTTTACCCTAAACTTAGTTTCAGAGCAAGTAAAGCACAAAAGCTAAAGTTGAGTGATCAGAGAGCACCAACGAGTGTTAGATCTCTGAAATCTTCAAAGTCATGCAAAAAATTAGCAACTGTTAGAGGACAAGTAGTTGATCCTTCTTCTTCTCTTTTGTATAGTAAATGAATACTGGTTGTTGTGGTTTGATCAATGAGTATATATGTATAAGAGCATGTTATAATGATGGATTATGGATTAAACATTACAAAATGCATTGATTGAGGAATAGAATGACATGTTGAATTTGGTTTATATGTGCTTGCATTGACAAAGTATGCTCTTAGCATGGTAAAGATTGTGATCTTTGATAACCGGATTGATTTGATGAAATATGGGCTTAAAGAATGTAAATAAGATGGTTAGAGGTTGATTTGAAAGTGTTATGATTAAGAGATTGACATTGTGCTGATTGGCAAATAGAAACCAGTAGGGTACACAAATTCTAAATGTGATGAACACTGCTTGCAAGAATGTCTATTTATCTTCTAGATAGTAGACGAGTTTTTCATTCATGTGAGGAATGTTCATCCCAAGTATTAAGTTGGAACGTACATTTAGTATAGGATGAACGTTTGTTTTTGTCATTGTTGGGTAAACAAAAAGGCTAACAGTTGACTTGATGACGTTAGTCGAGGGTTAGTGCATCATTAGTCAAGGAAAGTGGAACATTTGTGCATCACAAAAGAAACAACCATTCATGGGTTTATAAAGGAACAATGAGAGAAGGCATAGTAATGTATGTTTTAGAGGTCTAGAATTACCATTTTACTCCTATGCTATGTGCTTTAATGGGGATTAAGTTAGAAAGGTCCAAAAAGGTAGAAATAAGATAGCAAACTATAATAAAAGTGTCAACTACATAGAAGATGACATAAATCTTAATTGAGTCAGATTCGAGTAAAAAATAAAGAGAGTTAAGGAAAACGATGTACACCTAAATAACCACCAACTGTGTACATAAGTGATAAGATATGAGAGACAGATACTTATGAGATACATTATGCACTGAGGCACATTAACCATATAGTACAATTCAATTTAGGTGTGCATGGTATGCTACACCAAATCCTATCACTCCATTTTTAACCTCTTTTGACAACTTCATTATTATCACCCAAGATTTTTATAATAACCTCTAAGAAGCTAGAGAAAATTTTTCAATAAATTGCTGAAGGAAATTCTTATCCAAAGTCTATCATACATGATTCACATTCCACACATAACTCAAACCAAAAAGATCATTAAAATTCACCGACCCTTTATCCTCCTATTGACATTAATGTTATGCTCCATATTTAATCACGAAATAATCAAATCAAGGATATCATATTAACTTTTTAACATAATTAGCAAAATCTTATTATAACAAAATATGGGCACTTGATGATCTAAACTCATTCATCACACAATCAAATATACACCAATTATACCTTAGGTTATCATAGTCATAATCATACACATATCCAAACATTAAAATACCTTAAGTTAATTACACAGATTGATTATCAAGCAAATTTCATGTATGCAATTTCAAGAATTAAGTTGAACAGATTAAAGAACCAACAGATTCTCTACTTACCTCTCTTACATCGATGCACTTGATCTTCATGTAGCCTTGATTAAGTTTTTTGGAGTCTCCCCTGCATATAAGGTCCCCAAAAACTCAAAAGCTTTCTTTTTTTCTCTATTTTCTATAGAAAATAATAGGGTAAAAATAAGTCAAACGTGTTTGCGATCACTTTTATTTTCATTCCAAATAACGATATATAAGCGTGTACTTAAGGCATGCAAGCATGCATGTTGTTGTGTGATTAAAACACATTTTGAAATCCTCATGAAACGCATTTTTATCTCAAATTCAAATCTATTGGCAATGCATGAGCATGCATGGGTGTGCATATCACCCAAACTTAGCCAAATATCAAACAACAATCAAGAAAAGACAACTTTGCCCTATTTACCACACATATACAAGTGTGTGGCCTCCCCACACGATATTATTTTGACTATTTCACACATATTAATTATTCAAATATCAATACACATATATAAAGACAAAAAGAGATATACCTTGGACACACCTACAGGTGTTATATAAATGGACAAGGATTAAGGTATTTAATCCCCGAACCCAACTTTGATCCTTATGTACCATTGATAACATATGTTTATCCACTTTCTTGGACCTACAATTTTGGATATTTGATCTCACCTTCTTATATTTTTCTCTTTTGTGTCATTTTGTTTTCTAATTTCCTTTTTGTTTAAAAAACCGTATGTGTCTGTTGCCAACTATTTGGTTAGGATGAATTTATTTTTTCTTTTAACTTTTGCCTTTTGTCTTATCATTAAAGAATTGGGCTTAAAGGTTATCTTTCCATTATCATTAATCTTTTATAAATACATGGATAAGTATGTTACAATAACATCAATTTTATCATACATTTGAAATTTAAATAATAAATTTATCTTATCTAATCGTAATTATATCCATCTTATCTATCAAAAATAATAAAATTAATCTTTTTCCTTAATTCTCTCCCAATTAATGTTATCAACATTAATAACATTAACCATATGTTTATTCTATCCTCATTACTCTTGCTCAAGTTGAGCTTTCTTGTAAAAAATTCTCAACTTGTCATTCAAGTAATTAAACTAATTCTTTGACATAGTCTTTTGAGCACATCAACGATTTGGTTTGTTATAGAAAGATGAAGAACTTGTACTTACTTTTGAGAGATCTTATCACGTACAAAATGGACATTGATTTACAGGATTGACACTTTAATAAGTTAGTCCAAGATTATCACACCACAATTTTGGACATTTAACTTTATAACCAAGTTCATGCAAAAAATTTTATATCCATGTAATTTCAAAACTAACATTGTCAATGCCCTATATTCTGCCTCTCTAGATGACTATGAAATCGCTCTTTGCTTTTTGCTCGACCATGAGACCAGATTAGCATCAAAATAAATCGTATAACCAATCATTAATTTTTTATCATCTATGTTACCAACCTAATCAGAATCTAAATAAGCATTGATATGATCAAAATTGGACTTATGCATAAGGCATGAAAAATAGTACCTCTTAGATAGCAAATTATCCTTTTAATAGTTGTCCAATATTTTTCATTTGGTGAATGCATGAATTGACTGGTTTTGTTGACTGCAAAGGATATATTTGGTCAAGTTAAGGATAGGTATTGCAATTCTATAACAATACTACAATATAAGGTGGCATTAGGAAAGAGAACACCATTTATGCTTGTTAGACCCCTAGGTGTTTTGATGATAATAAAACCCTATGTTAAAATTGCTAATATATCCAAAGAATATGTTAAAACATTATAAAATGGACAAAGTTTGAAAATTAAAGGAACAATCATAATGAATGACAGTTAGTGCAAGATGAACATCTATCACAAGACTAAAATTGACATGTTTAGCAAGTCATTCACATGTTGTTCCTCTGCTCATTCACACTTTTGGAATTTTGGACAAATCAATTGAACGTTCACCAAAAAGTGACATTCGTTGATGACCATTCTAAAGCAATGAACGAAAAAGATGCTTGTCATCCTTGTGCATTTAACTTTTTGATGAAGTCAACATGGGAAAAAGTCAACACTTGGAGTGACGACCATTCATCAAGATAGTGACAACTATTTATCCATAATTGTGACGGCTAACGAGGATAGTTTACGTTCATAGCACCCGTTCATGGTCAAAATCAAGGTAAAGAGATTTAAAGTCAACAAATTAGTGACAACCATTCATAAGAGAGTGATGCATGTTCCTAGTGTAAAATTCAGATGTTAAAGAGCTCGTTCCTCTACTGTCAACACATTCATTCTTGGCTTTGGAAATTTCAAAGACTTAAAAGTATGAAAGGATGAACAACTGTTCACTTTGAAAGTGATGATCGTTCAATCGTAGTGTAAGAAATTAAATTTGACCATTGAGAGCTCTGATTGATGTTAACTTAAGCTAAAAAGAAGATTTAGATGTAAAAAATGATCGTTCCTGGTAAGAGTGATGACCGTTTGCCCATTAATGATTGTACTTGGTAAGAGTGATGAGCATTCACCCATTACTTTCAAAAGGATATAGTCATTTTCGGAAATCAACAAATAGTTCCTCAAACTCAATGATTTTATCATGTTGTCCAACTATATTTGTCTATAAATTGAACACATTTGAAGTTGAAAAGGTTGGACAATATGTTGATACATTCTTTAAGCTTAATTCTTCAAAAGCTCAAGCATTCTCATTTGCTCTCACTAAACCTTGTTTCAAATCTTTGAGAGACTTTTTGGACTAATCTTGTGTAATACAACTTTGAGAAACATTTGTACACCAAAAACTTGTATTCATATTCTTATGGGTAAACTCCTATATAAATATTGTATTTGATGCAATCCCAAACAAACTAAATGTATAAGTTTTAAATGATAGTAGAACTTCAAGCTAGTTGTTTGAGAAAATGGACGTAAGAGGCTTGCAAGAGAAAATTCTAAACCACTATAAATATTGAGCACTCTTTTCCCTTAACTCTTTAATTTTTTCTCATATATATTATTATGTTTAAATTTAAATTTGTGCATTAAAATTTTTAAAGATCTTATTCAACCGCTCTTCGCTCTAGGATCATTTTAGCTTCTGAAGGTTTTTCAATTGGTGTTAGAGTTTGGGCTCCAATTTTAATAAAATCTCACGATTTTTAGAGTTAAAAATCATATTAGAATGGCTAGCACTTCTATACCTATTTTTGCTAAAGGATAATGCACAACTAGACCTCTATTATTTAGTGGCATAAATTAAACTCAATGAAAAATTAGAATGAGATTGCATGTTAATTTCAAATTATGGAAGATTATTGAGCATGAAGACATAATTCCTAAAGACCCTAGGACTACTGAGCCAAAACGCAAATTGGACTTTAATGAAGATGATGAAAAAAAGGATGAGTTTGAATGCTAAAGGTACTAATATCTTGTTTTGTGCTCTTGATACAACAAAATTTAATTGAAACTTGGCTTGTGAATCAAAAAAAGAGTATGGATTAACTTTAAACTACATATGAGGGAATAAGCCAAGTGAAGTAAAGGAATCTAAGATTGAACTTGTGTTCTGTGAGTACGAGCTTTTCAAGATGAAATCTAGAGAAACAATTATGGACATGTTCAAACGGTTTTCAAACCTTGTAAATGATCTAAAAGGGTTTGGAAAAGGTTTTGAAACCATCGAACTTGTCAAAAAGATTCTAAGATCATTGCCTGATGCATGAAGCATGAAAGTAACAACAATTGAGGAGTCAAAGGATTTAAATAAGGTTGGTATGGATGAATCCATAGGAGACCTATGAGATGAAAAGGAAACCTAAAGAAAAGGACACCAAAGCTAATAGGGATATAGTCTTAAAAGTAACTAGTGAGAAGGGATATGATGAGTTTTCCATGGATGAGTAAGGTGTAAGCCTCCTTGCAAGAAAGTTAAACAAGTTTCTCTTAAGGACTAATAGAAACAAAGGGAAAAACTTTTTAAGGCCAAAGAGTAAAGAGAATGGTGACAAAGGCAACAACGAAGTAATTTGTTATGAATGAAAAAAGTCAGGCCACATCTACCAAGAATACCTCTTGAGAAGAAAGAATAAGGAAAAAAAATTAAAAAAAGTATAAAAGGAAGGTTCTTGTGACTATCGAATGGAAGTGATGATTCAAACAATGAGTATGAGTCGGAGGAAGAAAGGGCCAATATATGCTTTATGGCCAATAGTGACTTGGAGGATGAGGTAAATGATTCTAACTTATACTTTTTAAATGAACTTCAAGAAGCATTTGACTCACTAATGGAAGAATGTGAATGCATGCAAACTAAATATAAATCCTTAAAGAAACGATTGACATGCAAGAAAAAGGAATTTGAGACACTTACACATGATCACATTGTCACAAAGAAAGAATTGGAAATGATCTTAAAAGAAAAAGAATCGAGCTTAAAGGAATTAGAATGCGTTTAAAAGCAAAATGAAGAGTTAAAGGAAAATGTATCTAGTTTAATGAAATATTAGAAAAATTCAATGTAGGTACTAAAAGGTTGATGAGATGTTTGCATATAAAAAAAGTGGTCTTAATAAAGAAGACTTAGGTTATAATAGAGGTAACCCTTTCACTAATACTCATAAGCCATTCAAAAAACCTCATGCACTACATTTGAAATGCAAGTATTGCTCTTTTATTGGTCACTCAATTAGACAACGTCCAATTATGAATAGTAAACCTTTCAAGAATAAGAAGGTTTAGGTTCCTAAAGAGGATGTTGAAGGCTAATCTTATGTTAAGATTTTGTGGTCTTTAACAGTATAATAACAAATTAAAAATTCAAAAAAACAATTCAAACATTCACAAAACCCCTTTTTGGATCATCCCCGTAGAATAATTAATTCACAAACATACAAAAACACGTAAAATGTGTTTTTTTGATATAACTGAGTTTATAACTCCTTTATCTTTTTTTAATGTATGTAAATTCTTATATATTAAATTATCTTTAAAAATTTTAAATTATTATAAATATATTTTAAAATTTAGTAAATATTTAATTATATTTTTATGAAAACAAAGAAAAATTAAGGTATTTAAGGCCTACCTAATTTATTGTCATCTGTAGGTGTATAATTTAATTTATGTTCAAGATCTTGGATCATGACTAAGTATGAAGCATACTGCCTCCGAGGTTTGATTACACGAACCTTGAACAAGTCAAGGTGAGTTCAAATTTGAAAACATTGCCAAAATTTGTGACAGAACCTAACTCGAAAGGGGTGATGGGATGGGATGGGATGGGATGGAGCAAGAAAGTCTTCATGAGGTCTCAGAAAAGAATGCTTACCTGACAACCACTGTATCCTGTCATAATTTATTTTACAAAAGTCTAAGTAATTGTGCCATAACTATTAGGAATGCCTTTATAATTTATTGGGTAAATGCGCCAATGACAGCTATTCTTTTCCTTTGCTTTAAACACCTTTTCCCTCCTTTATGCTCTCCATGATTTGGTTGAAATGGAACAATAAAATTATGTTTATATTATATAAAATAAATATATAAATAATATATTATTATAAGATTAAATAATTTTAAATTAAAAATAAAATAATACTAATTATATATTTATACATTATTTATATATTTATTTTATATAATTAAATTATATAAATATAGTATTACTCAAAATAAAAAGGTTAACACAAAGAATAATTATTCGCAATCATAAATTTATGGAGTCCACAGGACTTTTGGTGTGGCCAAGTTCACTGCTTCTAGTCTCTTTATATATGGGTGTTTACTGTTTACCACTATAGAAAAGCTTTGGAATCTTTTGATTTATTATGCTTCTTGGACCATGAAAATGTTGTTTAAACATTTTCAACATGTTACATAATATTTTGATCAAAGTTGAACTTTGATTTGATTGAGTCGAACTCAATAGAAGTCACCTATATTGTTATCATTAAAATTTCGTCAACCTTATCAATTTTTTTGAGTAAAAATTATATAAATGGAGATCAGGCCATTGTAGATTGGGCCATATTATACCTGTCATCATTTTGATAATATTTAAAAAGGCCATTGTTAATTTCTAGCTGCTCTAAATTAGGCCCAATTCAGACCAAAAGCCCAAAAAAATACACAGTAGTGAAGGCTTGTAAAATGGCTAAAACTGTGTAGGATCAACCAATATTAATTTATGCATTAATGATAAGGTGTTCTAATTAGCCTTCACAAAATTATAAACATGAAAAAATAAACTAATATCACATCCTAATATATGAACATATATTTTTTTAAATATGAAACGAAATGAATAATGTTATGTATACATATTTTTTGTAAACAAATAAGTATACAGATTATATGTTATTATATAATTGAATATTAATCTATTCTTAATTCAAAATCACTTAATCATATGATAACATATCAAATATGTATCTATTTGTATATAAAAAAATATATACATATAGTTTTATTAGTATGAAATACATAAAAATTCTATATATAAAATATATAACTGTGTCATTACAAAACATAAAATATATCAATGGGTTAATTTTGAAATATCAATAGAGATGATTTTTACAAAATTCATTGGTATATACTTAATGATAGAGACGATGCTCAAGAGTATATAAAATATGTTTGCCTAAGCTTGATTTCCATTTTTTTTTTAATCCTTTTAGTTTTGACACATTTCAAATGTAAATATTTGATTAATTATTATAATGCAGGTAGCTAGAGATGGCTGGGCCGTAGGGGCACGATTTGTTATTGTAGCAAGTTTGACACGACTTGACACTATATTATTCAAAAAATTTTAAAAAATAAAAATTAACCATATATATTTAGGGAACTCAAAAAACCATATATTAGGAATCAAAAGATATTAAAAAATAAAAAATAAAAAATAAAATTATATTTTAGAAAATCCAAAAGTCATTAATGATTATTAATGTCTTTTGGGTTTTCCATGATATAATATCTATAATTATTAAATCTTTTAGGTTCTAATAAGATATTAAAAAGTATAATAAAACCGTGTATATATATATATTTTTTTTGTATATAATTTAAGTACATAGATAATTTATTATTATTTGATTGAATAATTTTGAATTAAAAATAAAATAATATTCAATTATATGATAATATATTATTTATGTACTTAAATTGTGTATCAAAAGTATGTATATAAAACATTACTCTACTAAGTAATATCTTGGAAACCTAAAAGATATTATTATTCAGTAGGTTGGCCTATAGAAACACGTAGATTAGCCCACTAAAGGCCCACAAAGGCACGACCTAGAGCACTTTGGGTCGTGTCACAGGCTTTACAATTTTTGTAAGTCAACCTACCCTATAAGGCCCACACTGTAGTGGGTTGAGCCAAGGTTAACCCCACCTATTGCCACCTTTTAAGGGAGCACACTAAAATTGCAGAATTAGAAACCAACTAGACCATTGAGACATTGGAATGTAAAAATTTTTATTAAGAGTCAGGTAAGACTACAATTTAAACAATGGTATAATGTTTTAATTGAAAATGTCATTAAGCCTTATATTTTGATAAGAGTTTCCTTGTGGTTTGTTAGAATATGCAATTGAAAAGTAGTGGTGACTTAAGTTCATCATACTTAATGGTTAGGAATTATTCATGTTGCAAAGACAATGGTGTTAAATTCCAAGTTGACCATCATGGTAAAAGAAGATAGAGAAAGACCTCAGAACTCAGACATGTTGTTCTAAGATCGCATGACAATATTGAGTCACAAATTTATGAGTTACTAGGATTATATAATAACATCATTGTACCCAAGAGAAAGACATTGATTATGAGGAGACTTTTGTTATAGTAGTTTATATTAATTTTGTTTGCAGTCTTATAACTGTTGAACTGTTAGAAAGTGATAGCTTTTCACATAAATATGAAAAACGTCTTTTTGAATTAGGATATTTCTGAAGAAGTTTATTGAAACCCCCTCCTGGATATAATCATCCTCCTGGCAAGGTTTATCATCTTCATAAAATCTTTTATGGACTTAAGCAAGCTCCAAGAGCTTGGTTTTCTAAATTCAACTCTACCATCAATCAATTTGGGTTCTCTTTTACCTCTTATGATAATGTATTTTTTATTTGCAAAATTGAGAAGGGATGTATTATATTATTGTTATATATTGATGATATAATCATTATTAGAGATGATTTGCAAGGTATTACAGAGTTAATACAATTCCTTAACACACTGTTCGAAATAAAAAATCTTGGTCACTTGAGTTATTTTCTTGGGATATAAGTCTCTTCTAATGGTGATGGTTATTATTTATCTCAGGCAAGTATCTTACTAATCTTTTATCTAGTGTTAGTCTGTTTGATAATAAAACCGTGAACACTCCACTTGAAGCTAATGTCAAACTTTCTTTTACAGAGGAAACTATTTTAGATGATATTGACAATTGGTTGGAAGTCTTATCTATTTGATTGTCACTCAACTAAGTATAATATATGTTATTCATATTGTTAGTCAATTTGTGGTTGTTTCTCGTACTACTTATTTTGTGACAATACTTTGTATCTTTCGATATGTCAAAAGCACCTAATTTAATCGTGTTCATTTTTCTACTCGATCATCGCTTAAAGTACATGCATTTTCTAATATTGATTAGACATGAGATCCCATAGATAGACGTTCCATTATTAGTTATTATTTCTTTCTAGGAGATTCTCTCATCTCTTGGTGCAGTAAAAAACGAACAAGCATTTTTAGTTCAAGTACTGAAGCAAATGATAGAACACTTGGAGACACTACTTTTAAATTCATTTAGTTTCGATGGTTGTTGTAGAATATGAGATTTTCTCAATCCAAAACTACAAACATTTAGTGTGATAATCAAAGTGTCATTCAAATTGCTTATAATAATATTTTTCATAAACATACTAAACACATTAAGATTAGTTGTCATTTTGTTCGTCATCATTTGGTCAATAACACCCTTCATCTTGTTTCAACACCTTCTATGGATAAAATAATTGGCGTCTTCATCAAAACTCATTCTCTGTGACACTTTCTTGACTTATGTCATAAACTCAAGTTAGCAAACTTTTTGCCCACTTAAGTTTAAGGAAGGATGTTAGAATATATTGCAAATATAAAATTTCCTATTTCTATTTTTGTATATTGATTATCCTATTATTTGTTTTCTTTGTATATAGTGTTACACAAGTATAAATTCATCATGTACGATTATATAAGAAATATACAAAATTTATTTCATTCAACTATTCTCACAACTGTCTTTGAAATGACCTTGATTAATTATGTTGAAGTCAGGGATAGACTCAAATGGGGTTAAAGAAGGTCAATCGACCCTCGTTGACTTTAAAAAAAATTTACTTTGATATTTATAAAATATTGATGATCTTTCTTAATTTTGAAAATTTTTTAGTTTTACATGTGTAAAATATTAATAAAACTTTTAGAATTTTACATTGACCTATTAATTTTTTTTTTGGTTGACTCTTGTATATTTTACTTTAATCCTCCTAAAATTTATTTCTAGATCTGCCGCTAATCTGGAGTACTTGATATGCCATTAAGTCTAAACGATGCTAGTTTCGCAGGAAACAACGACAAGTTGGTTAAGTAAGAAATATAAAATATAATGGTAATAGTGTAAAATAATATAAATGATTATTTCTCTTCTGTGATTATACCCAAGTCTAGCTGAATCAAAGACTACATGTTAAGTAATTTTCTAAATAATAGTCTCGACACTATTTCCATTTTCATTTTATATATATATATATTCCCGAATTCTAAGTAGGTGAAAATCCGAGTAGACTCTTGCATTCTTCTATCATGAATAAGATAAATAGGTAGTGTGGTTGTTGTTGTACAAGTCATAGCATCGCAGATAACTTATTTTGCTTGCATTCCTCTTTATTAATAATTATATTAATTTATTTAAATATTTGATATGCCTTTTCCTCTTGATAATCCACCATTTTCTGACGATTTTCACACCATTTGATGCCTTTGGTAGATATAAGGTTTACTTTTACTTCTTTTTCTTTTATTTTGTATCATTTCTTTTCTGCTAATTCATGGACCTTATGCATGCACAAATGCAAATAAGCTTACACACAATTTCTTCATAACTGCTATAAAAGTATATATAAAGTATTACTGCTTATTTATAGAAGGGGGAATTACTATTTTTCATTCGGACCATACCATAACAATAAGTTGTCATCCTTAAAATGTAAAATTGATAAATTTTCATCTTTTATTAGGTTCTATTAATAAAATTTGTTATATTTTAGTCATTCAGTGCCAAAGTAAAGAAAAGATGAAAACACACTTATTAAATTGATAAAAAAAGGGCTTTAATGACTGGACTTAATTTATCTTTTGATGGTAATAGATAAAGTCAATTCTAGAAATAACCAACTCAGTTACAAGGGTTGACAGTCAATAGAGTCTTAAGATATATCAAGGGGACAATATTTTATGCAATCTTGTTTAAACCAACACACTTATCATTTTCATATGTTGATTAGGCTGGGAATATTGAAGACAATATACTATAGGATCTATATTGGGAATAACTGTTGACTTTAATTCAAAATATATTTTAATATGAACACAAATAGAATATAGAATACTGAATTTCATAACTAAACTAAACACATAATTAATAATTAGGGATATAGAAAAACCTATTTGAGTCATATTTTTGAAACCAAAGATCTTCGAAAACCACTTGAAACTTTAAAATTCGTTATGACAGGTCTTCCACTCCAAAAACCCTTTATGATAGTTTTGAATGGGTAAACATATCAAAATTAGGTTTTGGAGTAGGGCCCTAGCCTATTTATAAGAAATTATCTAGACTCTCCCATTAAAGGTCCAATAACTGAAGGTTCACACTAAACTGTCCACCCATACTAAGAACTTTTAAGTGTATTAGACATATCTTTATTGATCACTCAAACTCATTTGTAAACTGGCATTAGACTATCTAATTACGTGGTTTTATAAAACCAAAACTATAATTAATGTTAGCCTACATTAGAAAATTTCCAACATTCTCCCTCTTGGGCAACATTAATTATTTTATTTTAAGAAAAGAAAACAATTTTAAATCTCGGGAAATCAATGATTTTAACTTTAAGTGCCACTATTTTATAAAACGAAATAATCCAAAGATAAATTACACTATATGATCATCAATAACAAACCAATACATTACTTATATATTATATCGACACAAGATCATCCTTGATTATAATTACTAATAATCAAATTAACGCAGATCAAGTCTGGGAGTGTGGCAAAATAACACACAACAAGATGATTATAAGCAGTGTTATATCTTTGTCAATTCTCTTTATGATTTCTCTCTAACTTTTATGTTTCAAAAGAAACAAGAGAAATTCTTTTGCTTATAATGAAACCTGTATTTTTCAATTTTGCTCAGGACTAATGAAACATACTCATACAACTATCATTCTCAAGGGAAACTTTATCTTTAGACACATGTTGTTCCTTAACCTTATACATGCACATATATCTATACACAGATAAAAATATATATAATCAAACATCCATATAATAAGTTTTGCAAAACTCATAATTATAATAAATCATCCAATAAAATAATGTCATTAAGTCAAACAGAAAATAACCAGAAGTTACTTTAAGACTCCCACTAACCTAAGATATCAAAAGATTCTAATACACTTATATTCATCACATGACCTTTAAAAATAATGAGCCCGAGTCTTTTGGTTAGGGGATCGGCCAACATTGTATTAGTACTAATATGCTCCACCATGATGTCTCTTTTTTGTAAAATATTTTAGTTTTATATGTTTTGGCTTGCTACTAACTTTATTATTTTTGCAAAAGAACACAGTTCCATAATTATCACAGTAGATCACCAGTAGTCTAGAAATGGAGTCAACCACTCGAAACTCAAAAATATAATTCTTTAACCATATGACATGGGTAGATGTTCTATAGCAAGTAATAAATTCTACATACATGGTTAAAGATACTACTAATGTCTGTTTGACACTTTTTTAGAATATGACCCCACTTGCAAGCATGAAGATATACTTTAAAGTGGATTTAAAGTCATCAAGACATCCACTGAAGTCTGAATTAGAATGTCCTACCACTTCAAGAGTTTCCATTCTTCTGTACACACGCATGAAATATTTAGTCCTCTGCAAATATCTCGTAATTTTCTTTGCTACTACCCAATGATCAGAACCATGATCAGCAACGTATCGACCAAGAACATTCACAGCAAAAGCTATGTCAGGTCTCGTTCACACTTGGGCATACATCAGACTCGTAATCATACTAGCATATGGTTTATCTTTCATAAATGCCCTTTTAATATCATTTTGAGGACACTGCTTGTTACTAAACTTGTCTCATTTTATAACATGTACATCGTCAGCTCTACAATCTTGCATTTGAAATCTTTTAATAATACGCTCAATATATACCTTTTGAGATAAGCCGAGCAAACCACAATTTCTATCTCAGTGGATTTCAATGCCAAGAACAAAAGAAACTTCCTTAAGATCTTTCATGTCAAAAGCTTTAGATAAAAATTGCTTAGTCTCAAAAAGTATACTGCTATCACTGCTTGCAAGCAAAATGTCATCAATATTGAGTACTAAGAAAATAAACCTGCTCCTACTGATCTTCATATACACACTGATCAAATTTATTTTCAATGAAGCCATGTAAGGTCACAAACTGATCAAACTTAAGATACCATTGTCGAGAGGCCTGTTTTAAACCATAGATAGACTTTTTAAGTCTGCATACTATATGTTGTTTCCCATCAATTATAAAACCATCTGGTTGTTTCATATACACCTCCTCATCAAGATTGTCATTGAGAAAGACTGTTTTTACATCCATTTGATGAAGCTCCAAATCAAAATGTGCTACTAAAGCTATTATAATTCTGAACGAATCTTTTGAGGATATAGGTGAAAATGTCTCATTAAAGTCAATCCCTTCTCTCTGAATAAACCCTTTTATAACCAATGTTGCTTTGAATCTGTCTACTTTTCCCTTAGGATCTCTTTTAGTTTTGAAGACCCATTTACAACCAATAGGCTTGAAACCTTTAAGTAGCTCCACAAGATCTCAAACCTTATTTTTTTTCATGGATTGCATCTCATCTTCCATGGCTTTCATCCATATGTCTGCACTTGAGTTTTTAATTGTTTTAGGAAATGAAACTGGATTAGTTATATCTCTAATATCATACTCATTTTCAACCAAATAAACATAAATGTCTAAAATGGATGCCCTTCTTTGTCTTGTTGATCTCTTAAAGGGTACTTTAGCTATAAGATTTTGAGTTATATTTTTAGAGATTTTAGTTGGTGCAGAGGTTTTTTGAGCTTCAGTTATTTCTCTTTGGATAGAATCATTAATCCTAGAGAAAGGAGACAGAGGGAATGTGACAACTTCTTCGTGATCCTTGATAGGAGAACCAACAATAACATGAATTTCAATGGATACTGAAATATCATGAATATCAAGTTCAAAGAACTTAGCAGTTTGAGACTTAGTTATCCTTGTGCCATGAAAATGACAATAGAACCTGTATCCCTTTAATTGATATGGGTATCCAACAAAATAACACCTGATTAAGCAAGAATCAAACTTTTTCTCAATAGGATTATAAATCCTAACCTCAGTAGAGCAACCCCAAACTCGAAAGTGGTTAAGGCTGGGCTTTTTACCAATCCATAACTCAAAAGGTGTTTTGGGAACTGATTTACTAGAAACTCTATTCAGAATGTATAAGGCTATTTTGATTAACTCTCCCCAAAGGTATTAAAGCAAGTTAGTCCTACTCATCATGCTTCTTACCATATCCATAAGTATATGGTTATGTCTTTCAGCCATACCATTTTGATCAGGACTCCCAGATATAGTGTATTGAGCAACAATACCACATTCTTGTAAGTACTTAGTGAACGGACCCATCTGTTGACCTGATCTCTATGTCTTTTATAGTATTCACCCCTTCGTTCAAATCTTACTATTTTAATAACTTTCTCCAATTGTTTTTCCACTTTAGTTTTGAAGATCTTAAATTTCTCCAAAACATCAAATTTTTCTTTAATCAAATAGAGGAAACCATAATGAGAAAAGTCATCAATAAAAGTGATAAAATATTGACAACCACAAATTGTAGTAGAGTAGGGCCCATTAATATCAATGTGAATCACTTCCAATAAATTTGAACTGCGAGTTGCCCCTTTCTTTTTAGTTTTGGTTAATTTTTACCTAATTCAATCAACACAAACTTCTAGATCATCAGAATTTAATGAGGGAAGAATATTATTTCTTATCAGTCTTTCAGTCCTCTCTTTAAAGATATGCTCGAGCTTTTTATACCACAATGAAAAGGATTTTTTATCAATCAAGGATCTTTCTCCCATATTATTTTCAACATTCATGAAAGCAGGAGTATTAGTTGAGGCTAAACACACATAATATAATCCATTATCCATAACACATTTACCAACAATTTTAGAATTTAAAAATAATGCAACTAAAGATTTTTCAAACTTAAAATAAAATCCAACCTTATCCAAAATTGAAACTAAAATCAAATTCCTTTTAAATGAAACTACATAGAATGTATTTTTTAAAACTAACTCAAAACCACTTTTCAACGTAAGACAAACAACTCTTATATATTCAACTTCAACTTCTGCATGGTTTCCAACTTTAAGTGTCTTCTCAGCCTCACTTGGTTTCCTTTTACTTTTGAACCCCTGTGAAGTAAAAACAACATGCACAGTTGCTCCACTATCAAGCCACCAAGAATTTGGAGATATATCAACAAAATTAGATTCAAAACACACAAGACTTAATGGGTTACCTCTCTTTTCTAACCAAAATTTATATTTCATGCAATTCGTTTTCATATGACCCTTTTTCTTGCAAAAGAAGCACTTACCAGGATCTTTCGTACTTACCAGGATCTTTCTCCTCTATCGCATTTGTATTTTTCTAACCTTGACCATGCGTTTTATTCCAATCATTTTTAAGAGTAGTAGGATTAAACTTGCTTTTCTTATACTTTTTCTTACCATTATCATTTTTAGAATGAGAGACAAAAAGAACCACATCACTTTTTCCTTTTTGGATCTTATACTCCTCAACAACACACTTAGTAATCAAACTATCCAAGCTCTAGATTCCTTTTGTGGTGTTATAGGTTGTCTTAAGCTAGAAAAAAGTTTGAGGTAAGGTAGCCAAGACATGATGAACAATAAACTCATCAGGTAAGAAGATCTTATGATTCTTGAGTTTATCTTAGATGTGAACAAGCTTCAATATATAGTCCCTAACAAATTTTGTGTATCTCATACTAATCAACTCAGTAACAAGAAATGAAGCTTCAGCATTGTTGGAGATCTAAAATCGTTTCCCTGCAATATTGAAGAATTCTTTGGTAGTCTCATCAACCAACAGCCCACTGAGAAGATGTTCAACTATAGTCTTTTTCATAGCCATCATGCATAAACAATTCAACCTTTCCCGCTTAGCAAACAAATCTTTCTCTTCAATGTTACTCTTATCAATAGTATCAACTAACTTATCTTGAACAAGTGTCATATCCCAATCACCTATTGCCATAGCAAATTCAATATCTTACTTCCATTGCTTGTAATTGCTTCCAATCAGGACCCCAATAGTAGCACTGCTATTGTTCACAGAAATAGAGACTAAAAGAAGATAATGTCACAAATTAAAACATGAGCGACAATTAATTAAAGTAGCTTTAAAATAAATAATGAAACTTGATAAACTACACCTTATAGGGATTCCTCGGGCATCATCATCAACTCACCTTTGGGCAAAGAAAATGACACACAATAAGGGTCTCAAACACAAGGTTATAGATAAATTTTATGAGGACTTTTAGAACATATGATGTTCAAAAATAATATCACCTTTAGACAAATATATTTTCTAGATCATAGTTCATCCTTCAATTTATGAGATCGATTGATTTATGTAATTAACCTTATGTTTTCTTTATATTTAATACACATAATAAC
This sequence comes from Mangifera indica, assembly GCF_011075055.1. Classification (NCBI taxonomy): domain Eukaryota; kingdom Viridiplantae; phylum Streptophyta; class Magnoliopsida; order Sapindales; family Anacardiaceae; genus Mangifera; species Mangifera indica. The sequence goes on along the minus strand of NC_058140.1, from coordinate 3,655,647 downwards.
TATCTTTAGGTAGGAAATTATATGTATTAAAATTATTTAATGTATCATTCCTAAAGGGAATATTTTGTAAGCCTCAAAATGCGTCACTTTGGCAATCAATATTCTAAGAACTCACAAATTATTCCTTAATACAAAATCATATTGCTCTGATTTTAAGATTTCATGAGACCTAATACCTTATAATCTCTGACAATTTTTTCTTAGGTTTGTTACATCTAATTTTGTGAACAATAATCGAAAAATTTTACCCAGAATATTTGAATTTTAACAATTTTAAGCTCTAAAACACTAAAACATGCCAACATAGCAACAAAACACTATTACATGCACCGACACGATCCAGGAAACATGTTTCATGCACCTCCACACGTCGCCAGAATGTTACACGCACTAAGACGCGTTGTCATGTGCTTTCATTCCTCATCACGCCTTTAGCACGACTTTATGGCACGTGATTGCACATGCAAGGTACCCGATTTGTTTGGGTCGAGTTAGCCCACATGCAAGTCAGGTCAAATGACCTAGTTTGACCAAATTTGGTCAAATAGGTTATTTGACCCTGCAGGTAGGTTAATCAGGTTAGGAAACCCAGATCCAACTTGTAATCTGCAGAAACCCTAATCGTCGAATTTTGCACTTTTGCTCCCTAATTCTGCCACAATCGACCACCAAACGAATCCTCAAAGATACCAGATCACTTTATTGTCACTTTTCCTACATCATGGAAGCCACCGGTAACGTTATTTGGCCGTGATTTCACGATAGTAATCAAGATCAAAACTTGAAGATCTGATGTGGGGAATGGCCGCCGACAACCCTCCAGTTACAGGAAAGATCATCATGGTTGCCACGACTCATGTCGACAGCGATTGTGGTGGTGTCGCCGCTGACATGCATTATCATCAATTCTAGGGTTTGTTTATACATGCATATTTTAATCAAAATAATAATAATAATAACTAAACAAAATAATAATAACCATAATAAACCCTAACTGAATTTAAAAACCAGTCCTAATTTCAATTCTTCAAAAAATCCAGATTCTATATCTATGTTGATTGGCTCTGATACCACATGTTGACTTTAATTCGGAATATAATTTAATATGAACACAAATAAAATATAAAATATTGAATTTCATAACTAAACTGAACACATAATTAATAATTAGAGATATAGAAAAACTTGTTTGAGTCATATCTTTGAAACCAAAAATCTTCAGAAACCACCTAAAACTTTAAATTTCATTATGACAGGTTTTTCACTCCAAAAATCTCCCTATGACGACTTTGAATGGATAAACATATCAAAATTAGGTTTTGGAGTGAGGACTTAACTTATTTATAAGAAATTATCTGAACCTTCCCATTAAAGGTCCAATAACTGAAAGTTCACACTAAGTCGTCCACCCAGACCAATAACTTTTAAATATATTAGACATCTCTTTATTAATCACTCAAGTCTATCTGTAAACTGACATTGAATTATCTAATTATCTGGTTTTATAAAACCAAAATTATAATTAATGTTAACTCACATCAGGAAATTTTCAACAATAACTTGATTCAATGGAGCTCTAGAAAACAGTTTAGTGATAGTTCTTTCTTCAATTGAATCAGAGTATATGACTTTAAGTCATGCAACCATAGAGATTCATGGTTAAAAATTTTGTTTGAAAAATTAGGAATGTCCCGGTTTGGCAATGCAATTACAGGGTGTAATAATTTAACTACAAGTTTCTTGGCTATTAGTTCTGTGTTTCATAGGAGAACTAAAACTAAGTTGTTGTCAATTCAGTATGTACCCACAGAACATCAAACTGCTTCTGTGCTAAGTAAGCCTTTATCAGCACCTACATTTGAGTTACTTAGAGCAAAACTAAATATGGAATCTTATTTGCCAATTTCAACGAAGAATAATATTCCTTCAAATACTGATAATCAGTCAAATTCAGTGGTGTGTTTTCTCGTCTTTCATTACCAATTTGGTTAAGTCTAAACAAGTACAAATCTAGAATATTGAGAAGAGCTTCTTCTGTGGGAGGAACTAAATTCCTTCTTTCATGGAACAATAGCGTTTTTTTCAAAAGGGATGAATAGTCTTCATTCTTCTCTTCAAGTCAAACATTCTATATTAGACTTGAGGGAGATGTGAAGAATGAAGATCAAAGAAGCTGTTCCAGCTTTGTGTTTTTTAGTTTTGTTTACTAACGACAACCTTATTATTTCTGGTACTATTGAACAGAGAATATTGATGGATGAAGTAACGGAGGCCAGAACTATTCTTTAGTATTACAAAAGAAACATCGACAGAAAAAGGGGATTAAGGAGTCTGAAGAGTACTTTCTAGGTTTCTCATTAGATCTTTTGCATTTTACAAACTTCTCCTTCAATATTCACCGGATGGTTGTAAACTTGTAATTCAACAGTTCTAGATTTTTTTTTATTCGATCAAGTTGATGTGATTCAACATTGCAGCCTAGCTTTTCATGATTCAAGTGTAAAAATGTAAAATTTTTCTTTGATTTTAGATTAAGGCATACAGTCAATAAGAAAAATCTGGATTCTTCTTGTCTCTTTTTCTTTCTGTATAGTTTCAGTTCTCACTTATCATAATTCGTCTAAAGTGATAATCCACCACTTTAATTAGTCTTTACAACAATGTGATTCTTAACTAAAGCTCAAAGCTTCCTTGATATACCAAACCTTACAAATCAAGCAACAATAGAATAAATAAAAAAATTCCCATTTAGCTTTGTACTAGCCAATCAACGCATATTTAAGAACAAAAACCTTCTTTACCTTCATCAGCTTGAACATTAACCGCCAGAAAACCTTCTCCCACCAGCCATGTTTACCGATGTCGGCTACGAAAGGACCACGTACAGGCGGTCTGCCTCTCGCCTAACCATAGCCGCTCATTTGTTTGGCCTCTTAGCCTTCATTCTTATGCTGGTTTGGCTGGTGCATTATCGAGAGGGCATCGAGTATGATTCTTCCAATCCAAATCGTGTTTTCAACGTAACTTCATTAAACCTCGACAACCTTGATTTTCACACTCAGCACGTTTAAAACGTCATTCTATAATTAATTAATTAATTCTTGTTCTTGTTTTTGTAGGCTCACCCATTTTTTATGTTCTGTGGGTTCATCTTTCTCGCCGGTGAAGGTACAAGTTTCCATTTTGTTTTTGGTCGAGATACTGTCGCCGAGTGCGTAAATAAGAAGCATATATAAATCCATGTTGTGTTCTAGATTTTTTCGCAAAAAAAGATTCCGGATGGCAAGATTTATTTTGCATCAACTAAATAAAATTGATCCAATCGTAATATCACATGATTTGCGCATTGATTATAATTAAATTAAAAACTTTAGTTTTTCAAAATTACTTATATCGAAACAATTGATATTTTACTATTGAAGCATTTTTGAATGGTTTTAATTTTTTGAAATTGCTCTCAATGACAACTTTCAATAGATTTCATATCAAAGTTATTATAAACTTTAAGACTTATACTATTTATACAGATCATAATGTTTAATTGTATTGAGTTTATTTTTATTAATTAATATAAATAAATTATTATTAAATTATTCTTTTACCCCGTTTTAAAATATCAAAATTACTGCAAAAGTTTTAAAATGCATTTATTTCAAAAGATGATCTTTTCATGCAATCCCCATATATATTAAGGATTAGAACATGTTGTATGTGTGTTACACCATTATTGTCTTTCATACATATATATATGTGCAGCGATGATGGGATACAAGACGGTTAAAGCAGAACACTCAGTGCAGAAATTTTTTCATGCGATACTTCATTTGACTGCCTTATGTCTGGGAGTAACTGGGATATGCGCAGTTTTCAAGTATCATGATATGGTGAATGTTGAAGATATGTATAGCTTGCATTCCTGGATTGGATTGACCACTTTTGTCCTATTTTGCTTACAGGTTTCAACAAATTCTAGTAATTATAAGCAATAATATGTATACACATTTTAAGTACACAAATAGATACATACGTATGTGTGTCATCATGTGATTGAATATTATTTTATACTTAATTCAAAATTATTCAATTATATGATGACACATATCAAATGTTTACTTATTTGTGTATTCAAAAGTGAATATATATAGTTTTATTGAGTAATTATATGCAATCTGCCTATAAATTTTAATTACTTTGGCACTGATGTTAATTGGGTTTCTATTGGCAGTGGCTTCTGGGGCTGTCTGCATTTCTTTTTCCAGGATCTTCAACCATAACAAGGGCTAAAATGCTTCCATGGCATGTCTGTGGGGGTAGGGCACTTTTCTACATGGCAATATGCGCAGCTCTTACTGGACTGATAGAAAAATTTACGTACATGGGAATTCAGCATAACCGCGAAGCTCGTTTGATCAACTTTACCGGACTATCAATCCTCTTATATGGCATTTTTGTTGATCTTTCTGTTGCCCTTGCTCGTTATGTGTGATTTCATAACAGATGGTTTTTTTTTTTTTAAAATCTTTTGGGTTTGGAAGTGATTTTTTTTCCTTTTTCATTTCCATATTATTATATATTCTTTCATTGAGTGTGACCATATTTATTATGTTGTAACCTGAATTGATATTGATATTATTATTGGTGGAGAAGCATCTAAAGTATAATACATTTTCAGAATAAAAGAAAATATTAATTGATATTTTCTATACAAGTTCTTTTTGTCGGACATAAAATTATATTTTATCTAAGATAAGCACAAAACATATAAGATGGAAACTAAAATCATAAATTTGCGGAATATAAAACTAAGCTTTCACCATTATTTGAAGAATTTGCTGCAAAATTTCACCGATTTACTTTCAGAATACAAGGCCTTCCGACTGATACGAATTTTACAATAAATGGTGTATGTTTTTTCAAATTCGTTCAGCTTGGGAACCCTTTTCATAACACTTAATATTCATCCCACCATTAAGGATGAAAAACTAAAGAGGAGTGAAGCAATTATGGACCCTATCAGCTTCATAACTGTTTCTTTATTAACAGCTTATAGCAGTTATATGGAAAAAGAGAAAAAACCATCACTTTTCTCTTTTTACAGTAATGTCCGTAATTACTTTGTCATTAATTTTTGTAAAATTAGGATCGTTTAATAACTTAATATTATTAGCTAGGCATATTTATTTTTTAATTATAAATCAGGATCCTTCAAAAGCATAATGTCATATTATGAAGACCGAATCGATTGGTTGACCAAAAAGTGCAGAAAATTAAAGCAAGCTGCTTCGTATTTTGTGATATACCAAGCCCAGCATACCAAGCAATCTAAAGAATATTAACAATTAAAGTTAAATATGAAAATGCATTATAGATAGAGGGAAAGTCGTGTATGATTACCACAACTTAGATTTTGTATTCAACCTAATTTTATTGTATTACCCTCAATTATATACTCAAATATTCCAAACAAGAACACAATATTTATGTGTAATATCCAATACAAAAAAAATATAAACAGAAGATAGAAAAATTTTCACTGTAAATGAAATAGATTACACGATGTAGAAGAGATTAATTATTCTCTATAGTTGATTTCTCAATCTTAACTCTTATTTTTCAGAACACTCATTCTCTCACTTTTTATATCTACTGAAATACAACTTTTATATGAAAGCTAGTTAGCATATATTTTATATACGTATGTGCAAGTTGCATGTTTGTTGTAGATTGCACCTATTCTACATGCAAGTGGTATCAGTTTACCAAGAAGTCACTTAAATATTACCTATTAACTGTTGTATTTATTACTAACAATACTATATTTAGTTTATCAAGTAATCAAAGTTTTAGTAACCTTATATTATTAATAGTGATATAATAAGTCATATAAAAAATAATCTTATTATCATATTCACTTTATATATTAAAACATTACTAACATAATCTTAATTTTATTATACTTATATACTTCTTATTTTTTTAGGATAAAAATAATTTTATTTTTAATTAATGTAATAAGTAACATGTATAATATTTTAAAATAATTATATTTAATAATATTTAAGTAAAATAATATTTTAATATTATTTTACTATCTCAAATTAAACAAAATAATTATTTATATTTATTCATTTTTATCAAATATTATTAAATATAGTAATAATTTATAATAATTAATTTTTCAGTAATAAATCTTTATGATAATATTTATTTTTAATAATAAAATATTATCCAAATCAAATACGGCTTAAATATAACAAAAATTCACGTTAGGATTTACACTCCCAAAATTCAGATAACCCCTCCCGGAATTCGAGCCATCACTATACAACAACCAAGAAGTTGTACCACTGTTATATAACATGTATTTATCTGCTTTCTAGGACCTACCCTTTTGACTATTTGATCGCACCTCGTTTTCTTTTTTCTCTTGTGTTTCCTTCTTTTTTGGTGAACCTCATGCGTCTGCTGCAAGCTGCTTGGTTGCCACGAATTTCCTTTTTATTTTAACTTTTACCTTTGTCTTCTTATATCGTCACTCCAACGCAGGATCTGACCTATCTGAATGAACTAACTTTGATTTAAATAACTCAAATGAAAATCATTTCAATTTTTTTAATGCTTCTGCTCTAAATTTTTTTCATGAACTCTATATCATACTAACGATTTGTAGCTAAAAAAAATCCATTACATTAAAGAGAAAAATAATAATAACAAAACAATCTTAGGTATTACATCAAATGTCCATAATTTATTAAAATTTTTGGAGTGGTCAGAGGTGTTTATTACTGCTAAATAGTGAATCTGTAGGTCCAATGACATGGTTACTTTGAATATCGATTGACGTAGTTGATGGGAAAAGTGAGGTTAATTTGCTGAATAGTTTTTTATAAAACTTGTCATGAGGAACTTGTATTGAGGTCAAGCAGTTCAAACAAATTTATTTTGGGAAAATATTCCTCAAATTCCGTCAAATTAACCCATGAAGTTTTAATCTGTTTAAGAGATTAATCTTGAAATATCATTAGAAAGGATACAAACCTTTTCTCTCACATTTGGAATTACATTTTTTGGTTATTCAAACAACCCTGGAGACTAGAAGCTCGGTTTTACAATATTCATATATCCACCGACTTTTATAATTATCAATTGAGGGAGAAAGATCTCTTCTAACCTAATGAATATAATTATCATATTCATGCACATTTTATATTTATATTTTTTCATCATTTTGACTTTGGTGTGTGAGAAAAATCTGTCCTATACTTGAACTGAAATTTTACTTAAAAAATTGATATCCGTATCAGGGAAAAAAAACGGAACGAATAGCTCTTGAAAGCTTGCTTAGTTTATTTAGAATGAAAACTTCTTCAAATATTATATATAGAGGTTAACTTTTACACACAATGCCTCGTTATATTTGAATTCAAAACTATTGAGCAAGTCACACCGTAATTTATTTGACTGACTCTTCAAATAATTCATATTTCTATATGTTTTCCATATTTGCCGACATCTTATTAATAATAAAATATATTTGATATATAAATATAAATATCAAAACTTATATTAAATAAAATCAATTAACTTGTATTAAGATCCAATATACTAGTGTTGAAACTCATATTACATAAAAATTAATTAACTTTATGTTAAGATTTAATCTATCATATTTATATATCACTCACTTGTATTATTTTTATTTGATTTGAGACTCTTTAGTTTTCACTAATTATAAACTCCATATTTGATAGTATCTTTCTCATGTATTAGAGATTAAAGTCTCACATCTAATAAATACAATATAAGTGAGTGGTATATAAGTATAAAAGATTAAACTTTAACATAAGTTAATTGGTTTCACTCTCCATATTATAGACTTAATATATTTCGACATAGTATCAAAACACGAGTTAAACAATGAGTTTTAGATAATGCACCTGTCAAAAAAGGGTGACTTAACAACCTATAATGGTTATATTTAAGGGGAAGAGTGAGAGACTAAAATCCCAAACCATAGTTCCCAAAAAGTCTATGATTGTTGCTCTTACTGACCTGATATATTTTGACATTATGCAAACCACAAAAATCTCTGTGTGGATTTCCCACGTATGCTGGCGTTGAATTAATACAAAAATTAATGAAATACTCTTGACGAAGCAAGGTTTATGTCTCTTTGTCCATTTTCAAGAATAAATAAATATATTATATAGCACAGATTGTTTCAAGAGAGTTGAATTTATAATTCATTGATTACCTCACTTCCATTACAGCCGATCTTTCTTCGACATAACAAGGTGCCATGGCGTCGGAAAGTCGTAGCTTACAAATTTCGACGGCTCCTGTTACAATGTTCGCTCATTTAATAGTCACTGCAGTGGCAACACTTCTGCTTGTATGGCTCCTAGCCAAACAAGAAGGCTTTGCTTTTAAATCTCATAACAAACTGAAGATTTTCGATGTGAGTTTTCTTAGTCGCCTCTTGCACTTTATCTTCAGTGCTATGTGTATATTTCTCTCTAAATTTGTCTTCTTTTTTTTTTTTTCTTTTCGTTTGCAGTTGCATCCTTTATTCATGATAATCGGATTTATTTTAATTGGAGGTGAAGGTAAGGGAAACGCATACAGTTTCACTAAATAATAAATAAAATAATTTACACATATTTGATCTAACTGAGTATAATGAATTTGATATAAAAAACAGCTATGATGGCATACAAGACAATCCCCGCAACAAAAATAGCTCAGAAGACAGTTCATTTGCTGCTGAATTTAGTAGCTCTTCTGGCAGGAATTGTGGGAATTTATGCAGTTTTCAAGTATCACCATGAATCAGGAATTCCGGATTTGTATTCTTTACATTCTTGGTTGGGCATAGGCACCATCTGCCTCTTTGGTTTACAGGTATTTATGTTGAATAAACTGATCCCCCTTTGTCCTATAATGGCTCTGTCATGCCCACGGTCGTGTGGAGCCGTATTCGGCACAGCTTGTCTTGCCCTCAGGCCATGTTGGGCCTTGGCTTGTCAAATGCCGGCCTTGTGGGCCATGCCAACCCAAGACAGGGGAAAACCCAAGGCACGGCCTAGGGCCTCTAGTTCATGTCTTCGTGAGCCTTTAGCCCCATGTGTTTTAACAGGCTTCCGTCATATTGCATATATTTTTTTTAATTTATATATATATATTTTCGTTGCGAGTTATGTTAGGTCAGCCCAAGTTGGACCATAAATCCTTCGATATGACTTACAAAGTCCATGGGTCTGGCATGACCCTCAATTTCCCCCATCAGCCACACCAAAATTGAGGGGTTTCAGACCCAATCTTTTGACATGTTTAATTTAGAGTTTTAAAACTATAATGATCAAAATGGACATTATGGTTTTTAAACAGAAAAATTCTATCAATTAATTGATCATGTAAATGTTTGTTAAATTTAAAGGAAATTATCAAAGTAATTTTATAGACAATACCTGAATACATGATCAAAACCTAGAGTGAATAAATTATTTCTTTCTATATTATATATACATTCGAATTTTTAATAGTAAAGCCCTATCAAGGACATTTTTATATTATCAAAGGCTCCTTTGTTAGTTTCACAAATAAGGATATATGTTTATCGAGTTGGAATGGCCTTTGGCACAACTTGAGCAGTTAGAAAAATCAAGACCTGCAAGTGGACCTCAGGGCACAACCTAAGGTTTAGAGTTTAGGGCCTCAGTTTCACTATTTTTGTAGGTCATGTCGGGTCTTAGGGCAATACCCATGGGTGGCCAGTATTAAAATAAAAAAATTAAAATTAAATAAATATATAATATGGCATATTAACTTATTAAAGTAACTCGATAAAATCCCATGGAGACTTGACCCAAGGAATCTTGGGTCATGCCCCAAGCCTTCTCATGTTGTGCATTGATACAGATTGCAAGACCCATTCTTTGACAAGTTTGGCATGACACAACTTGTAAATGATATTATGTCTATTCGGTAACATTGTTCATCTCGTTAATGATATTATTTACTCTGATAACAATCCTTTGGCAATTAATATCATACACTAGCTTGATTAGTCTCGAATTGGATATTATAAATTCGATTTAAGCTTAAACTATTCTCATATTTAGTCATCTCAAATCAAATCTACCCCTGTATCACAAACCTTAAAGAATCAGCGATCATATACTCATCTTTGATTTGTTCCTAACAAATTTAAACACATCCTCATCTGAAAAATTTTCAGTCAACTAAAATTTCGTAATATTTTTACAGTGGCTGCTTGGTTTCCTCTCTTTCGTGTTCCCTGGAGCGGAAATGTCAAGAAGGGCCTCATTCTTACCATGGCACAGATTCTTCGGACCGGTGTTTTTCTTAATGGCAGTGTGCACTGCCGAGGCTGGACTCGTTCAGAGACTCCTTCTTTTACGCATATTTCAAGGCCAGGAAGCACTTATTGTTAACTTCATCGGAATATTGCTCATTCTATATACAGTAAGTGTTGGACTTACTGTCGTCCTTCCACGAGCTCATTAATTAAAAAAAAAAAATTAGAAATTGGGATGTATTTGTTAATTAATGTAATTAAACGTATATAGAAATATTACATTATGTTGTTGATTATATATATGACCTTTTAAGAAATTATTTCGTTATACAAATTTTTTCGTAAAAGAGAGTTCTCCTTGTAATAATTAAAAAGGAGATTTTTGTAAGAAGTAATCACGAAAGTATTTTTTTTGACTTAGTTTTTCACTAATCAAAGTATGTAATTAAATATTTTATGATAAGACAAAAAATTTTTAATGTAATTCAATTCGATGATTAGAATCTTACATTTACGTGGTGACTTATTGATTGTTTAGTGTGTCAATGCACAAAGGAATATGGGTGTATATGTGACTATGTGATGACTATGTGTCTATTTCTCTTGTATCTTGTTTGCCCCCCTCCCAATCAAATTAAAATAATTAGTGAATTTTTAAATCAAACATGATTCTAAAGATTTATGGAAAAGAAAAAAAATAGTTTTCTCATGTAGCTATTAAAAAGAATACAAAAATCATATTCTAGATATATTCTCCGCTAAGTGGAGGTCTTCTCTAAACACTGCAATTTTGTACCTCTTCGAGTGGGGGTACAAATTTTAGTAAAAGTACAAAAAGGAAAATAGCTTAAGTGAAAAACTGAAAATAAATTCAATATTCTTTATTCTACACTTTTTTTTTTATAATTAATTCAAATCAAGGTTTCATAAGTATGATTAAAATTTAAACTTAGCCTTTTTTTTGAAAATTTTAATATTTTATTAGTTTTATTAATTCTTATATATTATATACTTTCTCATGTAAAATAGTAATAGGCCAAAAGACTTTTTCTTACTTAAGGTATTATGAAATCTCAAAATTCTACACTTCAACTTTTAAAAACTCAAACACTCACCTATGAGCCAATTTCTATTAAAATTTTTAATTAAACTTAAAGGTAAACTCATTATTTTAATAATAATATTAAAAAAATAATTTATCATATTTTCTTTAAACTAACAACTTCCCTCCAAATTTAGAGTTTATTTTGTTCCCCTCTCTAGCAACTGGTGATAATGTTTTCAATCCACGAAACTCTGACTACCAAATCTTCATCTCTCCGATGTGATTTCTTATTGACGAAAATGTGTCGTTGTCGATTCCAAATCAATTGACGAATACGCATCGATTCATTTGAATCGATAAAGATTTCGTGAGTTAAAAACATCATCGTAGGTGGTCAGAGATGGTAGTCAGAGAGAGGAAGAAAATAAACCCTAGGTTTTGGGCGGGGGGAGGGGGGAATGTTATTTTTCAAAGTTAAAAATATTTAGACAAAAATGAAATTATCAGTTTTTAAAAACTATGAGAGAAATATAATGAATTTTATGTTTTTTTAATATTATTGTTAAAATAATGATTTTATCCTTAATCATAATTAAAAATTTTAACAAAAATTGGTTTATAGGTGAATGTTTGGTTTTTGAAAATTAGAGAATGAAAGTTTAGAATTTCACTATACTTTACGCAGGAATAAGTGTTTTGGCCATAGTAACATTATATTCATATTATTAGCTAATTTACTACATTATATGCACATAATATAATGTGTAAATTGAATAAAAGAAGAGCAAAAGCCTAATCATACACTATCCAATTTCTCAACAACTGATGAGAAATTCCAATTGCATCCAATTATTTTATTTATTAGTTTTTTTTTTTTTTCAATCACTAATCAAGCAAGTAATTGGGCTATGGTGCACGCCCCTTGCATAAATGTCAAAACAAAATATTTCACACTTTTTGTGCCTCCAAATATTAAAATTAAGGCCAAAAGACATTTTCCCACCCAAGGTATAGTGAATTTCCAATTCCCACCCACCAACTTTAAAAAACTCAAACATCCACCCATAGTTTAGAAAACTAACACCTACTCTCCAAAATTAAGTTAAGATTAAGGGTAAAATTGTCATTTAACAATAATATTTAATATTTATATCATTTTACCCCCTTAATTTGAAAAACTAACAATTTCGTCTAAAATTATGTTTTAAAAAGTGACATTTTCCCCCCTACCTAGGGTTTCCAATTTCACCGATGAATTTTTGGCCAACGATGGCCGATCTCTCTCTCTCCCAGTGTTGTCTCTCTCTCCAGTGCTCAATATTGGGCTAACAAAATTTGGATTTGACAGAATCTAAACAAAGAGTCGAAACTTTTCATCTGGATCTTCGTCGTCTAGACAATGACAGTCTAGATGAGGAGATCGATCTCTTCTGAACGACGAAGATCCAAATTTCTCTATAAATCTAGTAGATCTATTATTATATCTATATATTTGGCTTGCAATCCTTCGAGGATGCATTGTCGGTAAAATAATAACCTTGGATTTATCCTTTTGGACATTTTATTTAATCACTTTTTCAAAGCTCATAAATTCTAAGTGGAGAATCGTGTAAAAAGTTTATTTAATTATCCCTATCTAATTTTATAAACTTCAAGTTCAAATATTATCTTATATTCACAAAACTTTTAATTTTATAGAGAATATATTGAGATTAATCTTTAAAACTTTAGGTTTAGATATTATCTCATATTTACAAAACTTCTTGTTTTATAATTAACTTCCAGAATATTATAGTATTTAAAACTTTAATTCTGATCATATTTAAAATTGCAAATCTATATTATTCACAATTTATGCAAGTTCAAGTTACGAATGAGACATAGTTATTATAAAACAAATAAATATTTTAATGAAATTTGAAACTGTCAGCCAATATATATAAATATATATTCTCGTAATTTTACAAACTTTAAGTTGTAAATTGAATACAGTTATTATAATATAAATAAATATTCAAATAATAGTCAGAACTTCGAATCCATATTTATAATTTTGTAAATTTTGGATTGCAAATAGGACATAATCATATTTTGTATTTACAAATATGAATCAGTTATAAAAATTAACATATCTATAGTTTGTTTTTGCAAACAAGAAAATAAATATAATGGAAAGATTAAACTGAATAATAATAATAATTGAAATAATCATAGTTTATATTTTGTAAATAGGATAATATCACAATTAAAATATCCGTAATTACATTATACAAATAACACAGTAATATAATTAAAAAATTACTAATATATATATATATGTTGATTGTGCTGATAATTTGTTTTAAATATTGTGAAAATTTTGAAAGATTTGAATGAATAAAATTGAGATACACGACAGAAGAATAGAAACAATATGGAAATTAAGATATACAACAATCGGATAAGAGAATTAGTCACTCTAAGTGGAAGTGGGGATGGTCTTTATATAAGAAATTTTCCTGCAGAAAATTAATATTGCCTTTTAATGCAATCCCACCAAGTTTCACAAATTGCCTCCCACGTGGTGGAAAAATCCACCATGTATGTGACAAGAATCCATTATTTATTATAATGGTGGTAGCAACCAGCAATGTAATCAAATAGTTGACACTTGGGACTTAAACAGTGCTTTAGCATTTCAGACATCACTTTCCTTTCCATTAAAAATGCCTCTGAATCAAGGCAAATAAGCCAATGACCTCACTTTCCATTAACAATAGCCAATGATTCAAGGCAAATTAGGCATTTGATCAGTTGATTTTCTCCAAATCAAACCTACCGATTTAGAGAGTATCAAATAATATCTAAAATTTAGGATCATTTCCTAAATTTACAGAAATTTACCATACTTGGAACTTTTAAAGAACTCATAACTCATGTGCAATTTTATTTATCTGTGATTCATATCTATTTATCTAATATATATTGGATTCTGTAACTATTACCCACAAACCTTCAAAAGTTCTTCAAGGAATGATCCTGGTCCAAAATATTCTAACTAATATTCAAAATAAATCAAGTGGGTATGTTATGACATGTAGAATAAAAGCCATCAATTTTCCCTCAGAAGAAGTAAGTAGGGTTCATAATGGTGAAATCAAGAACAAATTACACACACGTGGCAGAAATTTTAACCAAAAGAGAATAACTTCAAATGTCAGAAAACTACACCCACTGCTGCTTTGTGGCTTCCATTCTATCCAATAACCCAGAAATCTCGGCTTGCATGCGCATCTTCATTTTGAAGTAATCACAATGCGAATCTTCTAAAACCTTCAGTTCATCGAGTTTCTTCCTCCGCCTTTCCTCAGTCTCTTGCAAACAAAGTTTTGCAAGCTTCTCAGCATACTCTTCATCCAATTTCTCAGATTTGGCGCGAATCATCCGCTTGTATTCCTCTGCCTCTCGCCGTGCATCATCTGCTTTGTTCTGGAACATTCTTGCTTCCGCTTCTTTAATCCGAACAATGCTTTCCAAGCTGTCAAAACCATCATTCTTTGATAACTTACCAAACTGGAACTCATCTTCAATTTTGAGGTCACCTGTGAGGTCTATTTGACGGAGATCATTTGCAAGTGAATCCTTCCGGCCACTTGAGGAGATTATGTTATACACGGAATATTTTGGAGGAAGAGAAGCAGCTGGTGGAATTGGAGTTCTATCTTTTCTTAGGCTAGCCTGAGCTGCCATCAATTCATTCAAAGTACTGGAAGTAGCAGCATACTCTGACATATTATCGGCACCTATTTATCCCAAAAGAGAAGGATTTTAAGAGAGTAAAGGAGAAAAATCCAGTGTGCAAGCCATCAAATTGAATGCATGTGAGAATAATAAGAAAAAAATAGATCTTTAACTCATAAAAGATCAGGCAAACAAAGAAATCAATTAAAAGGCGGAAAACAAAACATAGAATACGTAGCCTAAATTTTCTTGTCAAACTCCAAAATCGGTGTTAATTTTTTTAACTTCTGGATAAACTCAAATAACCCCGTTGATAACTTAAGGCCATTATATGTCAATAGACTGTAATATGATTCCAGATTTCTTTCCAAACTGCATTATGTAAAGCACTTTTTAGTCTCATACATAAATTCTCCGGTGTTAGCCCATGACATCAATTATTTCAAAATCCCGGACTCAGATTCTCATCACCAAGAGTAAAGAACATGTCTGTTCAGATGGGCAAACAGCAATAGATTTACATCATCTAATGGAAATATGCAAGTTTTAAGGATATAGAGAAACAAAACTACAATAAATAATCAAATTCTCAACCAAATTCAAGAAACAGAAGAAATTTTCAACCGCACAACTCCTAGCACACAGCCAAACGAAGCATCTACTGTTCATAACTCAAAACACTAAACTCTTAGCTGATTAGAAGTAATTTTCAACTGTCCTACATGCATTGAGATAAAAGGATAAATTATTTGAAGGATTAAGCAGAGATGTAAGTAATTCTTCTTAGGTTTTGTGTACTTTAGATTCATTTTAAATGTGTGAAATCCCCATTTTTGCAGTGACTTGGATTTTAAGAAGGGATGTAAATAGCTATGTCTTGTCATGTAGAATAGACATTGGATGTAGAAACAAATGTGAGGGCAGTAAAAACTAATCTAATTATTAGAACAATGAACCTTGGTCTTGCCTTGTTTAAAGTTTTGAGCTGGTACGATCCATATCTAGGGCCAGAAGCCCCTAATTAATGATAATGTCATGTTAAGCAGGCTTAGAACTCATCACTTGTTAGGATGAACTTGCGAATGGTTTACTCACTGGTTGGCATATTGATAAGGTTTCCATTTGATAGGTTTATAAATCAGAAGAATTAAATCAGCCTCATTGGCCAGAAGAATACAGAAAGTGGCAATGGTTGCATTTATTGTCCTCAAAACTCTTCAAATATTAAATGACACTATAGAAGAACAAGAAGAAATTGGATTTCCACAACCTAATTCACAGAGATTATGACAAACATGGAGCCACTTTAACGGACAAGGAAGAATAACATATGAACTTCAAGGAAAAAGAAATATGATAAAGTTAGGAGACTCACGGTTGAAGAACTGAATGATGGAGCTGCAAGCTTCTGAAGGAGACATCTTTTTGTTTTCCAGCTTGGAGACCAAATCATTAGCCTTAATATGCAACTCCTTGCCTTTAAAATCATCACTTCCCTTGAAAATTTTCCTTACACAGTCAAGCTCCTTAACCAAGTTGTCTAGGCCCCAATGCTTTGCGCAAAACAAAAACACATCCTTAACAAACCCAAACATCTCTGAGGCATGATCACACCCAATACAATGGAACTGCATCTCTGAAGTTCCTGATGGTCCCTTCAAGCTTGGGCCTGGTTTAATTAGGTTCCTCTGAATACCACAAGCGGCATGACACCAATGTGAACAAACATCACAGCCAACCCAACTGCAAGTATTGCTGGCACAATCAAAATTCATACAAACCGGACACATGCATGAGCTGCAAAATCCTTTATTTGCTGAGCAAATTTTGCAGTCGCAATCATCAACTGGTAATATACTCTTGCAATTTACATTCCTACACCTCGTTAACAAGAAAATCTCCACCAACTCATTTGTAGGAAGCTGAATTTTTGGAGACAGAAAGCTCCCAAGCCCCACTTTTACTGCAACCAATATTTTTAGTTGATCCTTGTGGCATTTTGAGAGTGTCTCCTTGTTAAGATCAGATCTTCTCTCAAGTCGTTTTTGCAAACTTATCAACTCCTCTTTCTTCTCAGGCACCACAAAAATATTTTTGAGATACTCTTTAATAGATTCAAGAATCTCCTCTGAAAGCTCCTGAATTATTTGAGCCATGACAGGAATAGACTCCGATACAATCTCCCTGAGAATTCTCTCTGGTCTAGAAACCTTCCGTGCTCTCCCTCCATCAGTATTCTCCAAGCCTCTCAAATTCTCAGAATCCTTTCTCCTTGAATCCCCAGAATTGGTATCTATCAGCGGCCTTGCAGGCAATTCAGAAGGGAAAAACGAAAGATTATCCGAACTTGTAGTCTTATAAAGACTGTTGTTACATGAATCCTTATTCATCAACCGACTACCTTGCAACATAGAAAACCCACCTCCTCCTCCACCACCACCATGATTGTTCAAAGCAACAAAGCCATCTCCAATAGGCTTGAACCGACTATGAACTGACCCATTAGTCCCCTCACCACCACACCAAATTTGGTCATCCCTTCCTACAGAATAATCATAAGTGTCGGTTGAATTATGCGTCAACGAACAACTAGGATTGTGTGAAAACGGGTGAGAATACGAATACGAAAGTGAAGCAGCAGTGAAATCATTTGAACAAGTCGTTTGTGTGTTATTATCCCTTGACGGTGCCAGAGATTGTACACTCCTAGCAGGCTTTTGCAAAGCATTAGATGCAGTTAAAGAAAGAGACACATCAGGCAAAGACAGAGACAGATTAAGAGTCTCTAGCTTTGGTTTCTTGTCTCTACTATTAATATTACTCTCCCCCTGAAAATCTTCCTCTTCTTCTTCTACTTCTCTCTTAGAACAAAAAGTATTCACTCTACTTTCATTCAAATTCAAGAAATCCCTCTCTACAAATTTATCATCTTGACTTGAATTGTCAACAAAAACAACCTCTTTCCCCTTATGAGAAGCATATTTTTCCATCAAGATTTTCTCACCGAGTTTGGGATTTTCACAGAGATACCTAAGAGTGAGCTCTTGAGAAGCAAAATTCGAGGGTTTAGAAGAAAACCCATCAAGCTTCATACTCGATTCTTTAAAAAAATCAAGACCAGCCTTTTGAGACAAACCAATTTTCTCATGTGGGTTTCCTTTACTTTGCTCTAAAAGGATGCTCCGGCCATGGGAGAGCTTGTTACTCACAGAGTTCTCCCCATCAATAGGAAGATCAGCAGAGAGATCTTTCTCTCCAAACATGGCCTCAGCTTCCCTTAACTCACACAAAAAATAATAATAATAATAAACAAAATAAATAAAAACAAAGACTTACCAGAGAGAAAAAGAAGGTCTCAAAGTGGGAAAAATGAAAAATTAGAGAAGATCAAGAAGTGTTTTAGTCATGAAATCTTGTTTTCATTTCATTTCTGAGTCTTGACTATTTTTTGTTCTGCTACAACGACTTCATGAGGTTTCAAAGCGTTCACACACAAAAACTGGAAACTAAAACAGCGAGGCGATGATGCTTTTACTTCTTTCTTGATCATTTTTATATGATTTTTTTTTTTTTTTTTGTTTGAATTGAGAGTGAGAAAATTTTCAAAGTGGTCCAACTCTGCAAAGCCTTTGTCTCTGTATAATCAGTGATTCCTTTTACTTTGATAAAAACAGTTTTCTGAACAACCTCGGATTTTTAATTTAAAACACTTGAATTTCTTTTCTTGACTGATGTTGAAAAAACTCAGGGACTATACTTCATTAACATGTTTCAAATTTAAATAATTTTATTTTAACAAATAAATGACACAATTTTATTCAAACAAAATGATATAATAAAATTTGATTAAATAATTTTAAAATAAGAGAAAAAATAAATAATCACGATATTCAATTTAAAATTATTATCTTAATTTATACGTATCATTTGTTTATATGTATAATTTTATAGTCAAAAGACTTATTCCCACCAAAAGTTTATTGTTTTCTCAAGTTCTTACACAATATCTTTTAAAAACTCAAATACTCACGTATAAATTATTAAACTTAACTAAATCAGTTAGTTTTAAAAGTAAAATAATCATTTAACCAAGAATATATTAAAAATAATAAATTTTATCTTATTTTTTCTCTTAAACCTTAAAAACTAACAATTTCTCTCAGGTTTAAGTTATGAAAAATTATATTTTCCCCTTTAGAGTTTCATTTTCACCCTATTTTTCTTTTGTGACCCTCCTCCAACGGTGACTCTTTTCACCATCTTCGTCTCTAACAAAGATAAATCGTCTTCATCTTTAACAATAATGAGGCAACGATGGTGGAGAGAGTCATTGCCAAAGGAAGGTCATCGAAGAAAAATAGGGTGAAAATAAAACCTTAAAGGAAAAATATGATTTTTCAAAACTCAACTCTCAGAAAAATTGTTAGTTTTTAGGGTTTATGAAGGAAAATGAGATAAATTTTTATTATTTTTAATATAATACTAGTTAAATGATTATTTTACCTCTAAAACCAACTGATTTAATTAAGTTTAATAACTTATGAGTAGATATTTGAGTTTTTGAAAATTAATTGATAAAAACTTGGTAAAAAGGTTCTCATCTAGAGACGAAAACAATTTATCTTTGTCAGAGGTCAAAGAAGTCACAATTGAAAGGGAGGTGGCTAGAAAAAAATATGGTGAAAATAAAACTCTAGCTAGAAAATATGATTTTTCAAAACTTAAACATAGAATAAATTATTAGTTTTTAAGGTATAAAAATAAAAATAAAATAAAATTTTAAATTTGGCAAATTTAATTAATTTTAACAGCACATATATAAGTATTTTAGTTTTTAAAAAATAATAAAAGAATAATCTTTAAATGAAAGTAAATATTTTAACAAAACATAAATAAATAATTTAGTTTTTAAAAGGTTATAAATAAAAATTTGAAAAATAAAATAACCTTTAAACGGAAATAAGTCCCACAGCCTAGCTTTATTCGTTTAAATTTATACAGACCCACCAAACCTTAACACGTAAAATATCCCTGCAATGTGCATCTCATGTTACACTCAAAGCACAGGGACTAATTTCATATTATTGTTCGCAAAACCCAAGTTATGTGGGAGATAATTTAGCATATAATCATTTACATTTATTTTTTATTACTTCAAAAAATGAGATTAAATACAACTAGTAACATAAATATATATATATATTCACAATTATGTTAATGACTTGTTAAATCTCATGGTAGTTGTAAACTTATAACATTATGGGTATTTTTGTATTTTCATTTCCAAGGATATTCCTATTCACCTATGTCAATATGTGATTGGTCTATTAGAAATAGGGTTAGATTCGAACTAAATTGATTCAAATTTAAATTAGTTAAACTCAAACTGAAATTATAGTTCAATAACTCAATTTGAATTTGAAAGTTTATTGATGATTCTTTTCCAAAACTCTTTTTCTTCAATAATTTTTTTTGACTCAGGTGACTCCACATTTTCTTTAATATCAACGTTACCATTTGAGCCAAATTCAATTTATCGCTCCAAATTAAAGTCAAATTCAGACAAAGCATTATTTAAGCTCAATTTGACTCAATTGCACCCTGATAGGACCATTTTTTATATATAATTTAAATAATATTTTTAGTTTCTGAAAACTGAAAGATACAAAAAAAATATAATGAAATTATCTTTGATACAATCTTTTCTAGGAATAATTATTAGATACAACATAAACTAGTGCCATGAAAAACCAAAAAATTATTCAAACTATTGTTCTTAATATTATATTAAATATTTTTAATATAATTAATATGGAGATACACTCAAAATTTTCATTGTGTTTTAATTTCTAAAAATTATTTTCAATTTATAGATCAAACAGTTCAACTATTTCGATGATTAAACAGAATTCATATATGTCAATATTGTTTAATGATAAAAATTTCTTTTTGATCGAACTCACAAATTCAATATTCATGAGGTTATTTTATATAATAAATTATTATACATATTGTCCATATACAAATTAGTTCGGCATACATATATAAATCTTAAACTTCAAAGACAATGAAAAGTGTAAGACATGGCGATTATTGAAATCCTAATGAATTCCTTAAAGGTACAAGTGTTATATTTTATTATTATGCGACCATTTTTTATAATAATATCAATTATAATTATAGTGTAACTATAAACACAATCACTAAAATTCTTTTATGATTTTTTATTTAGGTCATACATAGGGGGTGTGTACGGTTCAATTTAGTGTGATTTAAAAATTTTTCTAAACCAAATTTGAAAAAATTGTTTGAAATTTTTTCAAATAATACCGAACCATTTTAAATTTCAAATTAAACTAAATTAAAAAAATATAGTTTACTTCAGTTTGAATTACAGTATGAACCAATCAAAATCATTCATTTATAAATATATATTATTTAATAAAATTAATTGAACTATAATTTTTTAAAATATAATATAAATACGTAAAATAAATATGAAATATATATACAATATGATATAAAAATGACAAATTGAATATGAAAAAATAAATTATACACATAATTATTTATTAAAAAATTAAATATAAAATATATATACTAATTCACATCAGCCTCTTTTCTATTTTATAAGTATCTAATATGTTCTCCTTTCCTCGTTTTTGGGATTGCAAAAATTTGAAGAAAACTTAAATTATCATTAATCATTTTATGCATCTCGTTGGCTGTTATTAAACCTCTGTATAATTTTAAATTTAAAGATGAAAAAAGAGACTAATACGTACAATTAAGGGTATGTATAATTTACTTTAAATTATAAAATTATATTAAATTACCTAAAAATTATAGTTTAATTTAGTTTTGTTTATAAAATATTTTGGTTTGAATTGATAAATTAAAAAAAATAATTTTTAATTTGAATTATAGTTTGAAAGATTTTCAAACCAAACCAAACTAAATCATAAATTATATTTTTTAAAATATATTTTAAAAAATACAATTTATGATTTAGTTTGGTTTGTCAAACAGAAAACGTTAATGAAAGCTTCAATTCAATGAATTGAAGCTTCGTCTTCAATTTGACAATTTTTCTTTCATTGGCGTTTTCTATCATCAGATCTTCGTCTCTTGTTAGTGCTTTTTGTTTGTCTCATCTTCATTTTTGTGTGCTGTCAATTTACAGCTAGAGTTTGGCCATGAAAAAAGTAAGGGAAAAAAATACAAACTCTAACAGAGGAAAAATATAATTTTTTAAAACTTAAACTGAGAAAAAATTATTAATTTCTAAAACTAAGATAAAAAAATGAAATAAAATTTTATTTTTTTAATATTACTAATTAAATGATAATTATACTCTTAATGCTAACGAATTTTGTTAATTTTAATAGTTAACAAATAGGTATTTAGATTTTTGAAACTTAAAGTGAGAGTTTGGCAATTGCCTAAACTATGGGTGGGCATAAGTACTTTTGCCTTAATGGTCAAAGTATACCTACCTGAACGCGTGAGCTTTGAATTTCCAATGGGCTTTGAAATCCCATTCCACTTCCCACCAACATCCTTCTTAACTTTCCCGGTTTCACCTTAACTTCTTGAAGAATATTGGTCATTTTGAGTTTTTGCTATTTATGTCACGTGTTGCCAATATATATAAATTTCAATAGTATAAGTTTGCAGTAAATTGGGTTTTAATATGTTAATAATATTCAGAGGATAAAATTAAGAAAAGATTAGAGTGTTTAGAATTTAGTTCGTATTACAGGGGACCATGGTCAACCCCTCGATCATGACACCAATATAAACCAGTTCATAGCATCTCTGCACAACCCCATTAGCAAGAATAATATATAAAAAGTGGCCACCACCTGGAATATGACAACTGATTTTAGCATAAATCATTTAAAATTATTTGGGCATTTTGATTTTAAATTAAAATTTTTAATCACATAAACCCAAACATCTTGTACTGGGTAAACAAAACATGACAAAGGTGAATTTGAACCGAATCGATTTAAGAATTGTCAACTTATTTTGTTCAAACTTATAAAAAATGATCACGATTTAAGCTCAAATCATAGATATGCAATGCTATTGAATTTGAGTTATAAGAATGTTTAACTTGATAAAATCATGATTTGCTTATATAAACAAAACATTTTTTAGTCTAATTCAAAACAATACCGTTTTGTGTCAGTATCATATTATATAAGTAATATAAAACAATATTGTTTAGTTATGTAATTTCGATTAAAACGATATTGTATTACTTTAAATTTATCGAATATAAACTTAAATTCTTATCTATAATATCGAGCTTATGTGACTTTAACTCGAATATTATCAATTACATCAAACTCAAACCCATATCTTTTAAAATTATGTTGGGGTTTGAATAAGATCAATTCCGTTAGAAGAGGATAATAATATTTTAAAAAGATTTTTATATTTTGAACTTCAACCTGAATTAATTAATATAAAAATAACTGCAGCCAAAAAAAAAAAGAGAGAGAGAGGAAGATTCGTAGGTTACTTCTTGGTGCTTGCAATTTTCAATCAAGAAATTTCACTGTCAAATTTCAATTATCGGCACGACTTTTTCAAATGAGTGGGAAACTTCATCGATATTTCCCTTCTGTTTGAAAAATAATTATAATTTTTTTTTTCATATAATCTATTTTGCATATTAATTATATTGTAATTTTCCGTAAAATATTTGTTTTATTCTGTCACCCTTTTGTTATCCTGTTATTGGCTTCTATTAATTTTATTTAAGATGGTTTTCTTGAGGCCACAAATATTTCAATGGCGTTTATATTTTCTCATCGTTTTCTATAATTTTAAACTAAATAAAATAAAATTCATAAAACAAAACATCCTTATTATTTATTTTTTGAAAATAACTACAAAACAATCATTCAAAGATTGAATTTTACTTCTCAAGGTAATTCAATTGGCTGAAAAACTAACAAAAAAATGTGGTTCATTTTATTCGAAAGTCAATGATAATATTGCCATCAACCCTACCATTACGGCAGGCCAGAACAATGGACTTGGTCATATAATCTAAATTATTATAATCTGTTTACACATTTATTTATAGAGATTTGATTTGGTTTGAGTAATATTATATATATATATATATATATATATATTTATGTAAATTTAGAATCATAGATAATATTTTATTATTAATTTAAAATTTTTTAATTATATTATAATATATTTATGTGTATATAGATTTGTATATCAAAATTATATATACATAATTTTATTCATTTATTTTTTACTTGCTATGTAATAAATCCAAAGTTTATTATATAATATTTTTAGAAATTTTATATAATAAAATTACATATACAAATAATGTATATAATTTTATATATAAATAATGATATGTTATCATGTGATTATCTGTTATTATATTTTTAATTTAAAATTATTTAATTAATTAATAATATTATATTATTTGTATGTAAAATCATGTATATTGTTTATGAAATATCACTACTAATTTGTACAAAATGATTTGACATTAACTTAATTTTAAAGTTGGTTGTATTATATACTTCTTTTTAGTAATGCATTTTGTAGTGGGTTCATCACTAACTCAATTTTCTTATATTAAAAAGGGGTATTTGTTACATATCTAGGTGGCTTTCCACTTAAGCAAGTCAAGGCAAATCCATGGGAAAACATTTATGGAAGGATGGCTATACATGATGAAAGTGGAAAATTGAATGAATGCATTAAATTCCTTTTACATGAGAAAGCCAAATTGTCAAGGGGAGTTGGTAAATTTTTTTGTATAAATCCCCCCCTCATCTCTCACTTTTAATGCATAATTCTCTGTGTATCCGGAAAATACTCTCTCAAATTCTTTGCTTATATTTGTCCCTTACTCCATTATAAATCCCTTTCAAAGCTTCATTATCTTTCATTTTGCTATTATATTTATAACACGTTATCAGTACAATCAGCTCAGGTATATTATAATTTTTCCATTATGTCGTTATATTATTTATATATACGGATATTCTAGTTGTGATATCTCAGTTAACTTTTAATTTCTGTTATGCTTCTATTTAATTTTTCTTTATAATTGTATCCTATTTGTAACCCAAAGTTTACAAAATTATAAATCTAAATCATAATTATAATATGTTCTTCGTCTCCCAAGGCGAAGACGAAGCCGATCGAGCCTCCAAATGGGAGGAAAACATTCGTCGGAAGGAGAGATTGCTTCGGGAGGGAGAGGTCGTTGGCAATGGAGCTGGAACGGTCATCGGAGATTTCAAAATCAAACTCTAGGGTAAAACTGCTATTTTTTAAAACTTAGGCTGGGGGAAAATTTTAGTTTTTAAAGTTTAGGGGGCAAAATTAGATTTTATTTTAGTTTATTTTTAATATTATAGCAAAAATAACGATTTTACCCTTACCACCGTTAGAGTTTTGTTAAATCTAACTGGTCATGGGTGGGTATTTGGTGTTTCCATAGTTAAAGGGTGGAAACATGAGAAAACATCAAACCTTGGGTGGGAAATAGTCGTTTGGCCTTTGTAAAATCATGAAAATACATATTATAGGCCGAAAGTCCCAAGTTTCATCAAAGTCTTTATTTTAAAATAATTATATCACCTTTGCAACTTGAAGTTTACATAAAATGTGAAAAATATGGACTTGAAGTCCAAAATATAATCAGAATACGTATTATAATATTCTGAATACTAATTACAAAACTAGAAGTTTTGTAGATATGAGATAATATATGGACCTAAAGCTTCCAAAATTAATTTTAATATTTCTCCTACAAAATCAACTATTTTAAATATGAGATAATATTTGAACCTGAAGTTTCAAAGATTAACTCATATATATTGTCTATAAAACCAGAAGTTTTGTAAATATAACAATCATTGAATCTGAAGTTCCTAAAATTGGATGGATAATATTAAATAGGCTTTTTGCATAAGTTTCCACCTAAAATTTATGAGCCTTGAAAAACTAACTAAATAAAATGTCCTAGAAGAACAAATACAAGGTTATTATTTGTCAGCATCATATCCCTGAAAGATTGTAAGCTGAAATATGTATATAATAATAAATCCATTAAATTTGTGGAGAAATTTGAAAGATAGATTTGAACATCAAATTTAATAATACTCTCAAAGGCTCTATAATTTAACATAACTCTGCAATATTTAGAATCTTTTCTTGAATGTAAAAAACAAAAAATTTCTCACATTTTATTTTATGTTCCTGTAGTAGCAATATCGGAAAAGAAAATTATGATTTAATATTTTCTTGTTATATATCATTCTCTGAAGTGAACACAACTACCAGAAATAGTTATCATGAGTATGAGTAACTTGCCCTATAAGTATTATATCATTCTCTGAAGTGAATACAATGGCGTTTATATTTTTCATATTTTCTCACCGTTTTCTATAATTTTAAACTAAATAAAATAAAATTCATAAAACAAAACATCCTTACTATTTATTTTTTGAAAATAACTACAAAACAATCATTCAAAGATTGAATTTTACTTCTCAAGGTAATTCAATTGGCTGAAAAATTAACAAAAAAAAAGGTGAATCATTTTATTCAAAAGTCAATGATAATATTGCCATCAACCCTACCATTACGGCAGCCAGAACAATGGACTTGGTCACATAATCTAAATTATTATAATCTGTTTACACATTTGTTTATAGAGATTTGATTTGGACAGTTTTTAATGTTCATTGGCTACTCGTTGATGGTCAATATTTATTTATTTTGAGTAATATTATATATATATATATATATATATATATATATATATATATATAAAATTTTTTATATATAAATATAGTATCATATAATTAGATAATATTTTATTATTAATTTAAAAATTTTTAATTATATTATAATATATTTATGTGTATATAGATTTATATATCAAAATTATATATACATAATTTTATTCATTTATTTTTTACTTGCTATTTAATAAATCCAAAGTTTATTATATAATATTTTTAGGAAATTTTATATAATAAAATTATATATACAAATAATAATATGTTATCATGTGATTAATTATTATTATATTTCTAATTTAAAATTATTCAATTAATTAATAATATTTTATTATTTTTATGTAAAATCATGTATATTGTTTATGAAATAGCACTACTAATTTGTATAGAATGATTTGGCATTAACTTAATTTTTAAGTTGGTTATATTATATAAATTTTTTTAGTAATGCATTTTGTAGTGGGTTCATCTCTAACTCAATTTTCTTAGAACAATGTTATGTGTATTTATTTTGGTACATAATTCATATATACAGTGATGTATCATCATGTTATTAGGTGATTTTAAAACATGTGTCATCATATGATAAAAAAATATCTAATCATATGATAACACCTCATCTATGTACATAAATTATGTATCAAAAATAGGTATACATAGTTTTATTGATTTTCTTATATTAAAAAGGGGTATTATCAATTGGAGGTCAAGTTTGAAAAGATAAAAATTAAAGAAAATTGTTGTGTAGTCATTATCTCCATTAGAGAAAACGCACACAAGCCTCGCTAATGCGGATTAGTCATGCGAGTAAGATTTAACAATTAGCTATAAAGAAGTATTTTATGACTTACATGTTGTGATGTATCATCCACTTGCATGTTAATTTAAAATATGGGCAAAAATCTTATACAATGAGAAAGACAATTTTGACAGTCCCAGAGATTTGTTTAATCACTTTTTATCTTTACCCCTGATATTGCGAGATAATAATTATCTCTTATATTAATAAGATAACATGATTAACATAAGTCATTAGGGTTTAGATTTAATGTTTTAGGATTTAGGTGTATCCCAGTTTTTTTTATTCTATAAATATAAAATTATATAAGGGTAAAAAGATAACACTTCTTTTGTATTTTGTTATTTTATTGAATTTAAATTAAAAATAAAGTAATACTCGATTATATGATAACACGTTATCTGTATTTTTAAATAGTATATCAAAAATATATACACATAATATTACTCTAAATTTATTGTTAACCATTATTTATATATAAATACATGAGTAGTATTGTACGTATAAACAATAATATATCATTATATAATTTGATATTATTTTATCTTTAATTTTAAATCTCTCAATCATATTATATCATGTCAATATTCATTATATACACATAATTTTATTATAAATATACAATACAAAAGTATTAGTATTCTTTAACAATTCTAATCTCCTACCAAAAGATAATTTGAGAGGGTATTGTTTTTACAGTATTTAAGTAATGAAAACTTTTCAAATCGGCCATCGTGGGTTGGAGAATGTATACCTATTATTTATTTTAAGAATTAGATTCTCGATCTGGTACTTTTATGGTGTTCAGCTTTCAACAATTTTTTTATATATAATTTTTGTTCGCCCATTGTTTCCTAAAATTAATCATTGGTACCCGTAAAATGTTCCATCAGTGCTAGCTTTTCTTTGTTTTTTTTTTTTTTTTTGGGTGGGTAGTGCTAGCTATTCCTGACTCAAACATAAATCTTTAAAAAAAATCCACCAACAAAATTCCTGAAAATATTCTATAATTTTTTAACACACGAGAATTTGTACTTAAGGGTCTTGGTTGTAAAGTTGTTGGCTTTTTCTTTCCCTGGATTCCAAACAAAACAAAAAAAAAAAAAAAATTAAGAAGCCATCAGCCTTTCAACTAAGAATCTTCTCCTTTGATTGTCTACAAAACGCTTGCTGTATTATTTCCTATAAAGACTGTCTTGTCTTCTTTTTATGACGTATGATTAGAGCAATGAAGGGTTTTTATAGGATAATATTGCGAATGCAAATTATTTATTATTATACAAGTAAATGTTCTTCTATAGCAGAATAAAAATTGTGTAATTATATTATAATATATTATTTATATATTTATTTGTATATATAAAATATATATACATAATTTTATTATTTTAATTATTACATCTTTATATGTTAAGAATATTTAGACATTTATTTTTAAATATTCTTAAAAAACATGTTAAAAATATATTACCTATATATAAAAGTTTTGTTTGAAGAACAAATATATATTTAAAGCATTCACATCGATAGGAATATATATTAGGATATTGGAGTCTGAACTAATTATGTGAAGGCAACACAAATAGGTAACATTCTTAGGAGATTCGATTGGTGGAAACAAGAAAATAATAATTTCTTGTTATGATTTTAAGTGTAAGATATGAGACTTAAATCTTACATTAGAAAATATGAGTAACTAATGAGGTTTATATGACTTTAGAGTCTTTCATTTCAATAATTAGTTTTTGAGGTATAGTTTTTTCAAGATTCGTATAATTTGATATCAAAGCAATCCCCACATCTCCTAGGCAATCGTGCAGTGCAGATAGTGACACTGGCATTGTGTGTTTGCCCAAGACTAACAAAAACCTAATGTACAACTAGTCCACGTGGATGTAGGGACTACAAAGCACAGTGGTATATTAGAATTCCAAATACAATGTGTAAAATTTGGATTTTACATTAAAAAGTATGAACAACTAGTATGACGTTTATATGACCTTAGACTCTCTTATTTTAATAGTTAACTTTTCAGATGTGATTTTCCCAAAGTTCATATTACCTCTCTCAACATTCATGCTAGTAAAGTTTTAATAATTTATTTAGAGTAATATTATGTATATTAAGCTTTAAATATCTAATTAAATACTTAAATAATATATTAATATATAATTGTATAATTTTAAATTAAAAATAAAATAACATAATATTATATAATAATATATTATCTAAATATTTAACTAAATACTTAGAACCAAAAAAAGGTGGTTTTATTGGTTTAAAAAATAGCACACTTGATATGGGATATTATTAAAATTTCTTTAGAAGCATAATAATTTGCTGTATTTTATTGAACAACATCAGAAGCTTGGAATTTGGATAAGTACAAGTTGGCAAGATGAAATGAATTTGCACGTTTTATAAATACAAACAAACACCATCCTTCAATTCAATTAGTCAAAAGACAAGAATTTTCCGGGTACTTTCTGACATTTGGAAGTCTAAATTTTCCGGGTTCTCATTGACTTCTTGATCAACTTGTCCCCAAAATTTGATCAAATATTGTTTACATTTTGTGCAATCTTTTCTGTATCATGTTCATTTGATGGCGTATTACCTAATAAGTAATAACAATTTTTTAAATAATATATATAATTTTATATATAAATAATAATATATTATTATATAATTAAATATTATTTTTTTAAATTTATGATTAATTAATCACATAATAATATATTATTATTCATATATATAATGTTACTTTATCTAATAAAATAGTTATTTCCTTTGTAGAATCACACTACCATTCTTATACGTTTTGCGCCAATTACTTTGTCAAGTGTATATGTACCCACGAGTAATTAACTCACATAAAACAGTTAAATTATCGCTAAAACTGAATACATACCTCATATGACAAAGAGTCCTAACAACACTATTGTGAAATTAAAGGTGAACACTTCCATTGTATCTAACCTGCACAATCTCTTTGTTACTAACCATGATATCACTAAAATTTTCATTCTCGTCTAACTCCTTAGAGCAATGTTTATCATTGCAAATATGAATAAAAGTAGCAGAATCTAAAACCCAACCTTTTTCACCTTTCAAACTTTGAGTCTCATCTACACAAGTTGTCAAAATAAGGTCATCATCAATCATAACATTTGTATCATCATTCTTTTTTATCGTATGTCTTGTTAAAGCAATCATAACCTTTCTGAGTTGCTTGTTGCGTGTTTGAACATGTCATTTCTTACCATAGTAAGAGCACTCTTGTCTTTTTAATCTTTAATTTCCAACTTAGATTTCCTTTTAAAATCATCATCTCTCTCTTCAGTCATTCGTCGATTAGAATCTTCTATATCTAGTGTATTATCTCCAAATGATGAATTCTTTATTCTTATAGATCTTTCATTCTCACACAACATGACAATCATATAATCTAATTTTAAAGTAAACTTACCTATCAACAAAGTTTGAATAAAAGGTTTATAGGTCTTAGGCAAAGATAACAACAATAGTCTTTTCTCAATCCTCTAACTCATCGACATTAATAACTAAAAATTAAGAAACTAGTCTATTAAATTTATTCACGTAACCATGGAGATTTGTACCTTCTTCTATGTTTAACAAAAACGTATCCATCTTTAAACACAATTTATAGTGAATGACTTTGACACATAAATGCCCTCAATTTATCCCACAAATTCTTTGGTGTAATCTCAATCATAACATTATATTTTATTTTTGAGGTTAGGGTCAATCTAATAGTACTACCAACTATCTTTTGAATATTACTTTAATCACTATCAGTCATTCCATCGGGCTTAACATCTTCTAGTGCCTCATCTAACCTTTGTTGCACTAACAAATTTTGAATCATACTTTGCTATAACATAAAATTACTTTACCTGTCAAATAGAGAAATCTCAAATTTAAAAATACTAGACATACCTCTTGGCATTTTGAGATATTGGTCTCACACAAACTAAGCTTCAAAATATAGAGGAAGTCCAAATAAAATAATAAAACACAAATAAATATTTGGTTTAACCCACCCCAAAATGGTCTACTTCAAAATTCAATCAATTAATAAATAAATCTTTACAACTAAGGAGACTTTTAAAAGAAAAAAGTCATAATACTAACAATCAAACTCAGAAAGCCCACAAACTCAAAAAGTCCTGTTACATCTTTTTCAATAATCACTAGTTATTCTATTGGTATCTCTATTTTTGTGATAACTTATTATAAAACAAAACAATCAATTTATAGGGAAAAGTCCACTTATAAATCTAGCAAACAAGCTACGTGTAACAAAAATTCAAGGTAATTTCTCAAGAATATGCTTTCTTAATTTAACACATTTTGGGCATGGCCCTAAATAAATATACTAAATCTATCTCATAAAGACCTAAAAAAATGATATGGAATGCATAACCTCGTCATTTGAAATAGGGTTATTGTCAACCATTGAATACTTTTTATAAAAAACCTATAGTTGAAAGATGAAGGAAATTATTTAAATGTGTATGTTTTGACCAACCTATTAGGTTAACATGATGACCATCAATTCCAAATTTTAGTTGTGGAAGGTTTTCAAAGCTCTCCAAAATGTAAAGAACATGGATGCACAATTTGGCACATTTAATGAGAAAATTGAAAAGCTAAAAGACAGCTGGTTATTTCCATCACACTCAAAACAGCAATTTCTAAACTGTTTAAAGCTGACTCTAGCACTCCATTTAATACCCCAAAACTTCATATGTAACTACCCAACTACCATAACAACATATATATGAATAGAAATTAAAAGGGAAATTATAAAGTTCTGGCAAAAATTTTCAAGAAACATCATCACTGTACAGAGTAGTGAACACTGTAAATGGCTTTGTCTTTATGACAATAGGGATCTGAAAACATCAATCAGAGCTTCAAGGTAAGATCAGGTGCAGATGAATCTGTCCTTGATGGTGGTGCTGATGAATCTGTCCTTGATGGTGGTGCCGATGAATCTGTCCTTGATGGTGGTGCCATGGCCGCAAAATCCACACTTGAGTTTGAATTTTGAGAGAAGTCTAATGTTGAGTCACCTCTAGCTCCGTCGCCAACCTGCCTAAAACTCCCTGGCCAAAACAAGTCCATATCATCGTCTTCCATGAACATTGGCATTGCATAATACCCTTGCTCGAACCTTGCTGCACCTCTCATATCAGGAGGCCTTTGTGGTGGTATGGCACCTTGGTGCATTGCAGCATGAGCTTTGATCCCAAGGGACCGAAATGCAGTACCATGAAGTGGCAGAGATGCCAAGCTGGTATACCTATCAGAGAATATCCCCATCCGCATTGCACGTTTTGCCATCGTCCTCTCTCTTTTATGAGCATTTTGGTGTCCCCCAAGTGCCTGTGAGCTGTAGAATTTGCGGCGACAGTAATTGCAAGAGAAAACTCTTGGGATTGTGGCTGCCTGAGAATTAGCTGCTACTTCACCAGAAGTCTCTCCTGTGCCCTTCAACTCAGTGTCACTAGAGCTAAAACGGAGTGTTAAATCGAGAGAAACAGGAACCGGATCCATGTTTTGCTTTATGCAATCTGTGAGGCAAGAAGAATTGGTGTTGCTATCCCTGCAAGGACCAGGGAATGCTTCTTGCACAGATATGCTGGAAACTACTTGGCTGCAGGCTTCTGAATCATTTTGATCGGTTGATTCTAGGTTGGAGCTTGGTGGCATCATTTTTGGGTAAAGCAATGTTGAGAGCTTCCTCCTTTATCTTCAAGTGCTACTGAAACAATCATACAAATTGTCAAAAGCAGTAATTAGCTCTTCACTTCAGAATCACCTGCATGTATGGTAGAAGGATTACTACTTGTTGGAAAAATTTTTAACCACCAAGCCACCAAGTCCTCAAGGAGTTTGCCTCAAGTGAAACATTCAAGGCTAATCTACCAACTGTTAGCAAATCAATTCAGAGCAACGTTTCCCCTAACTCCAGTACCTCAGTTGCTTTCATTTGGATTGCCAAAAAAAGTCATTTTTAGATTCATGGATTGTTTCTTTCTCCTCTTTGTGTCGCATATCTATGTGGGGATAATATGGTTTTGAATGAAGAAACTTTCTTATATAGGAAATTCTTCTCAATATGAGGATCAAAAGACGTAGATGAAGATGTTAATGATTTACAAAACTATCAATGACAGCTTAGTGACCCTAAATAATCAAACCCAAAAAGACAGTGTAATTGAGATGTCTCAACAACAATGAATTATATACCAACTAATTAACAAATTTTAAAGATCTTGAAGAGCTTCTCAGAATTGTGAAAGCATGTTAACCATATAATTCAATCCTGATGTGTAATTCTTAAGGAGAAACCAAAAACAAAAAAAATAAACAAAGATTTATGGTCTGCAAACAAATGATAATCTAGATAACACATAAATTTTCTGTACTAAATTAACCCATATAACGTTTTCATCTAACTCATTTCACCTTCAACTCCCTAAAATTAATCATAAAATTAAGTTCTTCATGGAAAAGTATTCAGAATTCCAGAACCTTGGAACAACAGTTTCCAGAATACTAAAGTTGAATCAAAATTTTCATTTTTGTCCTTGTCACAAATCACCTGACTTTAAGATTCCCTGAGAAAGCCTTTAAGCCCACTCACATTTACGGCATTTACTTGAACTTCTACCTATAATATTCTACTCTCCTATTGTATTATTTTCAGCTTAATATGTTAATTAACTTCCTCATCGACCACCTACTCATCATCATTTTATAGGGATTACATGAATTAAATGGATCAATTATCACTATTAAACAATGGATATCCATTCTCTACACATATGAACATTTTATTCATACCCTCAACCTTGTTCATACGTTGCATACTACCGATTCCAAATTAAGCCTGATCATGCCTAAAGGACATCTTCATAGCAATATATTTTATATTCAATTTCGATGATTCTATTTCCATGCACAAGCAGCTCAATTCTATTTTCAATGGAATTGTTTGCAGCAGGGAGACAGCTCTAATCAGATTTATTACTCAATCAGAATAACATAAATGCTTATCAACAGAAAAAATGTGCAAGCCAAAACAATGTCTTGCTACATGTCAACAGTGAGCTCACTCACTCCGTAGATTGTACACTTTTCTTGGGGTATACCAGAAATCTGAATACTAATGCAGGAAATTGTCACACAATTTCATTCTGCAGGCAAATGAGGGAAAAAAATTACAGTTGCAAGTGTTATAATTAAAAGTGAGGAAAAAACACTGCTTCAGTAGTTCATGAAGTGAGGAAAAAATACATTTTTTTCAATGTATTTGCATCATTCAATTTTATTTTTTTTTGGGTTCTTAAAGGCCATTGGCCAAAAGCCCTCAAACATACATGTAAGAGTTTAAAATATACTGTACTTTACTGTTTTTCAGTCTTTTTGCAGATGAATTTATCTCTCCTCCTATTTCTTTTCTTTGTTTGTGCTCTTTGAGAGACAGCTCTGCGCTGCCAGCAACTATGAAGGTCCTCAAATCTCCATACCACAATATCACAAACTGTTTATGGTTATGTGTTGTACTTAGTATTGTATCAGGGCAATCTCCCTGGAGATCTAAAAATTGGATTTAAAATCGAATTAAGCACAACTGATGATTTACTTAACAATATGAATGGTTTTTAGGTAGAATCTTGTAATGGATTATAATTTGAAACCCCCCGACACAGAGCTCAGAATCTGAAATCACTTTTCCACTTCATTTTCAGCTATGGAGTAGGAAATTAATGGAAGATAATATCTGAACCCTTTCTTCTAAAAGGACCAGAAAATTTCCATCCACAAGAGATCAATAACCATGACAATAATTCCTTAGAATATTATCCAAAAACATAACGACAAAGATGCAACATCATCACTATTTCAACACCATCTTCAAATAAAGCAAAGATTAACCAAAACAAAAACCACAAAAAGTAAAAGAAAACATGGAAAAAAGGTAGCTCTTAGAACCCAAATCTTTAGTCTATATAAGAAAGGCAGGAAGAGTTGCTCACCTAAGCTTGAGTGGTAATAGCATCTTCCTTGGTAAAAAGATATGTTTCAGTAGACTTAATTTTTACCACAAATGGGAATGGTTAACAACAGGAGATGAGATTGTAAAGTGAGCAAGAGAGGAAGATGTACATGTACATGTACAATCAATCTATGGGAAAGGTAAAGCAGAAGAAATGAAGAAAAGAAGATGGAGGAAAGTCAGAGAGAGGAAAAGCAGGTAGCATAGAGTGAGTGAGTGAGCATTATGTGTTGAAAGAGAGAGAGACAGAAACAAAGGCAAAGAAAAAGATAGCAAGTAGTTAATAGTAAGTACCACAAAAAAAAAATACTCAAATGTTCTTCTTTCCACTTTAAAAAGTAGTATGTGGTCACAGTCTTTTCAAACAGCATTTACCAAACTTACGAGATTTTGTATATGAAAGGAGTTTGAGTGGCAGAATAAAGATTCTAAACATATATAGGTAAGAATTCAAATCTTATCAAAGATTAAATTTTTAATTTATATAATATAATAATTATAAATACAGAATTTTACCTATTTAATATAATTGAGCCACCCAAAAGAATGATATGTCTCAAATTAGGATTCCCCCCAATCCCACAAAACTCCAAGTCAGTCTTCCCCATCCCTCAGCATGCTGAATTGCATGCACATGACTCAGCTCCCTTCTAGCTTTTTCGATCTCTCATGCACTGTCTTCGTGTTCTTTGTGTGGGTTGTTTTAGCATTGCGATTTATCAGAAGATTCTTGTCCCTAATTATTTTTGTATGGATAAGAACTGAACTATGATGACAGTTATTGATTTCTTCTATCATTATGTGAGGAATTCCCTAAACCCTCGAGTAATACCTTGTACCCAAAGAAACCCACATAGTTTTTTTAGATAATTTTAAACCCCTATCAATTTTCAAAAGTTTTCATTGTAAAGCAATGCTCTATATATGGATGATTGAATGTTATTTTATCATTAATTCAAAATCACTCAATTATATCATAACAAATTTATATATATATACATTTATGTATTAAAAATACATGTACATAGTTTTATTGATTGTTGTTTATCAAAATTTGACAAACAAATAGAAAAATGATTTTTTTTTTCAAACTTAATGATGAAAATCATTGTTTCATGGAACCCCTAAGTGGGCAATTTTTGTTTGCCTAGCAAAGAATTATATGTTGATGCCAAAATAATGTAATGGGGCGATGTTACATTGAAATGAAAGGTAGTGGATATGAAATAATGAAGAAATGTGCCCATAAAACAATGGACAGATGAAAATGTTTCTCTTTCTAATTTGGCCAACAACTATTTCCCACCCAAACTATGATAAATTCTCAAAGTTTCCCCCATTAACTATGGAAATACCGTTTATCCACCCATGACCGGTTAAATTTAACAGAACCCTGACGCCTAAAAATTTTATCTCTTTTTGCCCCCCTAAACTTTAAAAACTAAAAGTTTTCCACAGCCTAAGTTTTAAAAAATGGTAGTTTCACCCTAGGGTTTCATTTTGAAATCTCTAGCGACATCTCCGGCTCCATTGCTAACGGTCTCTCCCTCCTGAAGCATCATCTCCTTCCGACGATCTCTTTCCTCCCATTTGAAAGTCCGATCAATGTCGGAGAAATCTTAGGAGACGAAGAATTTCGTCTTCCCCGAAGAAGTTCTTCGTCTCCCAAGGTTTCTCCGACGTCGATCGGAAGTCCAAATGGGAGAAAAGAGATCGTCGAAAGGAGATGATGTTTCGAGAGAGAGAGGTCGTAGGCAATAGAACCAGAGATATCGTCGGAGATTTCAAAACAGAACCCTAAGGTGAAACTGTCATTTTTTAAAACTTAGGTTAGGGAAAACTTTTAGTTTTTAAAATTTAGGAGGACAAAAATAGATTATATTTTAGTTTATTTTTAATATTATAGAAAAAATGATGATTTTACCCTTACTACCGTTAATTTTAACTGCTGATGGGTGGAAAAATGATATTTTCATAGTTAATAGGGAGAACTTTGAAAATTTAACATAGTTTAGGTGGAAATAGTCGTTTGGCCTTCTAATTTGATTGTTGGGACAAGCACAGCAAATCATTGCTCACCTTCACTTGCAAGATAACGTGTGTCACATACCACTAAGACATGACAATGCCTTTGAGAATGGCCGATTGGACCCACTCTTTGCTTTTCACATTTTAATAAATAAATATATAAATAATAATAATAATAATAATACGTCAAACCCTACCCAATAGCATATACTTTTTCATAAAATACACCTTACTTCATAATCAAACCTGTGACAGTCCATTTCAAAATCTGATTTTGTATTAAAATTGGAGACTCATCTTGACTTTACCTAAACATAATATTTTATTTAATATAATATTATTATATATTTATTTTGAGTATAAAAATAAATATATATTTATAAAAACTTATTTATATGTATTATCATATTATTAAATATTATTTTATTTTTAATTTAAAATTATTAAATTATATAATAATATAAATAAATATATACTTATTTGTAGGTAAATATAGTTGTGTTGTTTTACTTTGGAATTTGACGCCTAAGAGTCTTGCGTTGTAGTTGAGTTATTGGAACTCATCCCCGAAATTAATTGTTTTATTCATATGAGAAATTACGATAATCCCAACTTGGTTTTTTTTTTTTTTGCAATTAATGTTTTTTCACATTTAAACTTCCAATCCTAATTTTTTTTTATTATTATTATTATTGGAATTCGAATCCTTAAAGAAAAGTTTATTTGATCTTCCAACTAACAAACTTTAGTTCGCTTAATTTCATAATTATTATTTGGCCGAGACTATTTCCGTAAAGATAAATAAATAAATATGAGATTTTAAAAACTTATATACTTATTTATATATTAATTTTTATTAAAAATAATGGTAAAATCTTAAAACTATAGAAAACTAACAATTTTTTTTAGGTCGAATTTTAAAAAATTTGTTTTTTTTTCCCCTTGGGTTTCAAAACCTTGCTTTTATTTTTCAACAACCGGCTTTGGCCGGCTCATCTTCTTCATTGATGATGATGATGGCTCAGAGGCTCTTCACTCACTCAATTCGATGACCTTTGACAACTAGGATGACAAGCTCCGTATCCAAAAAATAAATCAAACCCAAACGACAATAAAGATTAATCATCTTCATCATGGTTTGGATTTGTTGTACAACGAAGAATTCGTCATCCAAATAATTTCTTCATCACCTTAGTTGCCTAAAGTCACCAGATTGCATGAGTGAGAAGCCTTTGAGCCATCATCATCGACGAGGAAGAAGACACATCGACCAACGCTAATAGCCAGAAAATGAAAGCAAGGTTTTGAAACCCTTGGGGGGAAAATAAAATTTTCAAAACCTAATCTTAAAAGAAATTGTTAGTTTTCTAAACTAATAGGGAAAAATTATATAAATTTTGTAAGGTTCTATGAGTATAGTAAAATAACAATTTTTTCTTTATTTCTAATAAAAGTTAGCTCATGGGTGAGTATTTAAATTTTTAAAATTTCACAGATATATATTTCTCTTGGCATTAAAATTTAGATGGAAAATTGTTATTTGGCCATATTATTTAATAATATCTTTTGTATTATGGAGAAAGTGTAGGCCTACACTTTTTTTCCATATAGTTTCACAACTCAACCCATTTTTTGTTCACGACAATGGACTGGCATATAGCCCACATTCCAACTAAGCCCAATCTCCATTCTTCCAGTGTCTAGCCCACATTGTGATAAAAGAAATGGTCCATTTTTTTTTTTTTTTAAACAAAAAACCTCATTTGAATTGGATTGTTCTTTTAGGAGGAAACATTTAGAATAATAAGGTTGACCTGATAATTTGGTTGCATGATACAAATCTAGAGATTTCCAATAATAATTTATAGAGTAGTATTATAAGTATAAGTTTATACATAAAAAATGACATGTCATTATGTGATTAAATATTATATAATACTGAAAGAGAGACAAACTTGTGAAAATATATATTAAATTATTAATATAATATATTTTGTATTTATCATATACAAAAGATGTTTTAATAATCTTATTTCATAGTTTAGGATTTAGGATTTAAAGTTTACAAATAAAAAAATATTTAAATACTTTCATGGCATCATATAATATATATACAATTTTTCATTATTTAGGAACAATTTATTCTACATGAGGGAGTTGGATTTCTAGGAAAGACAAAGAAAGTGAGAAAAAGATTTATTGATTTACTTGCAATAATTTTCAATGATTTATATAACTAGTAATGAATATGAATCCTACTAAAGAAGTCTTAATTACAAAATAATAGAATTCTATTAACTTTTCTAATAGTATAATAATGGAATGCTACTAAAATAACTATTATTAAATTCCTAACTTATATAATCCTTGAACCAAGTAAATCTGGTAATTTGTGTTATTGGATTTTATTTATATCATGTCAGTTCAAATTTTGTGTTAGAAACTTTTAACTTTTATCTATCTGAATTAAAATTATATCGAAATTTTTTAACCTTAATCCAACCCTTTAATATTTAAGTTGACCCGATTCGATCCAAATTGACCCAAAATTATCTATTGTTTTTATTCTTCAAAGTGTTTTTACCATTTTAATTTTTTCACTAAATTACCCTAAGCTACTGTTAATAGAACACATAATATAATATTTTGTATTATTTACAAATAATTTAAAAATTACATATTAAAAACATATCAATAATCTAACCAACCAAATTATATTCTTACTAGTTAATAATAAAATAAAATATTTAAATATAAATAAAAAATAATATGAGTAATTACAATTTTATAAAGATAAACTATATGTAATATATAAATATTTCAACTGTTATTGATATTGTCTTTCAACATTTCTATAATTTATCTCTAATAGATTCTATTAAAGTAATATTTCTCTAAAACATTCGACTTGATTCGGGTTGTATAAGGTTATTTTTGTGTGAAACCTAACATTTTTTAATTTAATTTTGAGTCATATCAGATTGACCCCAAATAAATTTCATATCAGAAAAACTTAATCTTAATTCAATTTTTTTATGTCGTATTATGCCAAGTTAACCGATCATATTGAAAATTGTCAGCACTAGAACCAAGCCGCCTTTAAAGGCTATCTCTTTTTTGTTGCATTTTCCTATCACATTAAATATGTGTGAGCTTTAATTTTTTTTTTCTTCTTCATCTATGTTAAAATTGAATGTGATTGATAATTTTAAAATATTGTAACTACTTTCGGTGTATATATTGACTTATGATACTTCTTTACAATATCATAGATTTAGTGGTAAATGGAATATGTTGCCAAGGTAGTTGAAGAATTTGTGAATTGGATGAATATTGTTGACAAAATATTATATAATATATAGTATTTACAATATAGTCTAAAATCGAATCCTAATAATATAAAATAGAAAAAATACTATACAATAAATCATATCAAATAAGAACCAGATCGAATCTAAATTAGAGCAAATCAATATCGTATTAAATCAAAATCAGAATGAATTAGATCAAATCAGAATCATGATCAAATCGAATAAAAAAATGTTGACTATAATATTTGATTATGAACTTTCTTTATTAGTAGTTTTCTATTGAATATTGATATCAATATGATTATTAAGTTTACATTCCATAAGTTTAAACTTTTTTAGTAGTCAGTTATATAGTTGGTTTGTTTTGTATAAAAATTTTAGAGAGATGTTTGTAAAGGGTTATCTTTTGGAAATTTAAAAAATTTTCAGTTGTAACTATGAAAAAGATGTATCGGGAAGACTGTATTCTTATGTATGTTTCTATGAATCTTTTTGGTTTCTTTAGGGTTTTCTTCTATCTCTTGAAGATCCTTTATATTTATAAGATTTAGAGGATGAAGTTACAATCAAATAAAAATATCAAAAAATTTCTAATTCAAATATAATTCTATGGATTTATTCATATTATAATTAAACTAAAGGTGATAACATAACTATTGTGATTAGAAGGGAGAAGATAATTTTCTCTCATTGTCATAGCAAAGAATAAGAATAAATCATTTTAGTTGATTCTGAACTAATTTACTACTAAGTGGAGGTCCTCTCACTACCACAAGTTGAAAAGTCTATCTACATTCCTTTTCATGTATAACATATAAAGGATGTTTTTCAATTGTTATCCTTAAAATTGGTTGTTAGTCATAGTTGCTCAAACAAGGTCCCTTAAAGAGATGCTTTTTGGGTAGGTATCTTGTTGGTAGAAGAATTTCGTATTACACAAAGGAAGCATTATTAACCTATGTAAAATTTTAGTAGCCCCTGTTACTAAATACATCTTTATTATTTTGAAAAAATCTCTTAAAACTATATTAATATTGAAAATAATCCTACTTAATTAGGTTTAAGAGTAATATTATTTGCACTGACAATGAATATAAACATATGTACAAACATTGATATGTCATCGTATAATTAGATCTTACTTTATGAAAACATTCTAGTGGTCAAAGTAATCATAGTAGGGGTGAATAGGATCTTCTAAAATTTTAAGGCACAGTATATAAAATTAAACACAAACAATTATAATAGAAAAATAAATAGATATGGGATAAAAATTATTCAGTATTTTTAGTGATTTGAAGCTTTCTTTTCCAAGCTTCTTACATCCACTTCCTCAAACAATCTATTTGAAATTCTATTATAATTCAATGAACTTGCCACAATAAGTTTGAATACAAATACTGAATGTGGAAATGCCTCTCAAAGGTTGAATACACAAGTTAAGGGCAAGGACTCTCTCAAGAATGTGGATTTGTGCTTAGTGAGAGAATAGAGACTTTGCTTGAGAAGAAGAAAAATAGTATAGATTGATTCAATACGTATCATAACCTTTTCCAACTTGAATTCATTTCAATTTATAGGTAAATGGTGTTGGAAATGTTGAAAAAGTCATTGGATATAGATTTGTATCTGTTAACATTTGAAAGGAACGAATTTCTCTTGAAATTCGATGACACACAAGGCATGTTTGCTTTATGCATGGGCGTGCCTAACCAAAAAATCTTATTTTCAAACAAAATCAACCTTGATCAATCTCTTCTTATGTCAAACGCTTACACAGGTGTGCATTTTTTATACACAATCATTTATTGCTTTCCATGCATAAGTCTTTCAAAACCGTAAACAGTGAGCACACACGATGTCTTGAACAGTTATAATTTTGTGTACACATGGGCGTACTTAGCCTTGTGACATGCATGCATTGATTTTTCCTTTGACTTCTTCATAATGCAAAACTACTTTACATATGAGGAAATCTCCTCAATTCTTTTCTTTGTCGAAGCTACACAAACATGTATTCAAGCTTGACTTTTGACTTTGACCTAGCACGATGAGTGTGTATGAGAGGCTTTTTCCCATGAGTCTTCATATTTGATCATGTGTAAGCGTACAAAGCCCTTATGCACAGACGTGCATAAATCTTTGACTTTTGGCTACACTGACTCTAGCTTGAATTTGAACGAGGAGAATGCACAATGGCCTCTTCCTCATGAGTGGCTTGAAAATGAGCATGCACAGGCATGCAACTTGGATGCACAGGCGTTCATGTCTTATTTGTATAAGTTCAAAATCACAAAGTTGTGTATGAGGATGTGCACAGTCCTGTTCATCTTTATGAACGAGTCATTTTTGTTTTATGCACAATATTGCATTATGTCTGCACTTGCATGTTTCAAGATTTCTCTATTTGATAATGTTTTAAGGCATAATTTGGAAAATCTTAGACATAATAACTTTGTTTTTATCATCATTTAAACACCTAAGAATTAAATACTTTACCTCTAATTCAAAATCATTCAACGTTTATACACTTATTGTAACTATTGTTAGTGCACAAAGAATTATATTTAAATATAATTAGAGTCTTTTATTACACCTCTTTCCCCCAATTTCAACTTAATTATGCTTTCTACTTACACCGCTTCTCTTGTTTCAAGCTTTTCTCAAAATTTTTAATTAAGTTTTTTGTTTATACCCTTTTCCCAATTTCAAATTCGAAATTCATTTTTTCTTTTTCAAATTCGTTTTCATTTGATCCCGTAATTATTTGTTTCCAACTTATGTTTTCATCCAACAATGAAATATATTTTATGATTAAGAATTAATGTAAAATTTAAAAGAATTATATAAAATCAATTATTGTATTTATAAATTATTACATCATTTCAAAAAAATTACATTGAGATTAAAAATTTTCAAAATATTAAAAATAAATAAATAAGAGCGGGAGATAATTATTAATTTGGTGGGAGCTAAAAATCACTTTGTTATATTTTAACAAATCTTTTTATAATGCCTCATACGCACTGGTTGGTAATTTCCTAGAAGTTCCTAAGGGTGTTATGGTCACTTTGGTTTTTTTTAATATTCTTTTTTACCCCTTATCCGGTTACATTAATTTTCTGCATATAAATTTTATGTATATATAACGATGTGTGATTATATAATTAAATATTACTTAGTTTTTTATTTTTAATTATTTAATTATATAATAATATATAATTATTTATATATAATATTATATTTAAAATATTATGCATACAATTATTCTATCTTATTTTAGAGGAGGGGTTTTATATTTTTAATTTTTAACCCCATCATTAAAGTCAGCTTTCTGGACCCAATCAGGTCTAAGGCCAAATCCAATTTACCGTATAATTTTTTTTAAATAATTTTAAAAAATTTTAATTTAAATCAAATTATAATTTTTAAATAATTTAATTCCATTTTATAATTTGAATCTACTTATGTGCACCGTTCAGTAGATTTTAGGAAGAAAACAAAGAAAAACAAACAGAGTTGAATGATCATCTATTCACGGGTAAAGAAAAACAGACCAAACATTTGTTGCAGAGTGGTTAAAAAGCAGTACAAGAAATGCAGGAAAAAAATAAGACATTTGATTTACTGCTGTACTTAAAAGATTCGTCTCCATCAAAATCTTTTCCAAATTATTGGGCTGTTTTTAATGGGTTTAGCCCAACAAATCATGGATTAAATTCAGTAATCGGGCGTCTAATCTTATTTGAAAGTAATTCATGCTCTTGTGCGAAGCTACCAGCAACCAGCTTTTATA
Source organism: Mangifera indica (assembly GCF_011075055.1). Lineage (NCBI taxonomy): Eukaryota > Viridiplantae > Streptophyta > Magnoliopsida > Sapindales > Anacardiaceae > Mangifera > Mangifera indica. The sequence goes on along the minus strand of NC_058140.1, from coordinate 3,610,737 downwards.
TCTAATTAAATATTTAAATGATATATTTTATTATAATTTTGTATTTAAATATTTAACTTAATTATTAAAATTAGGTATATATAATTTTATAACATACAAATATTGCAAAATCCCAAGGTTTAATTTTCATTTATTTGCATACAAATGGTTAAGAAAAGGGTGATCTGACCCACGCCCGACAAGAAAATATTGTGCTCCCTTCACACACAAATCCAAAGGCACACCCTATCACACCGATAACGGGATTCAAGTTAAGATCGCTACTTTTGTGGTTGCCTCACAAGCCTTTTTCTTGGGTGGATGGTCTAGTCACCAATACTTGAAACTAGGCTTTCACCAAGTTCAAATAAGAGACGATTTTCGAGATTAAGTTGGCCATAAATTTGTCGGAGAAGTTACCAAAAAATATTAAAAAAAGAAAAATTATGGAGATAAAAAAAAATAAAAAAATAAAAGAGAAAATGAATCTATTAGTAATTTGTTAGATTCAAATTGGTTTGACTTAAACTAAATTAGAATTACTGAATTAAAGTTAAGCTTATTTGACTTATACATCGAATCAGACTTGAATCAAATCAATTTGATTTGATTTGACTCAAATCTACCCTTATTCATAGGCATGTCACAAGATATGTATATACAATCTCATCAAAAGGTAAGGGTAAATTCAAACTAACCCAAGCTTGATCACTCTCTATTTTAAGTTTTATTTAATAAAAAATAGTTTGATTTGAATTTGACACATTAATAATTAAAAGTAATTTGAGTTTAACTCGAGCAAAAAATAGTTCAATTTGATTTGTCTCAAATTCAACTTAATTTCACGGCTAAAATCTATGGTTAGGATTGGGATTGGAGCTTAATGTTGTTTAACAAAATTATATTGTTTTGCCTAATAATAAACAAAATAATATCATTTTAATAATTACTTAATATAACCCAAATCAAGTTACAAGTCAAGTTCAAAACAAATTAAACTAAACTCTGACTCGTTATACAAATAGAGTCGAACTTTTCTCTAACTCAAATTTGATTCGACTTTAAAAATTAATTGAATATTTGAATTCAATGTTGACTTAAAAATAACTTCAAGTCAAACCAATTTTCGTGATTAAGATAGGTCGGATCAAGTTAAATTATAATCAAAGGCCAATAACAAAGACTAAAACTTATACTTTGACTGAGATCCAATGAGTTCCTTTCGTCTTGAGTTTAGCTTTCAGAGTCAAAACTCCAAATTTCCATAGCATAGAAATGGCTGAATTTACAAGAGAATATAACTATTCAAGGTAAAAGGTATGGTATTATTTATTTATTTATTTATTAACTCTAGGGTGTGATGCCATATCATTTAACTTTACTTGTCAATCATTTTTCCCAAAATAAAAAAAAAACAAAACAAAATGTAGCTTTGGGATGCAGCCGGGCAATTTAGTTATATGGCATACTATAAATAGTAATATTATATAAAAAAATAATATATATAATTTTATATATAAATAATTATATATTATTATATAATTAAATAATTTTAAATTTATATATATATATATAATTATATAGTGATATGTCATTATTTATATATCAAATTATATATATTATTTTTATATATAATAAATTCATTTGTTTAGGATTTTAAAAAACAAAATTGAAAACCCACTTATATAATAGAAGGATTATTGAAATTATTCGTTATTTACTACATAAATAAAGATTTTTTTTCAATAAAATTATGCATATATATTTTTTATATATAATTTAGGTATATAGATGATGTATTATTATATAAGTAGATAATTTTGAGTTAAAGATAAAATAATATTTAATCAATGATGATACGTCATCTATAAACTTATATTGTGTATAAAAAATAAGTACACAAAATATTTTTTTTAATAAAACTATGCTATATTTTCATAATATTTCTTTTACAAGGAAAGAATATTAAATAAATGGGAAATCTTTGAGAAGAAGTATTGTTCTTTGTTGAGCAAATCAAGCAACCGATGTTGAAAACTTGCCACTTGCGGTTTGAACTTTGAAGTTGAAGCTTTTGCATTGCTCTTTCTTCTTTTAATTTCCAAAGTCTAACTAGTACTAGTGATACAATTAAATAATTGTCATAACTTTAATGATACTTTCCACTATAAGAAAACTTGAGTAAAGTTGGACCCAAATAGTCTATGGTATCATTTCTTGGACTTGTTTGTTCACTTAAAAAAAAAAAGAAAGGGCAAAAATATGCACTACTATCATCTAATAATCTATTTGTTAGCTTAGACATGTCAAATGGGCAACATTATAATTAAGTTTGTGAATGCATGAAGAAAATTTTCATAAATTTTGTATATTTTGTTTTTTAACAAATGGAAAATAGTAACAACCAAAGAAGAAAAATCTAAAGATACTTTAACAGAAAATAATAAAAGTAATAAATAATTGTAGTTATCCTATAGAAACTTACGAAAAAGAGTAAGATTATGTGTTAAAAGAATAAATACTAATTTATTTACTAATTATGATGTGTCGTTGTATGATTATATATTACTTTTTTTCTAATTTAAAAATACTGTATTATTGTGCGACAAACTATTATTAATACACAAAATAAGATTTTTTGTTAATATACAAACTTTTTAACATAATTATGATACTTAATAATCTCTCCCGATGCCTAGAGGAATTATCCGTACCCAAGAGCTTCAAAAGTGATGTATTCAAATATTTTTGCGATGAACCTTTGAAAGTCCTTGTGAATAAGCAAAACCATTATTTGCATTGATAAAACTATATGTGTAATCATATAATTAGATGATTTTAAATTAAAAATAAAGTAACATCTAATCACATAATGACATATCATCTGTATAGTTAATTATGTGTTCAAAATTATATACATATAGCATTCCTCTTGTTACACTACAACTATTAAAGAGTTAATTTAGTTAGAGAAAGTTAACCAAACAATCTGACTTATACATAATTACCAAAAGAGTAACACTATATTCATAAATAATGAGTACAAATGATAACATATTATTATGTGATTAAGTGTTGTTTTATCTCTAATTCGAAATCATTTAATCATATGATAACATATTATCATTTATGTATATAATTTCATTGTTATCAAAATATTGTTCAATTTGAACATTCAATTGTTATAGTTTTGTTTATGGTATTTGTAACCCAAAATGTGTTTGGAAAGTTTAACAACTAATAAATTATTTCACTAATCTTATATTATCACCCCTAAAAAATATAGGATGATCATGTACACTTTGCATTTCTCCTAACATGAGATTTCTTTAACGTTGTTACATAATCATTCTTCGTAAATTCTTTATCTGTCTAAAGTTTAAATTGAACTAAGTGTGTTTTGGTTGTGAAAGGTGTAATTATAATTAATAAAACCATGAGTATCTATTTTAAGTATATAAATCAATATACACTTAATATATGTCATATGGTTTTATGATTTTAAATTAAAAATAAAAAAATAATCAATAATATGATAATATATATAAATATGTATAAATTTATATATTCAAAATAGTTATATATAATATTATTCAATTATAACATTTATGCTGACTAGCAACAGGAACTTGTGTCCCATAGGTTATTAAAATAGTAACACTAATTTCCCTTAAAAGGGTTAGAACGTCATTGAGTTAGACCTTAGGGATTAACTTGTAATTTCACGGAAGTAAATAAATAAGCACAAAACGACAATGAAGACAGAAACTGGGAATCATATCTTTGGTCAATGGGTTTGGTGAGATATGCAGGTCCTTCCTTTGACACCAAAATCATAACTCTTTAATATTTAGTCAATTCCCAACTTGATTTATTCTTTGAATACACACCACAAGATCTTAGAAGTCTTCTGGCTCAATGCAAATGTGAAAGGCTTTCGCTATACATTACCTTATTAATTATTTCTCTAAACTTCTCCCATAATATTCTCCCTATACACAGTTTTTCTGTATAAATATATTAGATAGAGTAGTTATGTATATATCCATATTTTTTAATAAAACTATATATAAATAATTTTGATACATAATTTAAATATGTAGATGATATATTATTATGTGATTAGATAATTCTGAATTGGCTAAAACACTATTTTTTACCTAAGTTTTAATGCTAAAATTAATATTTACCCACGAGATTTGAAAAATCTAAAATCTTACAGATAAACTAACTTTTGTTAAAATTTTCTATTAAATGTAAATGTAAATTTTTCATTTTATCAATAATTTTAAAAAATAAAATTCATTAAAAATTTTTCTCTATGTTTTAAAAACTAATAATTGCACCTTCTTTTAAAGTTCTCTAACTTTCAAAAATAACATTCTCTCTGTCCCTCAAACATAAGGTTTATTCATCTCTAGTCATCAACAACGACGCTTCAACCCACCATCTTTGGTTATCAGATCTTCACTTTATGGCACAAGAAGACGCATCGATTCATTTGAATTAACAAAGACACTCATCTTCATCGATTCCAAAAGAAGTGACAAAGTCAACGAAGAGTTGCCTACATTGCGTCGGAGATTTTACTTTTTATCTTTTTAAAATTTGGAGGGAAAATATAATATTTTTATCTTTTTAATATTATTAGTAAAATAATGATATTACTTTTGTTTCTAATAGAAAATTTTAACAGTAGTTATCTATGGGTGAAATTTTGGGTTTTTTAAATCCCATGGGTGTGTATTTCTATTGACATTAAAACTTGGGTGGGAAATTGTCCATTGGCTTTTTGAATTAAAAATAAAAAAATACTCAATCACATGATGATACATCACCTATGTATATAAATTATGTATAAAAAATGTGTACACATAATATTACTCTTTATTTTTTAATACACAAATAAATAAATATATATATAATTATATATTCAAAAATAAATACGCATAATTTTATTTAAAATATAAGTTACTACACTTAAACAAATTTAAATTTTATTTATTAATTTAAATTTTTTGTCTTTTATCATAACTTAATGTGTGTCTTAGGGACATACTTTGAGGATACACATTTATATGTATTATCATATGATTAAATATTACTTTATTTTTAATTCAAAATTAATCACTCATATCATAATACATATCAAATATATATTTATTTATATATACAAGTAAATATACATAGTTTAATTATTCTTTTATTATTACCAATAAAATATAATAATTATTTATATAAATCAATTTACTCAAACATATTATTAATTTATATATATTAATATTAAAATTAATATATTTTTGTAATAATTTTTCAGATTTAGTAAGAAATGATTCTCCAAACCAAACACATCAAGTCAATTATAATAGAATTGCTTCGAAAAAGAATATGTGAAAAAAATTTATGGTTTTATTTAATGGTTTACAAAATCTAAAAAAGAGGGTTCTTTGAACTGTATACTAGGCTAAATATTAAGGTAAATTATTCCTAAATTTTATCAAAAATTAAAGAAAGATTTAAACATTTTAGAAAAAGCAAAATTTAGAGTATGACAATGAAGAGTTTGTGACTAAATAAATATATGAGAATAAGAGAATTATTTAAGAGTGCCCTTCAAATAAGAATAAATAAATAAAAATATGAATGGGAGAGTAGAATTTAGTGGGGGAAGAACTATTTTAAAAAGATAAAAAGTGACATTAGATTAACTCAGAGAGAAGATGTCTTCTTGTGGAAATGAAGAACATGCACCATTCTTGAAAATATGCCTTGGGTAGCGATGAATGAATCTAATCAAAAGAGAGATTTCAAAGAAGATTTGATTGAGATTGAGTTGACACTTTCAATATTATCAAGACCAAAAAATAAATCAACTTTTCAAATTTATTTATAAGTTAATTCAACTAGGATGTATGAATGGGGATTTAAAATTTATCATAATAATTTATAGTTTATTATTTATTTATTTAATTTATAAAATAATAAAAATTTTAATAATAAATAATAGTATAATAAATAATATAAAAGATAATTGGATTATTATCTATATTTTTAATATTTAAAAATCATATATATAATTTTGATTTTATTATAATTATATTGTTATTTATTATTTTTTTAAAACTAAAATACTTTTATTTTCAATTAATATAATAAATAATATGAAAAATATTTTTAAATAATTATATATAAAGATATTTAAGTAAAATAATATTTTAACATTCTTTTATTATCTCTAATATAACATAATAATGATTTATATTTATTAATTTTTATTAAATTTTATTAAATATAATAATTATTTATACCAAATAATCTATTAAATTATATATTTTTATAATAATTTTTTATTTTTTATAATAACAATGAATATACCTAATGAATATCAATCAATTAATGTTTATGAATAGATATTTTAATTATTTATTTTATTTTTAATTTAAAATTATTAAATCAATTCAAAATTCTTTACAAATAATTTGTACAGCAAACTATAAATCAATTCATTCGTATTTATTTACGAGTATATACAGTATTAGTCTTATCTCTCACAAGATAATCACTAGAATTTTATGAAAATTTAAAACAAAGGGTTTTACTTATCAATAAAACTATATATACTTGTTTTAAGTATATATTTCATATGTATCATCATACGATTAGATAATTTTGAATTAATGATAAAATACTACATAATTATATGATGACAAAATAAATATATACTTATTTATTTATTTAAAATAAGTACACATAATATTATTTTTTACTTATTTTGGATTTTAAGTCAATTAAAATTGAATTATTGAATTTTTTTTTTATATTATTAACTTTATTTTTAGGAAGGGTTCATTTCATTTTCCTTTGTTTAAATATTAAAAATGCCGCTATAATCGTCATAAAAGACTCCGTAAAATTATGGAAAATAGTAATTACAAGATTACAAAAGACCGCTGTGTTTTAAGCCTAGTTAATAAAAGCGTATATAATTTTTGTTTCTGTTTAATTTACATATTAAACACAATATTTCAAATTTTTGAATTCAAAACATATTTTATAGTTTTTCTCTATTAAACGATTATTTTATTCATTTTTTCTGAATTTAAAAACTTTTTGAAATAGTACCGTTTTAATGTTCAAGTCTAAAATATAAAAATATCTCTTTAATTTTAATTAATTATCATAATATTAATTTTTAATTAATTCCCATAATACTACAAGAAAACCCCCATTTTTATTTTTATTTTTAGCCTCTCCATCCGTCACATTAGGTTTATATTCATAACAATAGTAAAAAATTTTCACATAATTTTTTTTTACACTAAATTGATGCTTTTCTTTTTGTTGAACTCAACTATTCATCTTTATTATTTTCAAAAAAGGTAAATTTTTATTATTTTTTCTTTTACTTATTTATAACTTTGTCATATTTGTAATTCCTTTTATATTGTATATATAAACTGATTTAAGGCATCGATCATTCATTAATCTTGTTGCATATTCACTAAGGGATACAATGATTGAATATAATGTATTATGTTATATTAGCGTTAATAGTCAATTAAATACGTTACATATAAATTGTTATATTTATTTTAAATATAAATTTTATTAAAAATATTATTTATATTATCATATTTTAAAAAATGTATTATTAATGATGTGTCATATTAAACCCATATATACGGGTTTCAAATTTTTCTTATATTCAAATTTTATGATACCTCAGATTACCTTCAAATTCTTTTTTAATGTAAATTCAGGAATACAAACACTAAGAGAGTCATGAACTATACAACTAGTATGTCAACATGTTATTTATATCGCTAACTCATATCAATATTATAACATAAGATGTAAACTTTCAAGTAGTATGTTGAATCATTTTAAAAACAGCTTCTTCTTTTTTCATTCTTTTATTATTTGTCTACATTGAATTACATATCCAATTTAGTGTGCTTTTATTTTCTTTTTAACAAAGTCTAGAATTCATTATAATTCCAACTTAACACATATAATATTTCTTAATTAAAATAGGTAAAAAATTTTGCGTCTAAAGTTTTTTAGGCAAATTTTTTATACAGTTACTTTTCTAAATAAATTCAATATTTATTTCAGTAATATCTTTTTCTTTTAGTATACCTTCCCTTTAGCCGTATTCTTGCTCAACATAATCAACAATGGTACACTCGTTGAAAATTTATTATTGGAGTGTACCACCATTAGTTATGTCAAGAAAGAACACAACTAAAAGAAATTTATACCAAAGGAAAAAAAAAGTATTATTGGAGTAAACGATGAATTTACTTAAAAAAATAACTGTTTTAAAAGTTTACCTTAAAATGTTTAAACAATAATATTTTTACCTATTTTAATTAATATATTCTTTTAATGGTTGGAACAAAACCATCCAAGAGTTGGTTGACATTATATGTACTTGGTCATATTTTGGGGAACCTTTTTCACAAATCATCATTAAAACTTTTGATTTTTTTCCTCAAAAAGGTTTGATTGAAAGTTTTGAATATATAAAAAACTTATTTGATATATGATGATGATGAATGATAAAGAAAATAGTTGAAACGTGTTATTGTCAGAGTGTTGAAAAAAGAGAAAATAGTAAAAATAAGATAAAAACAATAAAAAAATATTAATTAAGTAAAATAAAAAAAAATATGAATTTGCTTAGAAATATAAAAAGTAAAAAAATGGGCATAAAAAAGTATAAATAACAACTCTTTTGTCTATATTATAATTAATTTCCCATTAGAATTCCAACTTATCATATATAATATTTCTGATTGTTTTTTCAATGGTTGGAGCAAAACCATACAAGAGTTGGTTGATTTTATATGTACTCAGCCATGCTTTGGGGAACCACTTTTTTTAAAGTTCAGCTTTTATTAATAAAAATAAACTAAACAATTAAGATGTGATGATGAAGATAAATGACAGAAAATAAAACAAAAATTAAAATAACGATAAGCAAGTGTGTGTATATATATATATATATATATTTTAAGTATATAATTAAATATACTGATAATATATTATTATATAATTAGATATTATTTAATTTTTAAATTTAAATTATTTAATTATATAATAATATATTATTTATATATTTAATTATATATTAAAAGTATACCCACATTTACAGGCACCATTGTAATTGGCTGATGTTGGAGGAACATCAGATGGGTGAATCGGTCGGTTGGGACCACGGCATATGTCAAACATAAACAAGGCGTGCAAATATTTAGTCATTGTAAAGGACAAAGCAATACAAATATTAAAGTCGGTTTGGTCTTGGTGGGACATTATTCTGTCATAGTAGAGCTTAGGGACAAAATTAATCGCCTCAAATTGTGGCTGTAATGCCACTAGTTGAAGATAATTAGGTTCAGTTTTTAGTTATAGTTTATGTTTTATGGTAATCGTTTAATCCTACCAAATGGTATCTGCCGATGCTACTTTTAAAATGGGTCAAAAGACTTATTCGAGTTGGGTGAAATTTTAAACTTTTATTGGTTAATTTTTAAAATTTCGATTGTTTATATATCATTTAAAATTAATTGAGAGAGTGAGAAGGTGAAATAGTTATTTTTTTAAAAATATTTAAAAAAATTAATAATTTATCACATTTTTTCCTTTTAGTTTAAAAATTTAATAATTTCTTTTCACCTAAAAATTTGAAAAATAATCATTTCCCTCTAAGGTTTATATTTTCTCCTATGTCATTTCTTTCAGAGAAATGTGATAAATTTTTATTTTTTTAATATTTTTAGTTAAATGATAATTTTACTGTTAACCTAACAGTGAATTTTAATAGAATGGTGAATGTCTAAGTTTTAAAACTTAACAGATGGAAGGTTGGGGTTTCATCTAACTTTGGGTGGGAATAAGTCTTTTGGCCTTTAAAATGATTCGATTTATTGGTAAGAAGTTTTTGTCAACTTTTATATGAGATATAAAAATGACATCCTTTCATTTATGTACAATTCGATTACGTAACTAAAAGTAAATCTATCTAAATTTTAATACATTGAATCTAGATAGTTAAAGGAATTTGTTGATTGTGCTATCTATAAAAATATGATGTAACTGATACTCAATAAAAGATATAAATGAAATGTTATTGAGTTAATCACGAAAAGTTAATAAAATTCATTCTTTTCACTATTTCTTGATAAGACTCTTAACCAAAGTTTTAAGTCAACCTATGTATAGATAACATATATAGTTGATACATATTGGTCAGATGATGGGTCATTGTGCATCAACTAGACATGTTTTGCTAAACTTCTCCTGCCCTTTTCTAAAGAAATGTCTAATAATTCCATAGTATCATAATTTGATCACAACCTCAAGTCTCATGAAAGTTCAAGTCCCTTGAGAGTGGAATTGAAGGGTAATTTCTTCATATATGCAACAAAGAAACAAATGACGTTTTCAATATAGTTTAGTCTACTGTTTGAGAGTTTGCTATGTATATTATCAAATTATTTATGTCTTTAAGAAATTTTAAAAGAGTCTCGATATGAGTTACAAAAGAAATGTCTCTAAAGAGTTTTTAGAAATTTTAACTTTATACAATCATTTATTTATTCCTAGTATAGCAAAGAATCTTTTTTTTTTTTTTTAAATTCCAATTCTAATAGATGATTTAATTTTTGTAGGAATTTATTTTTATCTATAAAGTTATGAGATGGAATAGGAATATGATCCTCCAGTGAGAGTGATGAAGTTTGTCAAAGTCTCAACCTTTTCTCTCTAGGTAGAAGATTTTCAATCTGTATTCTGGATTGATCTGTGTACCAATATAACTTAACCATTGCATGTAATCTACATAAATAATTGTTTCCCATGGTTAAACGCTTCTTTAGTGCGACTCCTGTGCATTTTCTCCAAGGCCGAGATTCCGAGAATGGAGGCATATAATACCTTCCCAACAACCCAAATAGGGGGAAGAAAAGAAACAAGTGGAGAGTTTTGTAAGGGAAAGTAATTGCAAGGTGGGGCTAACATTCAGCAACAGAAACAGAGAAGCACACCCACATGGCCGACACTTGAACAAAATTACTGCCCCCACATTTTATAATTCACTATTTCCCCCCCTTTGCTTGCTACCAAACAAAACGCATTCCAATTCCACCTCTTCTCTAAGGTCCCATCAAATCTCCCACTTATTCCATCAAAAGATTTCCCTTTTCTAATTGTACCACTGCCAACATCCCCTTGCTCTCTCTATCATACCAACTCCTTTTTTGAAAATTTACCACCTCAATCCAATTAGAGATTGAGTTAAGATGAAATAAATCCAATTTGAAAGTCAAGTTTAAACTAATTTTAATCTAATGAAAAGTTAAATTACTTTTAAATTTAATTAAAATTTAATTAATTTTAAATTAGTTTTTTATATTTAAAATGATTTTAAAATGATTAAATTTATTTATTTATTTATTTGTTTCTATATTAAATTGATATCCAAAGACAATATCCATATCTTCTTTAACTAATAACGATTATTTACTTACCAATGATACGTTATAACAGTTACAAATAAATTAATATTTATATAATTAAATAATTTTAAATTAAAAATAAAATATATATTAAAATCAGCAAATAAATAAATATACCTCAATTTTTCAATTGTATTTGTTAAGATTTGGCGCATATCTCATTGTGATTTTTTTCTTGGAATATAATATTTATTCTGTAATAACTAGACATGTTAACTTATGGTAAAGTATAAGTCACATAGATTTAGTGTATGAATAAAATATAAGATTATATAAGATAAATTATATATAATTATAATAAATATCAATTTAATTTTTAATAATGTTGTGTTAATAAATTTATAAAGAAACAAATGTAAAATTGCAAATTCCATAAAATCAAAGTCTAGATTATATCCCTCACTTTCTTTATCTAGAATATACGAAATATGTGACATTCAAATGGTTGGTACAAAGAATTTGTTCCACCACTCAAATTAGGTCTTTTTTTTTTTTTAATCAAGATGTGGCTGCCTAACCTAGATTGGGAATATAATTGAATCAACTAATTAATATACTAATCTCAAAATTAATAATTTAATTTAAAAAAAATGGCTCATGTTTATTATGAATATTAAGGTTCTATATCTATGGTTGTAGTAATTTTATTTTTATTTTTCTATTTTTCTATGGTATTTTGTTCTCATTTTTTGTGCTCATAATTTAGAAAGGTGAAAACATTGTATCATATTATAATAATACCTTTAGCAAAATTTTTCAATAATTTTTTTTTAATCAATTATGCTTTATATTTTCATGGAAATTTTGACCTCGTACACATACATATATATTTTTTAACAAGGAAATTCATCTAAGTCAAACCACCCTTTTAGAGGTAAACCAATTACATCAAATATAATAAATTATAAGTCTAATGATCGATCTCACAACCACTAGACCATATAAATTACGAATTTAATATTAATATATCATCAGAGAATTTTGACACTGTATTGTTAGGTACTTAGATAATATGTTATTATGTGATTGAATGTTACTTAATTTTTAATTCAAAATCACATGATCATATAATGATACATAATCTGAAAACTCAATTAAAATACTTAAAATTGAATACGTATGGTTTTTTTTGTAGTATAATGTATGCTAAACATTTTGTATTCATAAATTACATACATAAAATAAAATAAAAAGAGCAATACTATGTGGATATAATTTTGATACAAAGATGATGTATCATCTTATAGTTTGATGTTATTTTATTTTTAATTTAAAATTATTTAATTATATAATAATATATTATTAATATATTTAAATAATATATCAAAACTTGTACAAATAGTTTAACAAAATAAAAATAAAAAGGATAGTTTAGGAATTATAAAAAAAGAAATGGGGTTTAGGGAAATTTACAGGAATTAGATCCCAGCCCTGTCGCGGCGTCATTATCGTTAAGATATGTGATAGTGATTTTAATATAAAATCAGGATTCCTTATTTATTTCTCTCTCTTTTGCCTATTTCATCAGAATGAAGAAGTTAATTAGATATCTCAAGTCAAATCTTTATAGGTCATATTTATTAGCTGGTTTTTGTTACCCGAATTAAAAAAAAAAAGGAATAAGTGACATAATATAAACAAATTATTATGGAAACTCTATCCACTCAAAATATATAGGCTTTAAAATTAGAATAGTATTTTATATATATATAAAATTTTACGTATGAAATAAAATTTAATTATATAATAATATATTATTATTATTATATATAAAATTATATGTATAATTTTAATATTAAAATTATGATAAAAAGAGAATTGTATATTATGCCGAATTGACAATATTATTTGTTAGTTTAATCAATCAATTTTGGCATTATTAGGTGACGTTAATGACTTTTTATCTAAAAATTGAGATATATTATATAATATTGTTACATTATTTACTACATTAGCTCATTAATTGCATGTAAATAAATACTTTTGACAATTAAATTTATAATAAAATTATACATACATATTTTAAAATACATAAAATATATATATAAATGATATATCATCATATAATTTGATAATTTTAAATTAAAAATAAAATAATATCTAATCATATAATGATATATTATATGTGTATTTGTTTTATATATTCAAAAAATATATATATAACATAGCTCTAAAATCTAATAAGGACATATGGATTGCGAATCTTTGATGTAGGGTTGAGGAGGAGTAGGGCTGGATTCGAGCCCCCCATAAATAAACCGAGCCGAGCCCGAGCTAGCTGCGAGCCGAGCAGAGCCTGACCCTTTTCGGGCTCGAGCCGAGCTCAAGTTCGAGCTGGCTCGGCTCGAGTCCAGCCCTAAGGAGGAGAGTAAATCATGTCTTTTAAATAAGAAAAAAAAAAAAACTTGTTTTGGTAAGGTATAATGGTATGAAATATCAAAATATCCAAGGTTGAAGGTTCGTTACAGAGATTGGTTGGTTTTACCTAATATAATTTCGATTAATTTAATAAAATTATGTTTACAAATAAATTTTATCATATCATTTATATAAATTAATATGATGAAATAATATAATTAATAGGATTAGAATCGCTCTCTTTTATTCTTTAAATGAACGAAATTATTGAAAAAAAAGAAAGAAAAACGAAGAAAACATACACTAGATACATAACATTAAATAAACTTTATCCTAAATTAGGTAAAAAAATAATAATTTAAAATCACTATAAGACTCTTATACTCAATTGAGTCAGCCGTAAACGCTTTCTTATAATCTCTATACTTATATGTTTTTATATAGTTATTACTATTATAATAGTGGATTTAGTTTTCTAAATAAAAGATTAAATTATTTTAATATTTTATTTGTTTTACTGATATTTAAGATTAATATTTACCTTATTTCAAATTATTTGTCGCATATGTTTTATATAGTAGTGAAAATTATTGTAACCTATCTAGTATAAGATTTTTAATTGCTTAAATTAGTTGATCAAGATGATAAATCTAGTCCAAGCTAAAAAGAAAACTTTATGATTGTTAAGACTAAAGCATCGACTAGATGAAGAAGAAGAGGAGGGGGAGAAGACAAAGCAGGGGGCTAAAAAGTAATTAAAAAAGAAACTATAGGATGAAGAAAGTGAGAGAGTTAACGTGGGGTGGGGGTCGTGTCTAGAGGGAGACAACTGCGTATCTGGAAAATCTTAAAAATTCGATTCAGTTTCACTTTAATTAATCAATTTATCATTATTTAATTTCGTTCAAAAATATTTTCACCATTATTATTCAATGAACCTCTCTCTCTCCAACTCTCCCCAGCTTAACATTGTTCCCTTCTTCACCGAAAACAAATCTTTCTTAGTCTCTCTCTCCAATATATTTGCTTTGTTGTGCTTCGCTGGTTTTCTTCTGGGTCAATCCATCTCTCTTTTATTTCTTTTTTTGGTGTTTTTATTATATTATTTTTAACAGAGAAACAGTGAATTTGGTGTTGTTTGTCTTCTTCCTTCTGATAAAGACTTCACGCTTGGAGAGAGCATGATTAGGGTGCTGTTCTAGTTTTTTAAACTAACCCCATTTTCGGAGTTTGAGCTCCTTTCCATCTTTTGAGAGCCATGCTTGTCTCTCAGATTTTAGAGCTTTTCTATTCTTTATTCTGATTTTGAGAAAGAGGGTCATTAGGAATAGGTCTATACTATAGATAGCTTGAGCAAGAAACTGAGATTTATATTTATACTTGGTTTATCTTGCTGTTTCTGTGCTTTTTTTTTTTTTTAAATAAAAATCTTTACCTCTTGGTTCTTCATTCACGCCAAACTATGCTGCAATCATATTTTTCCATGGACTGAAAAAGTTTATCTGATAATTTCCCGGTACTTGAAACATAATTGTTTAATTTTTTAAATTTTTTATGCATTTTCTTGGTTATGGAGTGGGTTTGTAACAAGAAGTAGAGGAGATTTTCTGTTGTTGTGGGTTGTGTTGAGATGGGTCTAAAGATGCTGCAGCACCATATCCAGAACCACTCACTGGTTAAGAACCATTCGGTTGCTCTGAGAGTGAATGACCAAACGGGGACTAAAAAAGGATACACATTTATTCAGGCCAACAGGGGTTGGCTTCCTAAGTTTTTTATGCTGTGGGTTTTGATGGTGGCCTTTTTTAGCATGTTCCTCTTCCAAGGTATGGATGCCGAAAACAAGGTCAGGAGGAAAGATGTTTTGATTAGTATGTGTGATCAGAGGGCTAGAATGCTGCAAGATCAGTTCAGTGTTAGCGTTAACCATGTCCATGCCCTTGCCATTCTTGTTTCTACCTTCCATTATATGAAGAATCCTTCTGCAATCGATCAGGTTCGTGGAGTACTCTTCCTGGTTTTGAATTTTTTAACTTTAGTTGTTAAGTTTTGTTTGGTTAGAGAGAGATTCCTGCTTTTTATTTATTTATTTATTTTTTTGAGTTCTTGAAGGATTACTTGAATTTGGAATTTTATTTTTGCTGTTGTCTGTCTTTAGTTTAGATGAGATGGAAATTTTATATTGATCTAGATGAACAATTTTCTTGGACTTAGTTTAAGCAATTCTTTATTTTTTCTGAAGACAAAATTGATTGTGTTGATGTTGAACAAGGTATTTCTAATTTTTTGGGGTGATTGTTTATTGAAAAAAAAAATGCAGGAAACGTTTGCGGAGTACACTGCTAGAACGGCTTTTGAGCGGCCCTTGATGAGTGGAGTTGCCTATGCACAACGAGTGCTTGATTCAGAGAGGGACAAATTTGAAAGAGAGAATGGGTGGACCATAAAGACAATGGATACAGAACCTTCACCTGTGCGGGATGAGTATGCACCGGTGATATTCTCTCAAGAAACTATTTCCTATATTGGATCACTTGACATGATGTCTGGGGAGGTATATTATTGAATTTCTGATCTTCAAGTTGCTTATCTTGTGCATTTTGTAAGTTTTTCAGTATCTGGAGAAATTCAATGTTTAATTAGACATTTGATTTCCTCATTGCTTGATGTAGGAGGACAGGGAGAACATTTTAAGGGCTAGGGCTACCGGGAAGGCAGTTCTAACAAGACCCTTCAGGTTGCTAGGTTCTCATCATCTTGGTGTTGTGTTGACAATTCCAGTTTATAAGTCCAAGCTACCACCAAATCCAACTGTAGCAGAGCGCATTGAAGCAACTGGAGGGTAAGTCTCTGTTTGCCTTTCTATTCTGATAGTTGGCATATCTTGAAATATTCTTTTTGATTTTTCTCTTGTCTGTCAACTATAGAACCAATGCAGACCAGTTTATAAATATTAACAAATAGCCAATATTACCCCACAATCAATGAGAGGTGTAAGAATTGTTTACATGGAATTGAGAGATAGTTTTACTCCAGATGACAGCTGAGGGAGATCTTACTCAGATTTGAAAAATTTTAAAGGGAGCTTTTCTACTTTGTTCCCCTTTTAAGTTCAGATTTTTAACGAACTGCAAATGCAGTTAATTAGTTCAATTTGATATTCGAAGAAGAAACTAACTCAATTTCCATATTTATATAAACCAACTCAGTTGATCTTAAGTTGGAGGATACCAATTGAGGGCTTGCCTTAATATATAGTTAGATGAGAAGATTTTGCAATTTCTTGCTACTAGCACTTTTAAAAATGATGTTCATCCTCTCTTTTTATGTTAACAACTTGCAAGATGGCCAGTCTTCCTGGTTTAATTTTCTACAGGTGCCTTGAAAAAGTGACTAATAAGACAAGTGCTCCATTTGCTGACTCTTGTTGTTGTAGAAAATACTGCCATGGTCACAGCCATTGCCTTCTAATCTAACCATTGTGATCACCTGTTTTATACACATGCAAGTGTGTAGATATTAAATCTGTCATCATAAGTGGATAAGAAAAGTGAAGGATTTATATGTTTTAGGAATTGGCTTGTCATCATAGGTAAAATGCTTCTGGCGCAAGGCTCTTTCTGATTCAGGTGTATCAGGTTATGTTTCAGGTTGAATTGCTTCCTTGCTACATTAACATAATCCCTACCGGCCACTAGGATGCTCATCCCTACCATAACCATTACTAATATTTTGCTGCCTTCACCACTGTTGCTGTCACTTCAAATTATACAACAATCAGTACAACCTTTGCAGTCTGCAGTGACTACAATCATTAACACCAGCATTAATTCATTTCTACAAGTACCACAGCCACCTCTGCCACTATCATAGGATTTTCTGTCAACTTGCTCCACTACGGGATTTGTTTCACTGATGTTATGAGGATTGCAGTGAATACATTATTATAATTGTACCAATGGTTTGCAGTTTAGTGATTGTACCGCCTAATTTTTTATCTAGGTTTTGTCATACTGTAGGTACTTGCAAAATCAATCACTCCCAAACCAATATCTCAAATACAAACCCAGTATTAACACCCCCCAATTTATGGAATGAACACAATCTGATATTATTTAATAGGTGGTCTCAAGGGTTTACGCCAGATTGTTTACAATCCCAAACAAAAGGAAAAAGAAACAGTAAAGAAGAAGAAAATACTTATGACAACAAAGAGGTGTCAATCCTCCCTAGGTAATTAGAGGTGCCTTCCTTCCCTAAGGCAGAGGCCTTTCTTAAATAATCACACAATCTTGCCCTTCTCCTCCTACTGCCTCCCTTTTTATGCTGCCTGTGCTGCCTTGTTGGGTGGATTTGCTAGCTGTAGTAGCAAATTCCTCCACCTTGCCTTTTTGGCGGATGCTAGCTGTAATCTTAGATTTGTCCACCTCACCCAATTCTAGAACCTTCCTGTTTTGCCCCTTGAATTTCTTCTTGTATATTGTTGTTATGGGTGGCCTAACACATGCTTTTTCCATTGGCTTAGTTCATCTTGATGTTGGTATACATTGCTGAACATCATGTATTATTCCTTCTTTTGGATGAGTTATTTAATCTTTAATTTGGAAGCTCTAGATACTTTTTTTTTTTTTTAACTAAAAAGTAGTTCTGATCAAAAGCAGATACCTCGGGGGAGCCTTCGATGTTGAGTCCCTTGTGGAGAAGTTACTTGGGCAGCTTGCTGGTAATCAAGCAATATTGGTTAATGTGTATGATATCACCAACTCTTCAGAGCCCTTAATCATGTATGGTCACCAAAATCAAGATGGTGACATGTCTCTTGTGCAAGAGAGCCAGCTTGATTTTGGAGATCCATTCAGAAAGCATGATATGAAATGCAGGCAAGTGAATCTAGTGGTTGATTATTTTTTCTATGCCAGATGAAAGAGATCCGGGAAAATTTTCATGCATGTACTTATTATATTGAACTCTTAACAGATATCTCCAAAAGGCACCTATACCGTGGACTGCGCTCACCACTGCTTTCTTATTCTTCGTGATTGGTTTATTAGTAGGGTATATCTTATATGGTGCAGCCATTCACATTGTTAAAGTTGAGGATGATTTCCATGAAATGCAGGAATTGAAAGTCCGAGCAGAAGCAGCTGATGTTGCCAAATCACAGGTTTCATATCTGATATGTTTCTACAGCATAGTTCACCTTTTTGATGAAGTGATTCTTGTCATGATCTAATTGCCATTTGTGTATTTGATGTCAGTTTCTAGCAACTGTTTCTCACGAAATTAGAACGCCCATGAATGGTATCCTTGGTATGTTCACATAGAAGTTTTTCAGTCCAAAATTATAGATGTTATTTAGGTATTTGGACACCTTCTAATGGGGATGCACTCATATCTTATGTGAATTGCAGGAATGCTTGCTTTGCTTCTAAGTACAGATTTAAGTACTACACAAAAAGACTATGCTCAAACTGCTCAAGATTGTGGAAAGGCACTGATTGCATTAATAAATGAGGTGCTTGACCGTGCAAAAGTTGAAGCTCGCAAGTTAGAGCTGGAGGCTGTCCCATTCCACGTGAGATCAATACTGGATGAGGTCCTGTCTTTATTTTCTGAGAAGTCTAGAAATAAAGGAATTGAGGTAAGGCCGGAGCAATTTTAATATATGCAAATTTGCATTCATCTCATCTGATGTTCACTGAGATGGCTTAAGGGGGCCAAAAATATTGTAGTTCTTTTCACTGTGTTGCTTGTCATGCATGGTGCTCATAGTTTATGAAGCACGAGTTGCCATGTATTTTGTGATTTTTTGAAATGAATTATTATTAACTTTTTTTTCTTTTCTTTTTATCTTTCTGGCGGTTCTGTCATCAATTGATGAATGATGGCTATTGATATCTAATCAAATGGGGATGTGAAGCTGGCAGTGTTTGTTTCTGACAAAGTTCCAGAATTTGTTATAGGGGATCCGGGCAGATTCAGACAGATCATCACAAATCTTGTGGGCAACTCTGTAAAAGTGAGTAATGGTGTTGGATTTATTATTGGACTTACAATGCTAGTGCATAGCAATTCTCTCGCTAGCATTGGTTTATTAAGTATTTGTCAATCTACTGTATTGGTAAAGTTACTGCATTGGTAAAGAGTTGTGGTACCTTAATAAATTCCACAACTTGTACACTGCATCACTAGGGTTAATTTTTTACTATGCCAGTCATAGTTTTCTTTGCAAATTAATGTCTTGATATAGTTGATATTCATTATGTTAAGTTTTTTCTTAGTTCACTGAGCGGGGGCATATATTTGTCAAAGTCCATCTAGCTGGACAGTCAAATGGCAATACAAATGTGAGAGATGAAACTTTCTTGAATGGAGGATCAGAAGAAGGTGCCAAATTTGGTATGGACCAGTATAGAACCTTGAGTGGTTTTCAAGCAGCTGATGAACGGAATTGTTGGGATACATTTAGGCATTTAGCTGATGATGAAAATTTGCAGTCTAATGTGTCAGTTATAGACATGATGACAGCTAATGATGCCTCAGAGGATGTCACTTTGATGGTATGTGTGGAGGATACGGGAATCGGGATACCTTTTTCTGCCCAGGACAGGGTGTTCACACCCTTCATGCAAGCAGACAGCTCAACCTCTAGACATTATGGGGGAACTGGAATAGGCTTAAGCATCAGTAAGTGTCTGGTTGAGCTGATGCATGGTCAGATAAGCTTTGTAAGTCACCCTAAGATTGGGAGCACATTTACATTTACTGCTGTTTTTGGGAGGTATAAGAAAAAGGCATCCCTTGATGGTAGCAAGTCTAAATCTGAGGAGCTACCTTTGGCTTTTGGAGGTCTGAAAGCAGTTGTAGTTGATGAAAAACCAGTCAGAGCTGCTGTCACCCGATATCATTTGAAGAGACTTGGCATTGTGTCTGAAGTTGCTTCCAGCATCATTTCGGTGGTTAACATGTCTGGAAAAAATGGTTCTACATTATCCGGGTGAGTTTTTCTCCATGCAAAGGACATTCTTATTGATCATGTCCAAATAGAAGAATTCCCAATATGATACTATAACTACACCTTGTCTTATTTGGCCAACTGCTATATCTGTCCTTTTGTATAATCTTAAGGCTGGGGTGACACCAGAAAATTATTTTCTCAGGGCTAGAGCTTGAGGGGGCCACCCCCTGGCTCCAGCCTGTCCTAAGGCAACCTTGGAAATGACTATATGTTGCATTTTTCCCTTGTAAAGTCACTTCTCATCCTATTATTTGCTTTTGATATACTTCATCTTTGCAGCGCGCCAGATGGTTATCTTTTGGGAGTTTTCTAAATGCTTGAGTCTGGTTTTGTTATTTTCATATATGTACATTTGCAGGATGACACGCCAATTTTAGTAGGACCAGAGCTGTGAGAAATTCTCAAGACATAGGAGATGCCAATTAATGCTTAAGGGTTACATGTAGAGAAAAAAAGCCAGTTTCATGAAATATTCAGAGATAATAAGACCCTATAATATTTTATGTTTAAAACAAATCCCTTTTCTCATTATATGTTTAACTTGTATAATCAGCTAACTGATTGATATTACTTCACTGAAAATGACAGAAACAATATCCAGGCTGACATGATTCTTGTAGAGAAGGATTATTGGATTTCTGGTGAGGATTGTTCTGCTAAGGGACAGCTCTTGGATTTGTGGAAAAATGGTCATGTCTTAAAGTTGCCTAGGCTGATTCTTCTCGCAACCAATATTAGTGATGATGAATTTGAAAAAGCAAAGGCAGCAGGCTTCTCAGATACTGTCATCATGAAACCTTTAAGAGCAAGTATGATTGCAGCTTGTCTTCAACAGGTACTCAGTGTGGGGATGAAGCAAGCTGGAAAAGATGCACCAAATGAATCTAGAGTCCCTATTAAGAGCTTGCTCTGTGGCAAGAAAATTTTGGTGGTTGATGACAACATGGTAAATCGCAGAGTTGCTGCTGGCGCACTGAAGAAGTTTGGAGCCAATGTAGAGTGCGCTGGTAGCGGTGCAACTGCACTGAAGTTGCTTCAAATACCACACAGTTTTGATGCTTGTTTCATGGATATTCAAATGCCAGAAATGGATGGGTATGTCTCTTTTTCTGGAATGGCAATTAATCTTATTTCCTATTGGTTTCCATTTTTTTGGGACATTGATGAAGCCTTCTCCCAAAACTCTTTGGAGTTTTTGGAAATGTAGGAAGTTGTGATTTTTCGTTTATATGCCTTTACCTTACTAGATAATGATATATGTTTTAGCAATGATACTTTTTGTGGGAGTATAGAAATGGCAACATATTATATATAGCCTATTTGCTTGTTCTACATGTTATCTGTGTAAATAGTAGCTACCTGGATGTAAATAAGATTAAATAGTGTCTTTTTACTGCAATGAGATTTTTCTTAATCTTCATGGATGTTCTAAGATCTGTTTGTATTTATAATGCTTTTCTGTTATGCACAGATTGTTTAAGGATTTCTTTTAATTCTTTGTTCATCCTTTTCCAGGTTTGAGGCAACTCGTCGAATTCGGAAGATGGAGAGCCAAGTAAATGAGCAGCAGATCGTAAACGGTGGATCAACCATTGATGGAGCTGCCAAAAAATCCGAGTGGCACATGCCAATATTAGCCATGACAGCTGATGTTATTCATGCTACATATGAAGAGTGCCTGAAATGTGGAATGGATGGATATGTCTCAAAGCCCTTCGAGGAAGAAAACCTCTATCAAGCAGTTGCCAAATTCTTCCAATCACCCAAACCTGTCTCCGACTCCTGAAAGAACTCTCCAAGCCAACTGAAAATCATTACTGGCTCTACATCACCAGCAATTTTTGACATTCAGGTGTGTAGTTCAGGTAATCAACCGACACGCGACACCAGATTTTCGGCAGTTGATTTTCTTGGAGTTAAGAGGTTTCTTGACCAAAAATACTAAACTTGAGGTTCTGCCAGTCATTTTCTAACCAAATTCTATTAACCTTTTATTAGGGTCTTGGTACATGTATATTACAAAAGTACTACAAACCCTGCATCTCCAAATTGTATGTACAGATGGTTAGTAGTGGTGGGAGTCAAAAGGTGTAAATCTATAGTATTTTTTAAATGGCTTTTTTTTGGAGATGATGGGATTATTAATACTTGGATTTGTATAATTGTTTGTTGTAATTTTTGGTCATTAGACGTTTTAAAATTAATCAATCAGTTGCTAGAGTGAAACTATTTGCACATCTACAATCCTAAAAAAAAAATTTGTTCATACAAAAGTGGATGGTACCATCTTTGATTGTTTGTCGTAATAAATATGAATTATCTTCAACTAGTGTTTAATAATTGAATTTAATAACTTGTTAAAGAATGATGCATCACCGGGGATACTCTAAGTATGTGTGGAACATGTTTAGTAGTTTTACAAATTTTCATGACATCTATAAAAATATGTTTTTTTAAGATTTTTTTATAAATATGTTTTTATGAAGGTTGTTATAAAGGATGTTCATGTGATTCTTCTTACACATGTTCATAGTATGACACATGATGTTCTTGTAGTCTAATAGATGTGTGTGGGGAGAGAGAACCATGTAATTATGTTACTTACATGACCATGATATATAATCTTTGTCTCAATCTAATTCAATCAATATAGAAAAAAATGAGGGTTGTTATAAGAGGACACCCATGTGATTCTTACTATACATGCCCGTAATATGACACACATGATGTTATTGTAGTCCAATAGATGTGTGTGGGGAAGAAAATTGTGTAATTATGTTACTAACGTAACTATGGTGCCTAATCTTTGTTTTAGTCTAGTTTGATCAATATAAATGAAAATGAGGGATATTATGAGGGGACATCTATACGATTCTTCCTACACATGCTTATAATATGACATATATGATATTATTATAGTCCAATAGATATGTGTCACGAAAAAGAATTGTGTAATTATGTTACACTTGTGACTATGATGTCTAATTCTTCTCTTAGTCTAGTCCAATCGACATAAAAAAAAATGTTTTCACCACTGTTTTTACATGCATTGTATATATATAGTCATAATATATTAAAATTTGAATATGTATCATAGATAACCAAAAAAAGTTCTGAGACTTGTATATGGTTTCATCAAAGTTTTTGGATCAAATCTCTTGATGACATATTATGAGTTAAGAATTCCACGTTATTAAAGTTCGGATTTCGAAAATGTTTTCTAGATTATCAAGTTCAAGTGGAGTATGTGTACTTATAGAATGGAAAAGACCTAATATCTTCTACTTATAGAGTGTTTATTACTCATTCTTTTCCTCATTTTATTTTGTAAGTAATAGGTAGAGTTGGTGGTTGTGGAGTGCTGAGCTAGTGAGGGCAAGCATGAGGACAAATAAGTCATTTAACTTTGTATTATTTATGAGTTGTTTTGAGACTAATATTATATGTTTTATGTTTTAAACTACACAATCGAGTTTAGATATTTGGTTATAAATTTTTTTTTTGAAATTAATCCTCGCCAGCCAAGCCCAATGAAATTACCAGTTAAAGGATGTAAATTATATTATTTTAACATTCAATGAGTTTCAGTCTATGTGGCTACTAAGGTCTTATTTTATGGCTAGATTTAGCCAAAACGACAAAGCATAAGATCTCCCAAAACTTTCATTTGGACCTATCTTCTTGGATCTTTGAAAAGCTTTCAACTATCTTGTTCCAAATTAAAAATCCCATTATTATATTTTGCCCTCTTTCTATGAAGAAACACATTTCTATTGAAAGAGCTAAAATTGGGACTATCATTTACTTCTAATATATACTAATGGTCCATTTCAGTGACTTATTTAGCCATTAATTCTTTTATGGTGTATTATGCAAGTTGCTCAGAATATGTATATATGTTTTTGTTTGTAACTCCATTGAAATTGACCTCACATTAAATGAGGCCAGCATTGATGAGTCATGCCCACCAACCATAGTTTTTGTTCATTATTATTTACCAAGATGAGCATCTATTTGTCTAATAAGATTTTTCACATATCAATACAAGATTTTCTTCTATTATATATCAATAAAACTATGTGTATTTATTGTAGATATATAAATAAGTATAAATTCATACATATCATCATATGATTAAGTGATTTTAAATTAAGAATAAAATAACACTCAATCATATAATGACACATATAAGTGTAAACACAATTGTATACCTAAAGTAGATACACATAATATTACTTTATATATATATATATATATAGAGAGAGAGAGAGAGAGAGAGAGAGAGAGAGAGAGAGAGAGAGAGAGAGAGTTAAATAAGGGTTTATTTTATTTTTCCTTGGAAATTTGCTTTATAAGAAATACAATTTTATTTGTATTTAACTAAGATTTTATTTAATTTAGGGAAAATGACTATTTCCCACTCAAGTTTTAGTTCAAATTCAAAATCACACTCATGACAGTCGAAAATCTCAAACTCTCACTCATGATTTAATTTTTGTTGATTTTTTTGGTTAGAAATAAGGACAAAATATCCATTTTACTGCTAATATTAAAAATATATAAAATTTATTATCTTTTTCTCCCATAGATTTTAAAAACTAACAATTTCACCCTTATCTAAAGTTTAAAAACTTTAAAAAGTAACATTTTCATCCCTAAACCTAGGGTTTCTATATTTTCAAATTGCAGCTGCCTTCCAAAACTTTCAAAAATAGCAGTTTCACCCCCCAACTCTTCAACTTCAGTTTCTAACATCCCTTCTGACGTCCTCTCCCGCCTCTTTCTTCTCCTGCTCCAACAGGCAAAGGTGATGCAATGAAGAGATCTCTATCTTTTTGTCCTGCCAGTGTTTACCATCAACTTAGGCACTAGAGAAGATCATAGAGGATGTCGGAAGAATGTCAGAAGCTAAAGTTAAAGAGTGGGGTGAAACTGTTGTTTTTGAAAGTTTTAGAGGGCAACTACAGTTTAAAAAAATATGAAAACCATAGATTTAGGGGTGAAAATGTTACTTTTCAAAGTTTAAAAACTTTACGCAATGGTGAAATTATTAGTTTTTAAAACATAGGGGAAAAATAATGAATTTTATATTTTTTAATATTAACATTAAAATGACCATTTTGTCTTTATTTTTAATAGAAAAAATTAACAGAAATTAGGTCATGGGTAAGAATTTGGGTTTTTCAACTGTTATAGATGTGATTTTGAATTTGAGCTAAAACTTAGGTGAAAAATAGTCCTTTGCCCTTTAATTTATCTTTGAAATTTTGCTTCATAAGAAACAACATCATTGTTCTAGGCAAATTTGATAAAACAAGGTAAAAAGAAATATTTCGTATACTAACAATTGACACAAGTAAAAGTATTGATATATTATCTATTATTTTATATTTAAGTTATAATAATTTAAATATTCGATAACTGTTTTGCTATATTTTTATTTGTTATTAGTGTAGAAAATATTAATGCTTACAACGAGGGAAAGAAAATATGTAAGGATTTACAACTTACAGGGTTTTAAATTTAATATGTCACAATTGGATTATTTTTCAAATGGCCAAAGGACTTATTCCCCCTCCCTCTCCCCACCCCAAAAAAAAAAAGTATATTGTTTTCTCAAGTTTTCCCCTTTTAACTTTGAAAATCTCAAATACCTACCAATGACTGGTTAGAATTAACGGTAGTAAGGACAAAATCATCATTTTATCTATAATATTAAAAATAAACTAAAATAAAATCTTTTTTCTCCCCTAAACTTTAAAACCTAAAATTTTCATTCAATCTAAGTTTTAGAAAATGATAGTTTCCTACTAGGGTTTAGTTTTCAGATGTTCGACGCCATTGTCGACGGCCTCCCTCCTGAAGCTTCATTTCCCTCTAACGGTCTCTCTCCACCCACTTGGATACCCGATCGGTGTCGAAAGAGGCATGGAAGACGAAGAGCTTCATCGGGGAAGACAAAACTCTTTATCTTCCACGTCTCCTCCAATGCTGATCGAACGTCCAAATGGGTGTAGAGAGATTGTCAAGGGGAGACGAAGCTTCACAAGGGAGAGGCCGTCGACAATGGCGTTGGACATCTGGAAACTAAACCCTAGAGAAAAAATATCATTTTTTAAAATTTAAGTTGGGGGAAAACTTTTAGTTTTTAAAGTTTCGAGGGGCAAAAAGAGATAAAATTTTAATAAGTAAGAGTTCCGTTAATTTTAACTGCTCATGGGTGGGTATTTGAGATTTTCAAAGTTAAAAGGGGAAAACTTGGAAAAACAACATACTTTGGGCAGGAAATAGTCCTTTGGCCTTTTCAAATCTTAACAAACACAAAATTTAAAAGAAAACCCTCTAACATCCACATGTAGTACTCTAATGGAGATCAACATTTACAACTAAGATAAAGGTATAAAAGCAAATTTAGAGCTTTTGGGTTAGGTCAGATTTGAATGATTTTCAAATGTGAAATTAATGGTTTTTGTTCTATAGCCTTTAAACAAAGCTAGCCATATTTCTTTTTATTGACTAATTAACTACCATAACTTGTAATTTGTCTAAAATTTTGATGGTCAGATCAAACGAGATTTTTTCTCCCCACCCACACACACACACATACATACATGCACGCACACACATATGTATGTATAGGCCAAAAGAATTTATTCCCACCCAAGGTATAGTGTCATTTTAAACTCACAACCATCAATTTTTAAAAACCTAAAGTATCACTTGTGAGCTAATTTATGTTAAAATTTTCAGTTAGAGTTAATGGTAAATTCGTTATTTTAAAAACAATATTAAAAAATGTATAATTCATTATGTTGTCCCTTATAGGTTTAAAAATTAACAACCCTACCTCCACCTAAAGTTTTTTAATTTTAAAAACTCATATTTTCCTCTTAAACATAGAGTTTTTTTCTTCTACTCTCTGGCCACTGACAAAATCCCTTTAACCTTAACTTGCTAACAACCTCCCTCAAATCCCTTTTAACAGTTGACAAATCTAAACAAAACGTTGTTTGGAGGATGTCTTGGTCATCCAAACTAATCCAGATGAAAATTTAATGGTCGGAGTTTCGTTGACAACTTAGGATAGAAAGAGAAGGTCGCCAGTGGGTAAAGAAGTAAAGAAAAAAAACTCTAGATTTAAGGGGGGATAGAGATGACAATTTCGATCCAAATTTAAGAGCTTCGACCCTTCCTGACTCTAAAGGGGAGGGGATTCTCCAATAAAAATGGGGAAAAGGGCGGGGATGGAGACGAAAAAAATCCCCGTATCGGGGACGGGGATACATATATCCTAGCCCTGCCCGTCCCTCCTCCACCCCTTAAATCTAATATATTGATATAATAATTTCTGAACTATTAAATTCTAAAAACTTTTATATTATGATTTATTAAAACTATAAACTTAATTTTACTAATTTCTGAATTATCAATTATCAGCTTTTACTAATTTCTGAACTATTAATCTAATATATTAAAAAAAACCCTAGAGTCTTATTATCATAAAATCCAAATGCACCAAATTAATTCTATCTCAATTTCAAAACTTAGTCAGCCAATCCACCAGGTTTTACAAACAAAAAATAAATCATAAACTTGATAAAATAAATTGAAGTGAATGAAAAGTATTAAATTTATTATAAAATTACCAACCATCTTTTAACCCTAAATCTAAATCTCCTTTTCCTTCCATTTTTCACTCCACAGCCACACACTCCCTTTCCCAGTGAAAGCTTCTTTGTTTTGTAGTTGGACTTTGACACTAATAGGTAAGAACAACAAAATTAGAATGCAAAAAGAAGCAGTTGAGTACTGAATAGTACCAGTTGGTTGATGGAATTTTGCACTTGAATCAGTAAGTTTTGTATGAAAAAATGGTGAAACATATGAAGATGCAACTGCTCAATTGATACCACCAACTGGAAACCTGGATTGATTAGACTCTAATCTATTAAATGAACCAGTCCTATTGCCCTTATCGTGGGGTAGATATGCTTCTCCATGACTCAATTTTTTATTTCCTAAAATATTTGGTTGTAATATAGAACTAGTTATTTACATCTAAGTGTCAACCTGACCACTGATTTTGATGAAAAATTAGGTGTTCTTACTGTAGTTGGACTACATGATTTTTTAATTGTGTGTAGATATATAGATAG